>NW_026622886.1:40784863-41087893 GCF_023065955.2 Ursus arctos | reverse complement strand
GTCAGAGACTCCATGTTTCTAACAAGCTCCCAGGTGAGGCCAGAGCCGCAGTGAGCAGAGCGCACGTTGAGGAGCAATGATATATATTTCATTGCTTCTCAAACCTTAGTGTGCCTGAAAATCCCCTGGCTTATTTTCTACAGATGCCTGTGTCTGGGCTTCCCTTCTGGAGAGGCTAATTTTGTAGATCTGGATTTTTATCTCGTCTCCTTGCCCTCATACACTTCAGTGTGCATTTCTTGAAAATAAGATTATCGTCTTCATGATCCCAGTACAACGATCAAAACCAGCAAACTAATATATAATAGTGTTATTGAATCTACAGATATTAGTCACATCTGATTGTCCCAATAATTTTGTTTATTATGACAACGTTACTGCCTCCTTCCCCACCCTACCCCCCCCCCCAAAGGAGAAAGTTTTGGCCCAGGCCAAGGGGGCCAGGTGTTAACCATTACTGAATTAGCTGAGACCTAAGACAATAGGAAATAAGAGGATATGGTCGGAATGGTGGCTCTCCGGGGTGACTGCCATGCCTGAGGCATCTTAATGAGAATATCTTCCAACCACAGTGGCAGGCTAAGTTCCTTACAGTCACTCACACACCCTCTCACCCCTGTCCCAGCTCCACACCAGCTACAGAGTCCTGGAGGTGTGAGAGCTCCCAGGTGTGTGGCTTCCTGTCGCCGCTCGCGTCCTCCCCCGATCACAGCTACCGAGCTCGGCCGCAGCACACAGCCATGGTCAGTGATGACGCTCACGAGGAAATCCATCATCCAGTCACACAAACGTCTGAAAGCTGCGTATAAAGGCCAGGTGATCTTGTGAGTATTTAAGCTTGTGAAATGTGAGACGCGCTATTGCTTTTTTAACTACCTGGCTGGTGCTGGTTGGTGCCAGGGACCACACCCAGAGCACGAGGGCTGTTGAGTGTCCGCAGCTGGTGAGAAGCAGCTACCATCCTGGTATTCGGGGTCCCCTAGGAAGGGAAACGAGAGCCGAGGTCCACTGAAGATAGCTTTCACTACATGTGACTGGAAGCAACGACCGTCCTTCAGAAAGGCATTTTCTCCCATCCTGTTTTGGGGAAGTTGGCGGCTCCGAAGCCGGACCTCTTTGCTGACTGGCGTCTGGGCCATCCAAGCCCTCGTTGGCAGAAATGAGGACCTCGGGCAATCCGAGGACCTCGGGCAATCCCAGCACGTAAGCCAGGTGCAGGACCTGCCTCCCAGGGCTGCCCGGCTGCAGGCCCACAGCTCTCACCTGAAACCCTGGTGGCCACATGCGTTTCACAATCCAGACGTTCGCGGCGTTTAGAAAAGCAACACGGACCATCTACCATGTATGATGAAATACACCAGCAGAATCGGGGGCCATACCTCATAACCAAATACATCCATATTTTTGCAGCAAAACTGTGGCTATCCACGGTCCAGTGCAATACATAACGATGAAATCGATTTTCCCACGCGTTCCGGTGAGGGCGTAGAGCCACGTGATTGAGGTCAGCTTGGATTTTACTTCCAAGGAACTTGAGAAAGAGCTTTCACATTTTTGTCTTTCTGTCTTCTGGAATTGCAGAGAAGGCCTTATGGACCAGCTCAAGCATCTGTTTCTGTAGATGTTGGTCTGTAGTGCTCCATTAACACAATTTTCTTTTTTAAAACCAGTGGCAATTATGGAAATTAGGAAAACCAAACGAAAGCTGGAGAGCATGCTAAAATATGGAACACTGGCTTTTCTGTCCATTAGAATAACATCAGGTGGGATGCTTTGTCAGGAATCATGTTGGGTGCTTTCCACTGATTAGATCATTTATTCCACTTAAGACTTTTCTGCGGATGATATTATTGTGACCCCTTTTTTATGGATGAGAAAACTGAGGACCAGAGAGGTTAAGTAACTTGCCCAATGTCACCTGGCTCATAAATAATAGAGCTGGGAGTAGAACCCATGTCTGTCTGACTTAGGTCTGTAGTCGTGATGCCGCTGTACCCATGACAAGTTGGAGGGCAGGGCCTTTTGTTTATCGTGATTGTGTGTGCAGTGGAAATACAATCAGCTACCCCGAGAAACAAGCAGATTACTTCCGCGCTCCCACTTCAATTTTCAACATTTCGGTCAATTCATTGATCCAAAGCCTGCTATCCCCATTACATATTATTTCCACATTAAAATAATGTGTGTTGAGCTTATGGAAGTGATTCACTGTGTTATTTTTTAAAAGATTTATTTATTTATTTTTGAGAGAGAGAGAGAAAGAAAAAGAGCGCAAATGGGGGGAGAGGGGAAGAGAAAGAGGAAGAGAATCCCAAGCAGATTCCCCACCCAGCATAGAGCCTGACACAGGGCTCGATTCCAGAACCCTGTGATCATGACCTGAGCTGAAATCAAGAGTCTGATGCTTACCCGACAGTAGGTGCCTCTACTGTGTTATTTATACTTATCAAGAGTAGATGTGGATTAAAATTTTTCTTTAAAAATTGAAAAAGTAGCTGTTGCCCAAGTATAAAATAACTTCAAAATAAGTTCAATTTAAATGAGAGGTTTCTTGCCGAGCGCCCGTTTTGTGCCTTGCAGTTCGCTTATACTGGAGTTACAGAAATGAGTGAAGCTCTTGCCCTAAAGTCACTCATCATGGGAGGGAAGACAGACAAGCAGACAAGTAATTACACAACTGTGTGGAAAGAGCCACCCCAGGGATGTGAAGCCAGGAGCTTAGAGGGGAAGAGCCATAGACGGTCCCCACGTGGGCAGGACATATGCCGCACACAGCCATTCCCTCTGTTCCACTAAAAAGTAGTCACAACACACGTTCTTAACGCATGTGTGTTTGTGGCAAAACCCAGCCTGGATTGTGAAATGAGGATAATTATTAGCAGAATTTAAATTTTGGGTTATGTGATTGAGCACTGGGTGTTACACGCAACTAATGTATCATTGAACGTTATATCAAAAACTAATGATGTACTGTACGTTGGCTAATTGAATTTAATAAAAAAATAATTTTGGGTTATGTTTACATTTCCAAAATGCCCAGCTTAATCAAATTCCCTCTCCCAACCTTATATCTGTGATGTTAGCTTCTCTTCTCTCTCTCACGCACTCCCTACAAGCCCCATGGATGCTCCAGACACACTTTCACCCTGGGGGCTTTTGTACTTGCTGTACTTTGCTGGAATAATCTTCTCTACGAGGCTGGCTCCCTTGCCTCCTTCAGATTCTACCCCAGGGCAGCTTACCCTGATCACTTTTTCTTTTTTTTTTTTTTAAGGTTTTATTTATTTATTCTACAGAGATAGAGACAGCGAGAGAGGGAACACAAGCAGGGGAGTGGGAGAGGAAGAAGCAGGCTCATAGCGGAGGAGCCTGATGTGGGGCTCGATCCCATAACGCCGGGATCACGCCCTGAGCTGAAGGCAGACGCTTAACCGCTGTGCCACCCAGGCGCCCCTACCCTGATCACTTTCATCACCTGCCATTCTGGTGCTTCTTCCTTGCCTTTTTTTTTTTTTTTTTGGGCACTGCACTCATCACAATGGGAGTGCATTCTGTACGTTAGTTATGTGCTTGTTTACTAGTCATGTTTATGCAACCATAACTAATAGCTCCCCAAGGGCAAGAGTTTGGTTTAATTCACTGCTGCCTTCCTGGTTTGGGGAGAGCATCTGGCAGTGACAAGCGCACACTCCATATTTGCAGAATGAGCGAATATATTTCTATGGTCGGCCTGGCTGTGGCTATTTAACTTGGTGTTAGCCAAGAGCTTATTAGAGTTGTTGTCCTCTGATAATAAGAAAGAAGGCCCAAAGAATGCAAGCATTGTATAATCCTTTAGCATCTTCCTCTAGGAAAGCTCCTCCATCAATAACGTCATGGAGGGCATTGTCTCCATGCCCAGTGTTTGTTGATACTGAAAAACAATGAACTTCACAGCAAAATAAGATTCAGGACCATGTAAATTGGGAATCCAAAGTATGGATGACATGTATTTCTGGGAGCTAGCTCATAACCCATGGAAATGTCTTAACAGGTAGAATTACTTTGGGGAATACACCTCAACCCAGGGCATGACCCTCTCTGCCTTATAGGGTAGGCATGTCAGTCTTGTTAAGGTCCTTGAGTTCATGAGGCTTGGGGAGGCTAACTCACACTACCAAATTCAGAAGGGGTTAAAAAATATGCCAGAACGTGAGACGTAAAGTTCAGAATGAGAAATGGATCTGTCACATGGACTAGAACTCTCACCCATGTGACTTAAGCAGCGTCTTCTCTCCCTGTTGGCAGATGGACACAGGAGCTCCAATGACCTTCAGAAGCCTTGTTGGTCAGGATGGGCTCTGATGATGTGAGATGGTCCATAGTGAGATGGCCCAATCTCTCAGTGGGGATTACTCTGCCACAGAACCAGGGCCTGGGAATCTCTTTCTCTGCTATATTACCACAACATGCCTCTGTCACTCTCTCCAGCTTTCCTTGGATGACCAACGGCCAGAGGAACATTGTTTTTCTTTTATTGCATCAATCCCTCCCACCAACACAGAGCCAAGCCCTGCCCTGGGCTGTGAGCTGCTTTATTTTGTTAAGGTAACTGCATATCTCTAACACCTCTGTTGATTTGATCATTGAACTCTGAGAGCAACTTTCTTTTTAATTTCTTAGAGAGCACTTCCCCTTTGGCTTCCAAATACCCTCTATGATTCCTAATTAACCCCGAATCATCATTGTCACCTTTGCTTCCCCCATATCTTAATACCCGAAAATGCTTCTGGAAAAGAAACGACTTCTTCTATCAGGATCATATGTGTGGCAGCAGAAGGTGGTTTCTACCACGTGTCCACACTCAGGCAAACTGGTTACTTAAAGCCGTGTCCTTTCTGTGTGATGATTTCTGGGCACCAACTTGATGCCAGGGCGCTGACTGTCTTGAACTTTATTAAAGAGACATCTAGTGGGGCTGAAGTAGAAATTTGTCACTCTGAATTCTGTGTCAGGAGGACTGGAAGATTCAGTGCCAAGAGGGACCTCTAGTGTTCTGCAAAAAGTCCAACTCAATCATGCTGAAGATTCTTTAGATGTCATTCCTAGTTTCCAGGTGTCAAACAAGAGTGTATTTTTATTCACAGTTTGCTGTTCTATGAAATACAGAGGCAAAGCCTATTCAGGATTTCTAGCTAGGTATTTTTAAGTGGATGGATTTAAATAACTCCTCTGTACAGGAAATATCTTCCATGGAGCTCCAGGATACACTGTCTCCACCAGCCTGTAATGACACCGGATCTAATTTACTGAGCATTTCCTGCGTTTCTGCGTGGGCGCTGCCTCAGCACTATTGGGCATTCTGCTTTTAAGCATGAACGGCACTATTATTTTTCTCCTTGATTTTCAGATGAAGAATCTGAGACACACGGAGGTTAAGCAACCAAGTTAAGGTAACAGTTAAGTGGCAGGGCCTGAGCCTGATCTCATATCTGAGCCTGTGTTCTTTCTTTTTTTTTAAATCAAAATATTTTTTCTTAAATAGCTTTATTGAGATTTAATCCACATATCATATAAGTCACCCATTTAAAGTGTACAATTCAGTGACTTACTCTATTTACGGAGTTGTGCAACCAACACTATCATCTCTTCTAGAACATTTTTATCACCCCCAAAAAGGAACCCTGAGCCCCTTAGCAATCACTCTCTGAGGCGATCAGGTTTTTTTAAAAACCATTTTGTTGAAGTATGACTGATATAAAAACAAAAAACTGTTCATATTTAGTGCGTATCAGTGGATGAGTTTAAGGATAAGTACACACACGCGAAACCGTCACCACCGTGAAGGCCACGACCATCATTCATCACCTCCCCAACTTTCTTCCTGCCCCCCTGATTACTATCACTGTCACTATCATCATTATTATGACTGTGGCAGAAACCCTTCACATAAGATGTACCCACTTAGCGAATTTTAAGCATATGATACAGCATTGTTGGCTACAGACTGGTACTATGCTGTATAGCTGATATCCAGAATTTATTCATCATGCAAAACAAAAAATTTATATCCTTGACCATCACCTCTTCATTTCCCGCTCCCCGCAGCCCCTCTGCTTCTATGATTTGGACCATTTTATTATTTCACATATAAGTGAGATCATCACAGTATTTGTCTTCCTGTTTCTGATCAAAGCTTGAATTCTTAACCATTACACTTGCACATGCATCTGATGTAGGCTAAAAGGTCACCTTTCTCCCACTCTCTCTCCCCTTCCTCCCTCCCTCCCTCCCTCCCTTCCTTCCTTCCTTCCTTCCTTCCTTCCTTCCTTCCTTCCTCCCTTCCTTCTTCTCCTCCTCCTGCCCTCCCTCCCTCCCCCCACTTCTTTCACTCTTTCCAGACTTCTCTTTATTCTTTTAAGCTGGCAAATGTATCCATTTTCCATCAAAAGCTTGGTGACATTTGCAATGGGAGTGGATTTGTTTTTTTTCAGGGTTGTGCTTATAATGGCGTTTTTGACAGCCCATGGGAATTGTCATGTTTTGTCTTGACACTGCTAAATACTCTCCCGCATGAAATCAAAGCAGATCTTTCACGTGTCACTGCTGGGTAATGGCTTTTCTTGGGTGGCGTCCAATCCAGAGAACCGATGCTATTTTATTCCCCTGATGAAAACTGTTATTTGGCTCTTTCCAGTTCTTAAATTATCCTGTCTTAGCATCTCCATCTCAGCTGAAGAGGTAAATCTGTTTTAAAGAACAGCTACTTTTTTTGCTGAAACTGAGGCATCAAGGTTGAGCAAGTATTTGTGAGAAGTTGAGCTAAAAGCCTTTTAGCTTATTACAGTGCCTGGAATCGCATGGCTTTTCCAACTACAAATAGATTTGTCTTGTTTTTTTTGCTTTGCTTTGTTTTGCACTGGACCTGGGAGGAAATTTTTCAGGGAACAATATATGACTTGGTCATATGTAGAGAGGTTGCAGACAGGGTTGTTGAGGAGACACTCCACACAGACCTTGCCGTTGGTGTGTAAGCAACTCTTCTGTCTGCCCAGCATCTTTCTGTTGGGAAATTCCCCTCCCACAGATGTTTGGTGGTCTGTCACTCACACAGAGATTTTCCTGAGGGTTGGGCATCTGAGCCAGACTGGACAAGCCCACCCCATCTCTCCGATACGGTAATGTGTCTTGAGGTGGACATATAACTCAAGCAGAGCCATTCAAAGTCACATTAGGGGCTAACAGACAGGAGTTCCCTCCTTCTGAAGACTGCAAGAGCAAAGAGCCATTTAAGTCTGTACCTACTGAAATAATCTGGGCTAGCAAGGAGAGAAAACTTGCTTACGGAGGATTGAAGCAGAGTTTAAAGGCAGAGATGGAGCAATTGCATCTTAATGACATAATCTGATGTCCTGGATCCAGCTATACCTGAACTCAAACCTATTCCTCCTCATCTTTTCAATTATAAGAACGAATAAATGGACATTTGGGGCAAACTAATTTGAGTTGGATATTTGTCATTTGAAACTGACAGTGTCTTGACTGATACAACAGCACATGCAGAAATTTCTGGTCAAACAAGCAGGAAGTGAACAAGTAGGATTCATTTACCCTCCATATTGGTACTCTTCCAGGGAGGATTTCACGAAGGCCAGTAAAGTGTTTTCTGGTATCAACTATGAATGAATGAAGACTTTGCTTTGTTCCTGCTTTTCTGCCATGCATCTGGAGTAACTGAAAGTTTTACTTCCTCTTCCGATTTTTCTCCATCCACTTTGTGTAAGCCATGTCTGTATAACTGACACAGTAGTTCTGATCACAGTTTTTGATAAAAGTAAATATTAGCGATGTCTAATTCTTCACAATTGAGTTGCATGACACTGGCTATCAAACTATTGGGTACTATGAACATCTTTTTCTTTTCCGTGTGAAAGATTTTGCTTACCAAAACATCATACTAAACAATTATGAATTTGTTTCACATATAGAATAAATCTGTATATAAAAAGCAACGAATCAGAACAGGTTGTCATTTGCTAAAAGAAGCACTTCTACACCAAAGTAATGTAATTCCTGCTGTAACAGCAATTTGAGTATAATGTTATAGTTTAGAATTTTTACAATATTGCCGATATTGTCAATATGTCATAAATACCACATGTGAAAAATGTGAAAATATATACACATATACCTTTACCTTTGGAGACTCCTAATTGAGCACATCTGACTTATTCAGTGTTGGCACTGTGTTAGGTGTTAGGAGGATGCGTGGCATGGACCCTGCCCTCATGGAATTCATAGTTCAGTTTCATTCCTCCCTCTACAGAAAGTTTATTGACTGCTTATCCAGTAGAATTCCTTGAGATACAAAGCTGAAGGAAACATGGCCTCTGCTCCCAAGGAATTTATAGCTTGATTGACAAGAAATGCAACTAAGACAAATCTCAGGCCACTAAATGCTGTAACAGATTAATGTGTATCTGACACGTTAGATTAACTAGGATTCCATGAGAACATTGCCATAGGCTCTGGCCAACCTGCTGTTTTTTGTTCCTTCAGCTCCCGTGACAGAACTGACGCTACGCTCCCCACCTGCCGTGGATCACCACCGCGCAGCCGCAGCACGTGGCCATGCGCCATGGACCAGCGCAGAATGTAGCAGGACTGTGATGGTGTGCGGGAGGAGCCAGGATGTTAATACGGGAGGCATGGTTTGTTACGGGCTGGTTTGCCAAGCCACTTAAGTTAATGATGTTGGACTTTGGGGATGATGCGGTCAGGGTTTTATAGGGCTTGGTAGGGCCCCACTTGAGACTCTCCATAGCCTTATGGGATGGCACCACAACACCGTCAGTCTGAGTGGGTTTCCATGAGTCATGGGCATCACTGAGAATCCATGTCCATCGGATCACTCCCTGTTCTGATTTTCCCAATGCGGCCTTGGTGAGAATACACTCCTTGCAGATATCACAGTCACTTCCGATTTCTGCAGGATGTATGTGTGAGGGGCTTAGTTCACCAAGCCACCTATCCAGTCATCTTCAGGATTCTTTCAAGCACAAGAGGGACCCCACTTCACACTGGGCAGGGTTATGGAAGGCTTCCTGGAGGAGGTGATGGTTACGCTGACTTTAGAAGTACATTTAGAAAGGCAGAGGGAGAAGAATGGATAGTCCCAGTAGGGTAAGCCTCAGGCCCAGGAGTGTGAAACAGCAATGGGTTTTTTGAGCAAGGGGGTTAGACAGCCAAAAAAGTTTGGAGAATTAGACACAAGGTGGTATCTTAGTGTATGTGGAGAGATGCTGAAGGATTGACATCAGGGGAGTAAAGTCAGAGCTGTGTTTAGGTTACTCTGACATTGGGGTGGAAGGATGGGGTGTGTGTGTGTGTGTGTGTGTGTGTGTGTGTGTGTGTGTGTGGAGTGACCTGGGAACGAGTAGTGAAACCATTAGAAGGCCAGAGATAACAGCAGTCTCGTGCGCAGAGGAGAGCCAACAGTGCCTGATCCAAGGGACTAACAATGAGGATGAAGAAGAGATTTAGAGGCCAAATCAGAGAGTGGACCTGGAGCTCAGAGTCCTGAGAGGTCTGGGAAGGACAGCAAAAGCAGCCTTTCCAGAAGTGCTCTGTGGAATCAGCCACTCTGGATGGTGTTAGAGGAAAATTACTCAGATACTTGCTAGAGACCAAGATGGAAGACTTTCTCAAACTGCAATGGGAGTTTCCCAGTAGGGGAGGGAGATGGAGTTCGATTCCAAATATCAACAAGGAAAAGTAGAAATGTACAGCCACGGAGCTGAGCAGGGGTCAGAGAGAAAACATCAAAGCTAGGGCGGTCTGGCTACACTGACGTGATGGGACTCCGACAAAGGCAGGCCAGTGTGATCCGACATTGGGGCTGGGGGTGAGGAATTTGATCAGACCTCAAGGGTCATCAGGTACCAAGGGTGAGGGATTTTTGCTGAACTGATATAGCAGGTGTCTTCCTAATACTGGTCTAAGGGAGCTAAGGACAGAGGGAGGACTTAGAGAAGGCTGCCCCCAGTTGGGTCAAAGGAGAGAGCCTTGTCAATGGCAGTAAATACAAATGAATAGGAGAGATCCCCCGGGGCCCGCACAGTTCCCAGGACTGTAGCACTTCACCTGCTGGTCGCTTCGGCCCCATGGCAGCTTTACCTCACCTCTCACCTGGGACCTAATACAGCTGATACCAGAGGCCGGGGAGGACTCCAGAGAGGTCCGTCAGTTCTCACTTAGCTGCTCACCGTTGGCCTTTGGAAGAGCAGTGCGGGAGAGAGCAGGAAGTAAGGGCAGATGACAAGTATAAAGGCCCCTGGAAGGACTTGAGGATGAAAATGGCCAGGTGCATTTTGAAAAGCAATTCTGCATGAGACCATGGTGGAACGATTGGACACACAGTTACTGTCAGAACTTTCTATAGCAATTGCCATCCTGGATGTAGAAATCTTAAGAGAACAAATACCTTCTTTCAGCCATGTGAGATCTGTAGCTAGGTACCTCTCAGATCTAAGTGCCTCTCGGACCTTTAAAATACACTGACTTTCAGAGGCCATCACTTCCAGAGTAGAAAGGTGGCCATGAGGAAGAACGCGACTTCCCCTTAAAATCAAGTCTTTGTCAAAGTCATGCAGACTTCCAAGCCCACAGATTCATTCCTTCTTTCCATTGCCACCCCAAAAGCTCATAGGAAAGTTTTCTCTGTACATAAAGAAATCATGCTCTAGCAGCTGTATCCTGAGTAATCACTTTTGAGATAGAACTATTTTTCTAGCTGGAAAGGCTATATTTGAATTTCACCAGCTGCTTTCCTAATGATTATTAGAATATTCTGGTAATGGCACCAGCTGCAGGAAAAGCAGTGGTGCTACCTAATCTTTCTTTAATAAGGGAGATTTTTGCATCCGGCGAGATGATACTTACTTAATCCAGATATCGTCTCTCTGGGTGTTCCCCAATTCCGCCAGGCTTATGGATCACCCCAACCACTGGTATTCAAATAAAAATGGCTTGAGGCCCCATCGCACACACGTAAAGGGAAATGTAGCATACATTTCTACCTGCCGTCTGGGCAGATTCTCTGGGCTGGGGTGTGGTGGGGGTGATTCTTCTAGGCTTTCTGCATCTACTAAATTCTCAATCTTACTTCTGTCTTGACTCATGTGGTTTTTCTTTTCTCAATCTCAAACACAGTTGCTTTTTCCCTTGATACCATTTGTGGATAGCCCGTTTTTACAAAGAGTTTGAGACAATGGGGATTGTATTGCCTCAGAGCATGGCAAATTCTTTAAAACTAAATATGAGATATTTCTATTGATTTCTAGATTGAGGTATTCCCATCTCTTTCTACCCGTGTGAGAGTTTCTCTTGAGCCCTCTTCTCCTGGACCCTTCAGATTTCATTGTCCTGGACCCTCTCCCTCCCTCCCTGGACCTACCTATTTCTTCTATCATCTTATTCTGTCCCCACCATCACAGTCTGCCCTTGGAAACTTATTTTGCTTACATTATTAGGCAGAGAAATATATTTTTCCTTGGCTTAATGGTCTTCCTTTGAAAAATACTTCAAGAGCCTCCTTTTCCACAACCAAATGGCTCTCCAAGACATTTTGCAAAGTGAAAGATGCTTTCTCCTTAAGAGAAATTTCATCAACAGCCTTAAAAATAAAATTTTATTATTTCCTTGCTATATCAAAATATATCATACCCAGATTTTAGTAACTAGCTTATCAGCATTACTTTTATAGTATTGCCAAAATAAAGCTATAATTTGAAAATCACTGAGTAAGGAGACATAAGACTCAGTATGGCTGGACTTTATGTTCCTGTTTTTTTTCCATCTTCTTTGGTCATTTCTACATATTGTATCCTCAGGCTGAGATCCTTTCCCATAAGCAGGCCTGTCATCCTCTTATTTAGATTTTTTTCTTTTCTTCTTTCTTTCTTCTTTTTTCTCTTCTTTCTTTCTTTCTTTCTCTCTTTCCTCCCTCCCTCCCTCCCTCCCTCCCTCCCTCCCTCCCTCCCTCCTTTCTTTCTTTCTTTCTTTCTTTCTTTCTTTCTTTCTTTCTTTCTCTCTCTCTCTCTCTCTCTCTCTCTCTCTCTCTCTCTCTTTCTTTCTTTCTTTCTTTCTTTCTTTCTTTCTTTCTTTCTTTCTTTCTTTCTTTCTTCTGTAAGATAAGCCTTTATTTCCCAGGACACTGTTAGCTGGTGGTGGATATTAAAATTAAAATAATAGACCTGAGGTTCCATCTGATATGTGCAAAAAGGAATTGGAAAGAGGTAAAGTGCTTGCTTTTTTGCTTATCATTTTTGTTACAGCTGGAAATTCACACATGGAACCAAAATCCAGGAACACAGTCCGAGACGAAGTTGTTTCTGGGTTTGCATCGTAAAGGTTCTTTCTTGGTCTTAATGTTGCACCTTGAGACTTAAAAGCTCTTCCTTCAGGGGCGCCTGGGTGGCTCAGTCGTTAAGCGTCTGCCTTCAGCTCAGGGCGTGATCCCAGGGTCCTGGGATCGAGCCCCGCATCGGGCTCCTCCGCTATGAGCCTGCTTCTTCCTCTCCCACTCCCCCTGCTTGTGTTCCCTCTCTTGCTGGCTCTCTCTCTCTGTCGAATAAATAAATAAAATCTTAAAAAAAAATAAAAATAAAAAAAATAAAAGCTCTTCCTTCAGATCTTATTTGAGAAATGGGAGTTGGTCAGTCTCCACAGCTTTAATGTTGACAGCGATTCCATAAGTGATTTGAAAGTGGTTTGCATTTTCTACTTGATCGTGTAATCCTGCCTCACATCGCATCTTCAAGAGACGTTTGTTTTTTTTTTTCTTGTTTGCATAGTTTGCTAAGAAGTTCCCAGGTCAGCTTTGGCACATCTTATCATCATGGAGGCCTCCCATTAGGGATACTTCTAGTCTTCCAAAATGAGCATGATCTGAAAATGATTTTATGGGGTTGATGAACCGGACAAGTCCGCTCATCACGATGCATCAACTGCCACATCAGCTTCAGGATCACCATGTGACTTCACATAGAGACATCATCAGACAGGAGTGGTACCTCCAGGGGTGCACCCTGGACCAAGCCATCGGTGGACTGCCCTAGCCTGACTCTCCGGCCCACAACTGTGGGGCCATAACTGTGGTACACATCTCCTTAGCATCGCATTTCTTATCCAGATGTCTCCTGGTTTTACCAGCTTGAGTCATATAAATATGGTAAAATCTCCAGGATTTCTCCATCTGCATAAGTACAAACTCAGCACCCTTGAATTTGTTCTTAGTCATCTCTGCAAGTTTCCCATGAGGGTTTTACAAGTGCCACAGAGCAGTCATTTAGTGGCCTCCCATGCTCATTCTCTTTTATTCTCTTATTCCAGCCTCCATCATCATTGATATGGCAGCCATTTTATCATAATAATGATAGTAAACATAGCAGCCAGTTCTGTGTGCTGGGAATTATCCCATAACCATATGCATAATCAGTCATTTAATCCTTAAAGCCATACTATGAGGTAGGTCCTGTTGTCCCCATGTTACGGATGAGGAAACTGAAGTTCACACAAGTGTCAGCAAGGAAATGGCAGAACCCAGAGTCCCTGCCTTCAACCACTTTGGTCTTTGCCAGTTGTAGTCATTTAGGTGTTGACTTTAAACTCTGTGGATGAGAGCACAAGCCTTGACATGAGTCAGATCTCAGTCTGAATCCCAGCTCAGCCACTTACTTGTTGTGTCATCTTTGCAAGTTACGTAACTTCTTTGGTCTACTTTCATCATGAGAGGACTGTGGATATTAAGTAAAATAGTGCATTGTAACAACATGAAGTGGAATCCTTGGTGTGTTGTAAGTACGCAATGAATGTTAGCTTTGAATATAATAGCATTAACTCCCCTTTATGCTAATATTCTTTTTATAGATGAGCAAACTGAGACTTGGGGAAGCAGAAAACTCGCCCAAGGTTAAACAGCCTTAGAGAGGCCATCAAGGCTTGAGACTCAGGTCTGGGACATAGAACTCTGTGTTCTTTCCACCCATACTGTATCTAGCTCCCTGGCATCGCTGCCTATCAGCTCCACGGGTGCGAAAGACCATGCGGAACGTGGTATGTGGGATGCGGTTTTGATCAAGAAGTGGTCTCTGCCCTCATCTTACCTACAATTACCTGTGATAAGAGCCACGTGTGAGAAGTTCCAAATGAATGGAACAAATGACGTGTGACTAGAGTGCTGAGCAGAGTGGGACCACGTGACTGTGAGCTCAGTCATTTCTGGGTAGTCTCAAACTTTTGGCTGAGTGCCTGACTCTTCATTTCACCTCTTGGTGTGGAACTCTTGTTTTTCTTTAATCCCAAGAGTCCAGCTCCACGTGTAACATAATATCATGTAAATGAGGGTAATCTTGGAAGGCAGGCTGCCTGTCATACTATAGCTGCTTTGTTGCTCTAACAAAAACCACATGCTTCGTGGTATTTTTAGACTAGTTAATATCAGCAGGTCAGCAGCATTTTTATTTAGATATTGCTATTCCAGCTGTGCTTCCTCTAGTCCCTTCAAGAAAACTCAGAATTTCTACCAGACCATAAGCTTTCAGGAGAATCGAAAGAAAATGACCAGCGCTTTCCTCTGGGCTCTCCTGGTTTCCACATGGAGTTCGTATTTGCTTGTCCGAGTCTCTGTGAAAGGAAGACATGGCTGACCAATGGGGTTGCTTTTAAAGAATGGTGGAGCCAGTAACGAGGTGGGATGAAGGATGAGAAATGACGTGAGTTTGTCCCTAATGAAAGAGAGGAGAGTAGAGAAGGGGGAAGAGGGAGGAACGGGGATGCCCCACACCTTGCTGAGTTCTTGATATTTACTGGCACTGTACGGGGTTTTTGTTATGGTTTGTTTGCTTTTGTTTGTTTTATTGTTTTGAGAAAGGGAGGATCATTCCAGTCCATTCTGGAGCCCTCTTTGAAGTCATTTGAATTTCTAAATTTGCTTCTTTCAGAGAAAATATTATTTCTTGGGAAAGGTCCTTGAATTACTTTTCTCCCCAACTAAATTGTACCTCTCTTTCTCCGCCCAAAATTAAATACCCAATGTCTTTGTGGCCAGAAAACGCAAAATGCTACTTCTCTCTCCATAGAAAGAAATTGAGAGGGGACTTTGATTTCGAATCTAATCTAATGATGTCCATAGGAGCAATGCTCTCTGTCCTTAGGGTAAGTTTTTGTGGATTCAGGGAGTGATTGAAGGGTACACTGTCCTCTGCCCAGCAGGCTGGAAGAAAAAGGGGTAAAAGAAAGGACCCATGTAGGTCCTTCATAACAATCTTAAGGACAAAGACCTTTTTGCTGAGGCTCAGGTCAATTTATGACAAGCCCATGCAAACAAGAGCTCAGAACCATCTGTTGGTAGAGGGTAGGACTGATGAGATTTTGCTTGGCATATGTTTTGTTTTGTTTTAACTGATGTCTTGTGAATGCATTGGGCCCAACAGCTACACACAGGAAACTGCCAAATTTTCCCCACTACAACCACCTTGAAAAGGTATGCTGCTCAATTTTCTTCTCCTGTCCCTTTCTGTAGTCTGGTCATTTTCCCATTAAAAAAAAAAGTCTTAATTTGATAATTGTGACTCTTCAAGTATTAAAAGACTCAATAGAGTCTAAATCAAATCTTCGATCCCAGATCCAATTCAGAACTTCTCCCATTTCCATAGCATCGGCCTGACCCTTGGCTGAGGGTCCTGAAATGGGGAAGGAGGGCTGATTTTAGGGTCTGCTTGAGCAATATTATTTCGGACTCACTCTCTCTCCTCAATTTGCTTTGCTGCCTTTGGTTTCTCCAGGGTCGGGGGGTGGGGCAAAAGTGAAAGAAGGGTGAATCGCCTTTTCATGTCGTTGGGGCTCTTTTTGATTCTTTCTTGGCTGGCACTGCCAAGGGGTTAGGCCTTCCAGATGTGCATCTGTGGATCCTCCACTTGGAGACTTTTGCATTGTCCTGGCTCCTGATATGGGTGATGCATTCTTCAGCTGACCTCTTGTGACCCATTTTCTTTCTTCCATCTCAGCTCCTGTCCCAGTGGTCATCTCTCCAACTTCCTCCTATGGGAGTCTCCTTGCTCTGGCAGGCCACTCTGTAGGGTGAGGTCCTTTCGAGATGTTTCAATACATATTCCATGGTGTCTACAAAGCTTATGAGGACTCATGCATTCATACTCCACCATGTAGAAAGCATGCTCCCCTGTTGTTTCTGTCTTTGCCCACTCTCTCGGGCAGCTTAAGGCAGGCTCCTGCCTTCAGAAATGGTCTGCATGTGAGGTGGGCTGTGGCCTCTGTTCAAGTACTATGTCCTTAAGCCTTCAAGGACATGTGTCAGGATCTCCAATGATGAGAATAGCCACATGATCTTTAGTCTCAGGAATGCCCTTCAATGAACTCCCTTTGGGAATTTCAAAATTCAAGCACCCAGATCAAGAAGTAGAATATTATCAGAACTCAAAGCACCCCTCCTGTTCCTTTCTGGTCTCTCTAGACTAGATTAGTCTCCTTTTATGTAGTCTAGAGGCAAATGACTAGTTGGGCTACCTTTTAGTGAGTTTTGCTATCCAGGAGGTCCCTATAGGATTGAGGAGGGAGGTGCTTGCTACTTACTGTTTTCACCTTAGGGGCTTCAGTGAAAATGCAGAGAGCAGAAAAAGCTCCATTTGCACCTAATGGACATCTGTGAGTTGAAAGTTCATAAGGAGTGAATCTTCTGTGCTGACTCCACTTTGAGACTTCCTCATGAGTCATTCAGAAAAATATTTCCAGATTGTACCATCTCTGGGAATTCATATTTGTTCCCAGAAGATGTCTGTGAATGTGTTTATGTCTGCTTCAACAATTACTTGCTAGATAAACAGAAAAGGTAATAGACAAGTCTACGTTAGTGGGGAACTATATATATGGCTGTAGCTAAAATTTACTGAGCACATCTTCTTTGCTAAGCTCTGTTCTGTGTGTGTTTTGACTCTTTAAAGCAGCACTACTTGTAAAGCTTCACTATTATTATCACTGTATCAAGAATAAGGAGGCTGAGGCACAGAGAGGTTAAGAAACATGACCAAGGTCACACAGCTGGGAAAATGAGAGCCAGATTCAAGCCCTGGTCACCTGGGTCCAGAGATCCTGCTTGTAGCCATAGCACTCTTCTACTCTGGGGTCCAGACTTCGCTAGAATCAGGGTGTGCTGCCATTGCTGAGGAAGAGCCTCTGAGTTTCCTTAGGCTGAATGACTCGGACTTAGAGAAGCGTATCACTGGGAAGGTAACGGCTTCTGGGTCAGGATCAGGTCTTTTGGGGAGTGAGTTAGATTTTCAGTTTGATGTCATTGCTCTGGGAGTGGGAAGAAGAAGGCATTTGGAGAAGTGAGAGCTTCTTTGGGAATAGGTTTGTGCCCGTGATGGAAACCCCATGAGAAAAGTCTGCTTTTTTGATATTCTTCCTTAGGCCATAGGAAGAATCACAAGCAGTGTGCAGATGTAAGTTTTGTAAGAGGAAAATCTGTGTTGTTTGTTTCTTGAATTACCCTAGTTGTTCAGACAAGACCAGAACAGCTCTACTCCTCTGTGTTGACACAATGTAGAATGAAAGGTCCAGGCACTTGACTGAGGTGTGGTCAGCCCCACATCAAACTGTTGTCTGAGCCCAGGAGAAGGGAGAAGAACCCATTAAAGGGGGTTGACTGGGAGTTCCCAGTGGTGACCAGTGAGGAGGGGTGGGGGCCCATGGCAGAATGGGAAGAAGAGAGTGCTAAGAAGCAGGTTCCAAGTAGAGAAGTGATGTGAAGTGAATCTCCAATACATTCTTAGAAAATCTGACCTATAGGAGGGGAGGAGGAAGAAAGGAGGATATTTGGGTTAGATCTTTCTTCACTAAAGACCAGTAGGACTGTTACTTGGTCACATGGTTTCAAAGACAGCAAGTCAGAGCAAATCTTGTGTCAGCCTCTGAGTGGGACTGGACAGAAATGGGGTTCAGGGGACGTGTTAGATCAGCCGGGGCGGGAGAAGATCAGGCATCAAGCTTTGCTGGGCGTTCTGGCTGCAGGGCCATAGGTAGGTGGCAGATGGTGTTCACAAGGAAAGCCAGCAGTCTCAGCTTCAAGGGAAGGCTCCTAAGAGGGCACGCAACCTAAACTTCAACTGAGGGACATGGTGTTAAAGACGACTTCCTGGAGGAAGTGGCACCTATAGGGAGGCCTGCAGGATGAGTGGGTGTCAGGCTGGAAAATGGAGGAGGGGCGGGAGATTGTTTCAGGCAGATGGATCTTGACTTGAATAAGGACCAGAGACGAAAGAAGCCCTGAGTGGCCTGATATGCCTGATGAGGACTGTGCAGCAGGAAATGGCTAGAAAGCAGAGGGAGGAGTCAGGGACAGAGCATGCTACCATCTCACATCTGAGGCCAGTGAGCTCAGGGGGTTAAGGGATGTGCCCCGAATCACACAGTACAGGTGGCAGAATGGGAATTGGATCTAATATCAGCCTCACCCCAAAGACAGAACTCTCTCTACATTACTCCTGTGCATCTTTTTTAATCTGGGAAAAAGTCTAATTAAAATTTATACCCAAATAAACAATATCTCCATCTCCAAGAGACCCCTCTGCTTCATTTTGACCCAAAAGTCATTGCAGCCTCTCAGGATTAAACAGATTGAAATGCATTGAGGAATATTCTTCTCTGATCCTGATGGAGGCAGCAAATGACTGAGAACTCAGCTCAGTGCTCAGGCCTGAAGTCCTTGCCAGCAAAAGCTTGGAAGAGCCAGGCCACATTTGTATTCCAAGTGAGAGAGAGTCCAGAGAGAAAAATGCACAGCACTTTCTTTCATAAAATTTTTAAAAGGACTCGTTTGTTCATGACCTTGGTTGATTAGGGTCAGAAACTTGATGTGATAATGCTGAATACATCAGAAAAATCTATGTTTGCTCACTGGCCCATGTTCCTGACTAGGCTTCTAACTTTTCTGGATTTAACCCTTGGGAAATGCACGTTGGTTTGAAGGAGTGTAGGGGTGTGTGTGTGTGTGTGTGTGTGTGTGCGCTTTTTTGCTACTCTTCCTAGTTTGGGACAAAACCCAGCATAATTGTGGCATTTAACTCCCATTAAGTGAAAAATAAAGTTCATTGAAAACAATGAGTGTTGTCATACCTCATAAGAACTCCCAGTACTTCCATCCGGATGTCTCCTTCTTGGCCAAACATCTGACGATGACAATTTTTCCATTTCATCACTGGACTTTGGACTTCAGTCACCCTCCGTCTCACTCCCTGAGGCATTGCAGACACCAGTCTGTCTTGGACAAAATTGAGAAATGGGCAAAGAATGCCGTTAAGGCTGTCAACCTTCTTTCCTTCCACTCGGCGTGGGGCTTCACACTCAGTAGCTCAGGTACCCGTTGCCACACTATATCTCTATCCTCTTCCATCAAAATGGGAGATTCCTTCCAGGAAGGAATCTCAAACTTAATTATTGGAAGAGAGGAAGGAGTAATTATGACATTAACAGCTTACACTTAGTGCAGACTATGTGCAAACACATGGTGCTCAGAGTTTTGTGAATATTGACTCAGGGAGTTACTCTGTTCTCTGCACTAGAGAATATAATTATCCCTCTAGGTTACAGGGAAGTTACTTTAGTTACCCAAGGTCATGTCATTAGAAGGTCGTAGATCATGGTTTGAACCCAGGAAGTCTGGTTTTGTCCATGGCCTAGTTGTTATGTTAGGAGAATGGGAAAGATGCACTGACCAGGGTGTTGAAGGAGCTGTGCTAGATAACATATGCAGTATTTTACTTAATGCTCCTAACTAGCTTTTGATATAAGGTGCTGTAACCCCAATTTGCAAAAAGGAAGACAAGAGGATATGTGACTTGCTGAGATTTCATAACTAGTAGGTAATGGAGCAGGAATTGGAGCCATGGTCTGAATGATTACAAATTCCATGTTCTGTCCACCATGAACATTCTGGGATCAGGCTGCCAATCATAGCTTGCCAGTCTCTTCAGATTTTGTACTTTAAATATATATTTAATCTCAGAGTACTGAGTTAGATTATTGCAGCCATGGTCATTTGGGTTGGAACTTTGGGTAGCAAAGCAGGAGAAACACTGTATTTGGGAGTGGGCACTGAGACATTCTTGGATGTAGAAGTTACAGTTTGTAGGATGGTGGCCACTTGGCCATCCTGGCAAACCAGTCTCATCTAGAAGCTTCTTCTTTCTAGTACTAGCCCATTGTATTTGCCTATCTTTACCCCAATAGTTCACAGCCTCCCCATAGTGGCCTTGTCTGAAACTAAATTTACCTTCTTTATATTCTCTCTCAGGTTTAACAGTGTCACCTAAGCTAGAAATGCCCCTTCTCCTTCATCTGTCACAGGTAGTCAGTCCTTGGGTTCCATGGATTCTGCCTTTTGCAGACCTTTCTGGTCTTTTCTCTTACACCTCATCACTCATCGTGTCTTTGCTAGATCATTCATCATCATTCGCCTACAGGATCATACTTGTCTCCCCAAGTGAGCTCCTTACTCCTGGTTTCTCTCTCCTCTAATGTGCAATCATTGCTGCCCCTGGCGTAATTGCCCTAACAGGGAAATCTGATTACCTCACTTTCTTGTTCAAAATCCGTCAGTGGTGAGCCCCAAGCACTTATGTAATATTTCTTCCAACTTCAGGCAATGGTCTTTGGTAATGTACTCTTAGGGCTGATGGGGTCTCTTAGACGTTTTTAAAAATCCCTTTTTAATTTTGAGGACTTTAAAATGTAAATAGAAGCATCTTCTAGGTCATTTGATGACCACTTGTAACCTAGAGGCAAATAGGTCTATTTTTATTGTCCTGGGCTATTGAGAAAAGAAGTGTAGTTGACACATAGGCAAGGATGTGGTGGCCCCGTGACATCACCACAGTCTCTTTTGATGGCAGTTTCAAGCTACCCTGACTAGAAAAGAGGATCGGATGAGTTGAGTCATTAGTTAGCGCATGGTCATGTAGGCGTGCTGAGTTCAAAATAATGTACATGCTTTTAGCGAGGGCCGTATTCACATGCCAGTAGCGATTTGGTATCAGTTAAACAATAACATCCATCGCATTAAGCAAATTTTGTTAGTTTGCATTAGATTGGGTTTTACTTTATATAAATTTATTTTGGCTTTATTATTGTATAACAGTTGTAAACGTTGGGAAATTATACCTGGTTTATGTTTGTATACATTTGGATAACGTTGTAATAAGAACAAGTTGTTGATACTAAGAATATTTAATAAATTCTTATAATATCGATCCACACAATTTTGCACCCCAAGTTCCGGAAATACGGACCTGTGGGATCACGCGCAAACTCCTTAGAATAGCACACGAGGCGCTTTGTGTCTTGTCTCCACCTCACTCAGCCTCATCCCTGCACCTTCCCCCATGCCTGCTCCTTCTTAGTTGACTAGAGCGCCTTGACGCTCTTGACTAGTAGCGATGATTTCTTATTCCTATTTGTTCCTGTAAGAGGGACAACGAATGAAGGAATGAATGAATGAACACGTGATGGAAGGCAAGAGGAAAAGGAGGGCCATTCCACACACTTCATGGCCAACCTCGAACATTATTTTAGATAATCAGGTTCCTTGTTTGACTCCAGGCTAGGACACATTCCAGCCTCTCTTATCTCTTCAACCACAATTTTATTACTGAGTAAGTCATTTACAAGCAGAGCAAGGGCAAGGGAGGGAAAGGGGTGGGGGAGGGCGGAAGAAGGAGGAAGGGGGAGAGAGAGAGAGGGAGAGAGTCACAACTAACACCCATGGGGCAAGGTCAGATGCAGCCCATATCCCAAGGGAAGGAGTCATCTCCACATGGTGTTTTCAACTTGGAAATTCTCAGAGGATCAAAGAGAGACTGTTCACATTGCCGCTAGTCCCAGAACATTTCCACCGTTCCTTTCCCTCCCCTTTTTAGCTTCCAAAAGAAGAATGATTCATTTAAACAGATTTTTATGTGTACTTTATTTTTAGTCCAGGAAGTATTTGCTTTAAATGTTGGTGTATGGAATGCGAGTTCGGATCAGCTGACAGTCAGGGGCACACGAGTGGCTGTGGATGGACCCAAGTAACGCAGCCAACCAAGCTGCATGGCTCTTTGTGCCCTCTCAGGTCTCTGTCACTTCTAGAATTCCATTGAGTCAGTTCCTACGTACCGAGTGGCAGTCAACGGTAGTGGGTTTCTCTATAATATCATTCTCATGAGGAAGATTTGGGTGTACTGTGTATAGCCAATCTCAGTCCCTAAAACAGAAGAACTTCCGTCTTTTTTTCCCCTCCTTCTTTCTCTCCACCGTTCAGTAATTGCCTCATGTGCCAGGCACCATGCTAAGCCTGTCTAGCCACTGATTCTGATCAGACACAACAAAATCATAAAATAGGTTCTTCTTGTAGCTGCATAAAATTTTATGCAGAGATACTCTGGTCGGGACAAAAGAGACCGTCAGTCTTTGTTCATTCCTTAGAAATTTGCCTTTTGATACTGCATCTGGAGGTGAGGAGACCCAGGTCCTCCCAGCTCCGTGACCTGGAGCAAGTCATTCGCCTCTTTTGACCTCAGATTTTTCCTCTATAAAATGATGATGGAAAAATACCTGCTCTGTTTTACATGAAGGGCAGTGACGGGGGAAGATGATCTATGTGAAAGAGCTGTCCACTGTATCAAGTACCGAACAAATGCATGGGAGGGTTAGCGTTCTCAGCATGCCTTTCCCCACCCCGCTCATTAGAACATGGCGTCTTCTATAAATGAAGTGGTGAATAAATAAGGCATTAGCTCCATACTGGTCAGTAGTGAATGCCCGCCCTCGTTCTACCAGATAAACGTACTCAGAGAGAAGGAGGCTGGAGATGGACCTCTCTGGACAGAGGAAGGCTGCCACCACTCCCGGGAGTGAGATCCGAGGCTACGCATGCGCAGTGGGCAGAGGGGACACGATGGGAAGGCCCATTTCTCTTTCGTCTTCTGAGCTGCATAGATAGATGGAAAACAACCAAATGTGAGCTGTGGAAGCTTGCTGGTGTCCCTTGCCTGAGCACCTTCCCATGGACAGCAGCTGTTCAAAAGAATGAAACAAGTTCCCAGAGATTTTTTGATTATTTATATTTTGTCACTGCACCCAACTGGTAAGACAAAGCCGTCCTCTGCCTTCGGGGAGCTGTATACAGACTCAGCTCTACACCACAGCGATAACTTGGTTAGTTTGTTAGTTCTGTACTGCCTAACCCCCCCCACCCCGCCCCACCCTAGCCTCACAGCTGCCTTCTGGTGTGTCCACCCACACGCACACAGGGGAGGACATGTGAGTGCTTCAATATGGAAATAAAGGCTTCTCCTGTGATGTAAATATCCACTTTGTTCCCTGGTTCCTTACCTTTAGGAAATGCACATTTCACCTCCAAGGAAGAGACCTACCCTGCTGGTAATGGAAAGTACTTGCCCACTGCTATCTTGAATCTCATATTCAGGCTCTTCCATTCACTCATTCATTCACTCACTCACTCATTTGTAAACTGAGGGCCTACTAGGTACCAGACACTGTTCTAAGTGCTTGTGATAAAGTATGAGCAAAAGAGACAGGGTCCCTTCTTTCATGGAGCTTACATATGCAGTGAGAGGACACAGTCAATGTCCTCTTTTTGCACGTGTACAAAACAGTTTCAGAAAGTGAAGGAAAGAGAGTGACTTGACAGAGAATGACCAAGAAGAGGGGGGGGGGGGGATCTAGGAGGCCTCTCTGAAGAAGTGTATTTGAGCTGAGACCCGAGGACAAGGAGATCTGGGACCGAGCATTCTGTGTTAGGGGAACATCGAGTATGAGGGTGGAGAAGGCCCATTTCACCTGCTGAGAAGCCAGTGTTGGCTTTGCTGACACTGAGAACAGCTGGGTTTTCTGCTCCCTACACCACGTCACTAGTGGGTGGCCACAGGTTTCAGAACATAGCCAATCTGCTTCTCTGCTGCTTTCCCCCCTTTTTGCTAGGCTCTTTCCAGCAAAAGAGAGACCCCCTAAACCTTTGTAGAGATCTCTGTCTACAATGCGCACTGAAGCCAAAATTGGTACATAGCTATTCCGAACTCCTCCTCCACCTCCTACTCTACTAGAAATTGTGACCTTTAATCTCCAGACGCAGACCTCAGTCTGGGAACTTATAATGGGATTTAAGAATGCCCATTTGGGCAGCTGGGTGGCTCAGTCAGTTGAGTGTCTGACTCTTGGTTTCAGCTCGGGTCATGGCCTCAAGGTCAGGAGGTGGAGCCCCACGTCAGGCTCCACACTCAGTGCAGAGTCTGCTTGTCCCTCTTCCTCTGCTCCTCTCCCTGCTCATGCCTGCTCTCCCTCCCTCCCTCTCTCTCTCTCTCTCTCTCTCACAAGTAAATAAATAAATAAAATCTTAAAAACATGAAAGAATGCCCATTTAAGAAAGGACACCTGTGAACAGACCAGCCTCCTGGTTTGTATCATGAAGAAGAATGGGGAATGGAAAAACTCCCTTTATAAATCGATGATGTAGGAGAAAGAGAAGCAGCCTCCAGATAGGAAAAGGATTTACTACATGTTAAGAACTACCTTACTTGCAATGTAGCACCCCATGAGAGCATTTGTATACGAGTCCCCCAGATGCCTACAGGAAATTGCCTGGTGACGTGGCCCCTCTCCATCTTTATTCTGTTTATGTGCCCATCAGCCCTGGGAGTATTTGAAATACATAGCAACCACTTTTCCCCAGGTAATTAAATTAAAAGGTACAAGGAACTGAAGAAAATATTCTACAACTCATATCAAACAAAGGGGATATTGCAAACATACAAGATTTCTCAGCCAGTGCAACTCCAGAGGCTCATTCGTCTCATCTACAAGTAATGCCGGAGTTCTTCCTGCCTCCTTGTGTGAAACTTGTCCCTGAATGGATAAAGAAGATGTGGTATATATATGCAATGGAATATTACCCAGCCATCAAAAAGGATGAAATCTTACCATTTACATCAATATAGTTGGAACTGGGGGGTATTATGCTGAGCAAAATAAATCAATCAGAGAAAGACGATTATCATGTGTTTTTGCTCCTATGTGGAATATAAGAAATAGCACAGAGGATCTTAGGGGAACGGAGGGTAAACTGAATGGGAAGAAATCAGAGAGGGAAACAAACCGTGAGAGATTCTTAATCACAGGAAACAAGCTGGAGGGGAGGGGAATGGGGGATGAGTAACTGGGTGACGGGCACTAAGGAGGGCATGTGATGTGATGAGTACTAGGTGTTATACACAACTAATGAATAACTGAACTCTACATCTGCAGCTAATGATGTACTATATGTTGGCTAATTGAATTTAAATTAAAAAAAAAAAAACTTGTCCCTGAAGTCCACCCAAGGGGCTTACTTCTATCTCCAAGTTCTGTGCTGTGCCCCTCTTTGTTAGGATGTGTTGCTCACTCCTACATCGGGGCTAATTTTTGCATACGTCATTCACTGACTTGTATTTATTAAGCATTCACTATGAGCCTGTAGTATGGAAGGCTTGGAGGATACCAGCCTATTCACCGCTAGGGACAAGTAAACATGGCTTCTGCCCACAGGAAGCTTGAAGTTTACTAAGGGACATAGACAAATAGGCAAGAGTGACACGGGGTGACAAATACTTTGTAGAAATAAAACAGGAGGTATGGGGAGCACAGAGGAGAGAAAGGAGGGTTGCCACTTTTTTGAAAAGGGGCAGAAAAATCTCTCTGTGCTTCTGCCAGTCTCCTCTTCTAGGTGCTTCTGTTGCCTTTTCTTCTTTTTTCCTGGCTCTGAAGAGCGACAGGTCACAAATCATCACCGCTCATCGGGTGGGCTCTCAGCCACAGCTAGTTTGAAGACATCATCTTTTTACCCTTCCTGTCCGGCAAGTCTCTGCTCTGCACCATTTTTGCCAAACCAAGCTTCCCCCCCAGCCTCCTCCGGCCACCCCACAACAAATGACCAATGGTTTCCTGTTTATAGGAACACAGGACTCCTGTCTCAGTGGGACAAGGATTTAGGGCTGTTTTCCCAGGAGTTATGATGCCTCATGCTCCTTCTGACATATCTAGGTTAAGGGCTTAGGAGAAGGGTTTTGTGGCTATGGGGAAAATTCTCTCTCTGAAGCTAACAAGCCTGTATGGGAATCAAATCAGCTCCTGAGGCTTCATTAGACCTGAGCTCTAACCGGATGATGCAGGGCAGAACTAACAATAATAAATCAACTATTAAAATGAGGAGATTTGCATGCATTTCCAAGCCCAGGACCCGGTGTACTTGCTAGAATTTTAATAATATAAGCTGTGACCTTCAGCACTCTTATTACATATCAACGGACTATACTAAATAGGAAACATGCATTAATAAAGTCTATTAGATACTTCTGAGAGTGAGATTTTTCAGGATGAATAGTGGATATTTCTGTGCCAACTATCACAGCTCTTCTCTTCTTCTTTGTGACTCTCACCCAGCCCATGTCAAAGGCAATGAATGAGGAGGTCATACATTTGCTGTATTCTAGGGACCTTCTTCCTCTTACAGAATCATTATGTTGCTAAGAAACCCACTGGTCACCCATTGGCTGGAGACTAAATATTTATTAGGTTTTGGTGTTATTTCTTCCTCCACACAGACTTTAGGGGCAAACTCCCTATCTCGGACTGAGGCCTTATCTGATAAGTGAACACAATAGAGCTGGTTGAACAGAAATCTCAGACGACGCCCTGAGTCATCTTGGATGAAGGCTCCAGTGGGGCAGAGCTCTGCTCTGGGTGCCTCTTCTTCCATAGAAGTGATGAGTGTCCCTCCTCAAAGAACTCCTGGTCTTGTAAGTCTCCCATTGGTCTTCTTCAGAGCTCAGAATTTTTGTTTTATAAATAATATATATTCTTTATAGAGCAGTAAAAAATAAAAGCCAAAAGTATAAAATTAAAGACATTCTTAATTCCAGCCTTCTTAGATTACAAGCATGCATGTTGATATATATTCTTCTGGACTCTCCAGTCTGCATTCGCTATGCATATGTGCACACATTTTCAATGTCAGTCTATTATACATGTTGTTTATCCCCCCCCCTTATTCCTTATTATGGACTCTTCTTTATATTATTACATGTTGCTCTATGTCATTTTAATGGATGCATAATAATTCATTATGTAGAGAGTTTTAATTAAACCACTCCATGTGGGATAGAGTTTCCAATTTTACACAAGTCTATAATAAACATTTCTCACAGTAAAATCTTTGCAAGGAGTCTCTAGATATTTATCTCTAGGAACATTTCTCTGAGTCAAGGCAACTTGGATGTTTTAGCCCATTTTGGCTTGCTCTAATAAATACCCCGTCTGGGTGGCTTATAAACAACAAATTTCTCATAGTTCAAGATCGGAGTACCCACATGGCTGAGTTCTGGTGAAAACCCTTTTCTGGGTCGCAGACTCGACCTTCTCATTGTATGCGCACATGGTGGAGGGCAGAGAGCCGTAAATCTCGTGACTCTTATAAGGGCACTGATCCCATTCAGGAGGGCTCTGTCTCATGACCCCATTTAATTACTTCACAAACACCCCCACCTCCTAATATCATCACACTGTGGGGTAGGGTTTCAATACACGTATTTTAGGGGCACTCAAACTCCAATCCATAACACTGAGTAACCTATGACAAGAGACAGATTCACAGCATCATAGATCCTCTTCAAGAAGAAACTTAGTGATTCTTTTTTTTTTCTGAATTGTGAAATAATGCTAATAATCATAATAATACAACCTAATTCAGTTTTTCCTTCCTCTCTTCCCTACCCCTGTCAATCTATTAATGCTTAACCCGCTCTAGGGGTAGGTACTTGCTATGTTTATAGAGCTCCTGATAACCCACAAAGAGTTTCACCCACAGTATCTTATTTTAGCCCCAGAATAATGTGTAGAGTAGAATGGATACTTTTATTATCATGTTTTCTTTTCAGATGAGAAGGCTGAGCTCAGAGGGGATGAGTGTCTCCTCTAATTTCTGCTTCTGGTACAAGGCAGAGTCTTGGTTTCTGAATTCAGATACGTGGGGGTGTGTGTAGGTGGGGGTGGGACTAAAGGTCTTTTTGCAAAGCTCTGTGGCCTGCTCAGTGTCTTACGCTGAATCCAAGTCATCTGTCCTGCATCATTCTCTCTCCCTTGTTCCAGTTCTTCGTTTGTGGCTAGAAGGAGCAAATCTATTCTTTCCTTCATCAGCTAGTCCTCCGTGAATGTGGTTGAGGAGGTGAGTTTTGGGCTGGGGAAGTGGGAGTATGAGTGGAGGCCATGGAATTTAGAGCAGGAAGAAGCTGTGCCTAGTGGGAGGAGGGAAATGATGAGGGTGAAGGATCTCCTGAAACACCCCTGGCCCTGCCAATTGTCGCTGGTTGGTTGGTGCCATGGCTGTTTCTGACTTCCGGCTAGACACAGATAACTGTGAAAAATATACTTTCATTTGATCCTATTCTTACCATTAGAGTATCAAGAAAGTGAACACACAAAGACACATCACTAAGGAGAAAAGTCAATCTAGCCGTATCTGGTTTTTTCCAGTTTTAACATTTTGCTTGATTTCCCTCCTTTGAAGCTGCTTCTCTGATGTCACAGAGATAGCATTTGCTTGATGATCTCAGCCAGAAAGCTGTCACAGAAGCAGCATTCCTCAGGACACAGAGCATTTGCTCTTATGGGCACAGGGTAGAGGGCAAAGAGCTGCCAACCATCTGGGAAATGCAGAGCACTGGGCTTGAAGGGAGAGTGGCGAGGGCGCCCTCTTGTGGAACTCTTCTCATTGTCTAATCTGCCTGGCAACAGGCTATCTTTTGTAGCTCTAAACCAATAGCTATTTTCTTTCCGTGAATTTGGGTTTGAGGGTATTCTTAGCATATTTTGAGTACAATTCCTGGCTGCTTTTAATATCCACCAAGAACTGATCATCTCAAATCAGTGTGCAATTCCAAAGGTTGCATTTTTAAATTTTATTTATTTTTTTAGGGAGAGTCAGATTAACTGTGAATTGTCTCCCAAACTGGCAAGTTGGGTAACTATTTTCATATTTTTGTGCAAAGCCTTACAAAATACGGTTTTGCAATTAGATGTTTTTTTAACCACCTCTCCCACCTGGGTAGGATTTAAGCAAAGCTCAGGCAGTTTGGGGCTATTTTTAGTCCTGATTAATTATTAGGCCGAGATAATTCCAAGTTTAGCAGCTTATTTGAAAGAGACATGACAGCTGGCTCTCAGGGCAACCTCTGGTCAAAGCTGACATGTTTGTGACAAAATGGTGCTCTCCCCACTTCCAGGGAGAATGCAGGGGCGGCACTTTCTGTGAAAACCAGTGTCAGCTTTGCCAGCCTGGAGCTAGAAACTGCTGATTCAGGGGCCTGCAGACATGGCTGATCTCAGTGCAGTGAAAATAGGTCACTAATGACACATGGCAAGAAGCCAAAAAACCTCAGTCAGGCGCTCTGAACCGTCCACTGGTGGCCAGATCCATTTTACCGGAACTCCAGAAAGAAAGCAATCTGCTTGAATTTGTTCAGAACAACCACAGGATTGCAAAACTCGCACGCTCAGATTGTGACCTCACTCCCCCTTTCTTTATTTTCCTAAGCGTTCAAGTTGCTCATTTTATTGTTTCAGTTTACCCTGTTTCTATTCCCATGCTCTGAAGAAATTCCAAAGCTCTTGGTTGGTTGGTTGGTTTGAACAGCCAAGCTGATATGTTCTTTCAAACAAATTTTTAAAATGAAATTTAAATTAAAAAAAAAAAATTCTTCCCCCCCCCCCCAAGTAGCGGGGAGCAGAATGGAGACAAAGATGACATTATCCCTTCTGATTCCTTGTATGTTGACCCTGAAATGATTCTGGCCAGTCTAGTCCATACCACACTGATCTTCATGAAGTTATCCATCCCTGTGATTCCAACCAGAAGGGCCTGGTGTTGCCATTACAGGATAACATAGCATTTACTTCATTTGGGGGAGTGTCCCTCTGGGCTGGTGTTTTCTAGTACTGGCAGGAGTTCCCTAAGAAGGGGAGTGGTGGAGAGGAAGGCTGGGAAAGGTCCTCCACATAGACCTGGTACGACAACTCAGTGTAGAACTTAGACCAGAGCTTCCTGCAGGGTCTGCGAACACCCAGATAGCTGGGCCCCACCTCCTGAGTTCTGATTCAGTAGATCTGGAAGAAGGGCCCAAGGTTGTGTAGCGGCTGCTTTTAGGCACACAGGCTTCAGTGATGGAATGTAGACAGGGGCCCACAGCGCCCCCCCTCTGGCTGAATACAGACAGATACATCAGGTGACCCATCTCAAAATATCGATAGGCCCTCACTGACCCATGGGCTACTTACAACCAGTTACCAGAAAAGGGAAGATTCCATACTTCCCCATACCTCCTCACCTTCCCCCTTTAAAAACAGTCCCCACCCACTGCCTCGTGGTAGACAGCCTCTCCTCTGCTGTCCTGCCCGTGGCTCCCTTGTGGTGCAGTCAATACACTTCTATCTCCTCTGTTCTGCTTCAGATGAATCCTTTCACCTCCTGCACCACCGGCTTCCACACAATCATCGCCCCTATTTGGGGGTCCCCATCTGATCCAGAGAGACCCCATGTTTAGACACCAAGGGTTGAGAGTTCTAAGCAGTTCCCAGGTGACCACCTTTCGAGAAGAACCAGCTCAGGCAGGTCAGCCGTGACCTCAACACTGCCAACACAAAAACAATTTCCATGGCCTGGAGCTTCTGCCACTAGACTGAGCCGCTTAAGGGCAGGGACCATGTCTCAGTCGTTTTTTGAATCTCCAGACTCCAGCCTAGTGTCTGACACAGAGAAAGTACTCATTAAATGGTTGTTGCCTTAATTAATAACTGAATCCTATCAGCTGATCTTAAAACAGAAGGTTTTCTAAAGGCCTGGGATGACCTTCGGGGGGTTGCATTGATTGTAAATTATTAAATTACTGAAATTTATATTAAAACACAATGAAGTAAGCAGAAATTAGGCAATATACTTTTCCCGGCTTTGCCCAGGTTGAATAAGAAGAACTGGGTTTTCAGAAGACACTGGGTAAAGATGGGTCCATCACATCTGATAAGGTGTTTTACCCATACTTTGTAGTAAGAGACAGAAACCTTCCACAAGTATCAAGCAGGTGACCTGGCAGCTCCTCTGTGGAGCTCCCCTCCTCCCATGTACTGACTCTCATGGGGCAGGGTTCTTATGTCAGAGAAATGATGTAAGAAATGGTTCTTATATCAGAGAAGAGTTTTTAGCTTGTTTTGTGTCTCAGAGACTCTTGTCTATGCTAGGAACAAATGGGTAATCCCTGGCAATCAGCTCCGAGGACTCCTTGAATCTGTGTATTCATTCATTTAGATGGAACAGAAGGGAAAATGGAGTTTGAGTCTGGTTTGGTCAGAACCCTCCAACCCCATGACCTTACTCCAGCCGCCCCGACTTGTCCTCTCCTCATACCCTACCTCACACTTTGCCCTCTATCAACACCATTTCGCTGGGAGTTTTCTAACATAGACCATGTTGCCCTTCTGCTTCTACCCTCCAACCAGTCCCAGTCTGGGTAACTCAGACTTATCATTTATTACTTCACTTAACAGCCACCTCTTACAGGAAGTCTCTTTTGGTGTATCTCCTCTGCATTCTCATAATACCCTGGGAATACCTCTACCACTCATTTAATTATCTATTGAGTTCCCATTATGTGCTAGTCATGAAGACACAAAGAGGGACATGATGTGACTCTTGTCCTCAATTTGCTCATTGTTTAGTAAGGCTAAACAGATACGTAAACAAGTAACTATAATACAAAGTGTAAAGTCCTATATATGGGGTGCTATGGAAGTATATAGAAAAGGCACCTAACCCTGACTTGAAGTGTTAAGGAAAGTTTTCCAGATGAAGTAATATCTTCATCAAGATCTAAAGAGCTGAATAGAATTTAGCCAGATAAAGATATGGGAGAAGAATATACCAGGGAGAGGAAAAGACTTTACAAAGGTCAGTATCTGCTGATATGATTGGCTATAGACCATAAACTTTGGAAGCTGAGGCTATGTTTTGTTCATTAGTCCAACCCCAACTCAAAGCACAGTACCTGGCACACAACAGACATCTAAGAAAATGTTTGTTAAATGAATGAATGACTTAACTTCTGATGAGATGTCTGGTGAGGATATTAATTAATCACAGAAAGTGATGATTCTTGGAAAGTAAGCATTTGCTGGCTTAATGGTTCTCTGTTCCTTCCTGTGTGTTTATCAATGGGGTAGCAGACACGATTAATATTGCATGGGTTCTATGTGTAGGTGCATTTCATGTCCTGAGGATGATTGTTGATATGGTTTCCACGTAGCAGCAAAATCCTCCAACCCAATGCTTTGAAAGCAAATGTGCAATTTCTGTAAAGACGATTAATGCAAACAAGGTTAGAGCTGATTGTGTATTTTAACACTGCCTGAAATCTAGAGAAATCAAAATGTGTTTTCAGAGATAGGTCTCTTTATTTTATCACAATTGGACAAAACCTGATTTTTATTGTTGTGCATTGTCAGTTACCTCTCAAGGTATATTCTGCCATTAATGGAACAGTGAGGTGTGTCTACAGACCCCCACACCTGCTCACTCCCCGTCAGTGAGCTCTGAATTTCTGAATCACCTTGGGAAAATGGAAAATGATTAACTCAAAGCAAAAAGGTGATTTACATTTTCTGAATGAATGATAGTGATTGAAGTGCTAACTGCTAAGAAATTTGCAAAGGAGTTCATCAAAGAGGCAGAGAGCACCCTTGTGTTCTCAGAAGTCATTAAAATGACAGGAGCCCCGCTTTGAAGAGTGGGGAAGGCAAAAAAGGCAAAAAGCAGTGAGTGGGAGAATTTGATCAATTTGGAGAGCCCTTGTGCTACTTCTCTGTGCCGCGATTGCGTGGGGTGACGCTGGGATACAAACAGATACTCAGCAGAGGCTCAAGGCTGACCGTGGCTCACAGTGGTTCCTCACAACTGTGGGTGCACATTAGAATATTTGCAGGGTTTTGAAAAATACCAATGGTCGTGCTTCATCCTAAGGGTTTAATTGATGTGGGATAGGACCCAGGCATTAGTATTTTCTTTTTTTTTAAGTTCCCCAGGTAATTGTATTCGAAAGCTAGGAGTGAGACTAACTGGTCATAGTAAATTAGGAGAGCCTCACACCAGTGACGGAGGGGAAAACAGAGTTCCAGGGATAATACCCATAGCAACCAAATTTTTAAGATTTTGGAGAACGGAATATGATTTTAAAATTTATTATTTTAAGTCTCATCAAAACCGTTAGGGTGGGACTTAGAAGTGGAACAGTCCACCAGAGTTCTGCTCACTACTTAAAAGATTTTCAGAGGTGTAAAGCTTTCCAGCATTCATACATTCCATTCGAAGCTCTGTAAGTCTTTCGGAACCATACTTCAGTACTCTTGGGGAAAAGTGTCTTCATAGCGGACATTCCAACACCCATTTTAATAATATACTACTAAATAGTTGTGATTTCTGCCACTCTCAATACCAAATTCAAATTCACTTATAGAAAACTCTGGTCTAGTCCAACAGGACTCGATCTCGTTCCTTGACCATCAGCTATTCTGAGTTTCCCTCGGGTCCCTCCCTGCTGGAGCAGTTTTACCAGAGCTCCAGAGGTGAGAACCACCAGTGACTCCAACTTGGAAAGCCCCAAGCTTTCTGGCATAGAGAATACTGTATCTCTCTAGACCCTGGGGGCTCTCACAGGACTCTGATGCCTTGAGAGATGTGGCGTCCCGTGGGTGAAGCTGCCAGAGAACATCAGTCCTGAAAATAGTCAACCAAGACTCCCACCGGCCATTGCTCTGCCCGATCTTGCTTGGCACTGGTGGGCCACAGGTGAGAGGGGTTTTGCTGATTATCCCTGTACCTCACACGCACACTTCCTAGAACCTGGGTCTCACTGCCTAACTTAGAGCCAAAATTCCGATTTGCAAATAGGGCATTGGATCTCACATAGTTCAAGCTCCGGCAGCAAAATTCAGCCACGTTCCCTGCATCTTCTTATGTAGCACAGCTCGAAAGACCTCCATGTAAATATGTGTTTAAACGAAGGGATTTAAAGCTAGGTGTGATTAACTAAAACTAATACAAGAACCTGGTTGAAACAGGTCACTAAGGCCTTGAGCACCTGCTTACAGCTCTTCCTTACCAGTTTTCAAAAGGTTCAACAGGATGGAGGTCCCTGGCTTTTCTTTTCCCACAGATGCCTCTTCTGGCCCCTTTTCTTTTTAGTTCTGGCCTAATATCCTTGGGTCAGGTCAGAGAAAGGATTTGTTCTAATGGCACGCGTATCCTCAAATCTCCTATAATATCCACGAAGCCTTGGGTCTTTGCTTCTCTAAGATTTGTGGGAAATGGCCAATGAATGCTAGGAAAGATCTATTCTGGATATGCCCTTAGCTTGTTAGGATGCTTACATTCAGTGGAACCCGTATTTGAAAATGAAGAAAGTCAACCCTGAATCTTCTAGGCAATTCTGAATTTTGAGGATCAGAATTCCTGTGCCTCTGAGGCCTTGTAAAATACAGTTTTATTATCTAAAGACACTAGTACTTCCATATATTTCATATCAGCAATCATCCTTTCTGTCAACTACTGGAAAGTATCAGGAGGGCCCAAGATCTCTTGTGAACATTGCTTGAAACTGAGAGAACCCATCAGGCAGCAAAATTGTCTTCTCCTTGTCTGCGGCAGCATCTGGAGCTGATACTATTTGCTCCTGAAAACTGGCTCTAAAAATGGTCTCTGGTAAGCAGCGTCGGGCATTCTGAACCTAGATTTTGGGTTCGGGTCTCTTTTGGTGTCTATTTAGAAAGCAGTAGTTTACCCAAATTTAAGTTTTACCTGAATTTTTATTCTTCACAAGGCACATGCTAGGAGGCTTAAAGATAGTAGCTACGCTCTCTTAAATTGTTATTCTCAGAAAGTACAATTCACATAGACTTTCCCTAAATGGTCAGGAGTTTTGCGTGTCTACTCTCGATTGCCTCAGCCCATGAACAGGGAACACTGCACTCACAGAAGTTCAGTTGACTTGACCTTGACTTGGAACGTCCTTCTTGGCCTTATCTGCATTTCTTCAGGTACCAAACTGAAACTTTCCATCCTCTGAGGGATCTGTTTGGGATGCTCTTGAGAGAGGAAATGGGACAAGCCAGTGCGTGAACATTTTCTCTGTTTGTGTAGCTTTCTGCATATAAGGATAGCCATACTAACTGCCCAAATATGCTGTCTGTATGTCTGGACACGCACAGTAAGCATGCCACAGCTGGCCCTATGCATCCATCTACCTCTTGCAAACCTCCTGGGTTTGCCTTGTCCTTCTTCGACTCCCACCACCCACTCCCACTTCCTCCCTACCTCTCACCTGGATGAGGGCTGGGAGGCTTCCCCACTGTGCCCACAGAATCCAAAGCCAGGATGACGGCACAGGTGCTGGCTCTTGAGTGTCGTTAAAGACTCCCTAACTCGCAACACCGAGCTCCAAATCTCTCCTCTCTTGGCAGCGTCTTCTGCTGGGCCTTTCCAGATCCTGGGGAGTGAGGGCTGGAGGTTTTCTCTAGCAAGATCTTGCTCCTGGAAGGCTGGAAACAATGCAGATCCTTGGCCCGTTCATTGTTTCTCAACCTTCTCCAAGTGGCCTTGAACCCTGGAATACTAAAGAGGGGTTCTCTTTCAACTATAGATTTTTGTTTATTCCTTTCCTTTCCATAGCAATTGAATGTTAATGGGATGGTCTTTTTCTTTCTTCGGGTCCTGCCTTCCTCCCAGGCCTACATTTACAATGTCGGCGGTGGCATCCTCAAAGCCTTGCCACAGCCGTTGCACCGCATGCTCCAAAGTGTGTCGATCTTGTGTGGGGCGAGCCATTGGCACCCTAGTGGGGCCTGGTAGTTTCTGTATGTTCTGGGCCTTCTTTTCCTGTTTAGTTTCATTCATTGAAAGGGCTATGGGGCTATCTCTGGCATGCCAGCCAGAGTTTCTGCCACAGCTTGCTCTTCAGAAATTACTGAAGACCTGCCTTATATATATTTTTCTCTCTGTTTCTCTACTGCCTCCTAAAAAAAATTTCTACATTCAACTTATAAGCAGAGGGTGTTCTCCTTCCTCAATATCTGGTTAGAGAACTGACCTCCACAGTCTGCAGCTGCTGTCCCAGAAGCTGGCTGGCGAGTCTTCACCATTCTGCCCCTGACCGGAGGCTGGGTTGGCCTTGAGGCCGTAAGTGGCCTCAGACCCCAGGCACTCATCAAGGCTTTCTACCAGCCTCTCCCTGCCCCGCTCCATCTGGCTCCTGCCATTTTTCATTCTTACAGCATGTTAGAGGTGTGTTCCTGCCACAGTTGGAAGGTGTCCTCCCAACTCTCTGCAACCCCCCCCCCCCCCGCCCTACCTTACCCTACCCCTCCACCAGGCGCTGCAGCGGTGCTTCCTAGAACAGTTTCAGCCTGTACTAAGTAACAAGTAGCTTTAGCAAATGAGTGGCCTATATCTCTAATTGATGGCGTTCAGGAAATTTGACTCAGTTGACTCAGAAGAGTCAACTATAAATATACAGCTTGACGAATTTTCAAAGGCTGAATATTCCTGGGTAACCAGCATTCAGATCAAAGAGTATAATACTATCAGAAGCCCACAGCACTACTCATGTTCCTTTGTAAGTCTCTCCAGACTTCCTAGCATAATGGATTAGTTTTACCTGTTTATAATCTTATATAGATGGAAAGATACACTATCTGCCCCTTTGTGTCTGACTTTTTGTTCAGCATTACGTTTGTGCAATTCATCCACAGCATTGCATGGGGTCGTAGATATGCATTTCATGGGCTGTGCTCTGTTCTACTATGAGAACATATCACCTTTTCAAAAATCCGTTTTACTATTTTGCTCCATTTCTGCTCCGGATTTTGGCTGTTACAAAGAGTACTGCTGTACACATTGTGTTACCTGTCTTTTGCACGGACATATGTAGACATTTTGGCTGGGTCTATATAGATGTGGAAATGCTGGGTCATGGGATATGTGTTTGCTATATGCTACTTAATAGTTATTCAACGTGTTTCAGAATTCTTTCCTCCCCAACGTTGCTACACTTGGCATTTTCTGTATGTTCATTTTAGCCATGGTGGTCGGGGTATGGTGGTATCTCACTGTGATTTTTTTTTTTAAAGATTTTATTTATTTATTTGACAGAGATAGAGACAGCCAGCGAGAGAGGGAACACAAGCAGGGGGAGTGGGAGAGGAAGAAGCAGGCTCATAGCAGAGGAGCCTGATGTGGGGCTCAATCCCAGAACGCCGGGATCACGCCCTGAGCCGAAGGCAGACGCTTAACTGCTGTGCCACCCAGGCGCTCCCTCACTGTGATTTTAACTTGCATTTCGTCTTGCCTGGCTTTGTGGCAGCCTCGGGTATGAAGTTCAGGCATCCAATGAAAGAAGCCACCATAGACATGTGCTTGTTCTAACTTTCAAGAAATGCAACCTTTTACCCCCACTTTAAAAATAACTTGTTTGTAAAGGCAAGCTTGAAAATCCATAGTCCTTCAGGCAGCTACATTCTGAGGAAATATGCTATTGTTAACAGACCTAGACGCATTCCAAAGTATTGTGCAAGTGACACCGTCTGACTGGGACACTCTACTGTCCATTCATCCACAATCAACCATGGAGTCCTATATATGTCAGGCACTGTTCTAGGTATTGAGAGAAATCAGAGAACACAACAAAACATCCTAGGAAGTTCATATTCTACGGTGGGGAGACAGACAGTAAACCAAAAGTGAAATGGCTCGTGGGGATGGCCTCACCAAGTTGACGTCTGAGCAAAGGGCTTACGCTGACTCCAAAACAAGCAATATGGGTACTGGGGAAAAAGCCTTCCAGGGGAATCAGCACATGCAAATGCCTTGAAGTGGGAGCACTGTTTGAGGAACAGCAAAAAGGCTGTTGGGAACAGGGTGAACAAGAGATAATGGGGTGCAGAGAAGGAGAATGTTGTGTTGGGCCTTGTGGATAATTATCAGGACTTTGGCTTTCCCTCAGCTCTGACTGAAATGCCCTCAACGCTTTTCTGTTCCCACCTCTAGGAAGCCTCCCAGTATCACATCTTCCTCTCAACTATGACCACTCGGCTCTCCCCCCACAGCCTGGGATGGATCAGGTTCTTATGCCTTCCCTCTCACTTCTTCCCTAGCAATTTAGAGGTTATGTGTGTAACACAACAGGAAGAAGAGAGACCAGATGGAATTCAAAGACATCAATTTTTCTGTGATACAGTGAACACTAGGGCTCAAACATTCCTGAGGGAATGCACAAGCTATAATCCCAACAAGGCCTCAGCGGTACATGAGTACTGACAGGCACAGTAACAGTTAAAATCGAAAGCCTGTGAGATCTATAGTTCCCACCTGCACTGTAGACAACCAAACCCACTTTCAGTCCCTCATGCTGACCAAGTATCTCATGGGGCAACTCTACCAGGGAATCCAATATGTACTCTTGATTCAGGCAAACATAGCTGTGACTCTTCTGAAAGGAGAACGAAACCAGGGGTCTTCAACGTGTTTCAGAATTCTGAATGAGCAGGAGAGAGAAAATTAAAAAAAAAAAAGTAATATTAAATGATAAAGGGAGAAGTAATCAATAAATGGTGTTGGAAAAACTCACCTAAAACTGGGGGAAAAGTAGGCTCTTTATAGCTAATACCTAAATTAATTTCCACAAAAATACTAGAAGAAAATACGAGGTTTTCTTTTTACAACATAGATAATGGGGAAAGACTTTTTACGTCATCCAAAAAATAATCTGTCGTAAACATCTGACACTGTGTCAAACATAATTCTAGTGCTTTCCCTGTATTATTAAGTAATTTAATCCTCACAACAACTTTGTAGGTACTTATATTTACTTCTCCCACTTTCTAGATCATAAAACTGAGGGACGGAGAGGTTAAGTAATTTTCCTAGGGTCCCCACAAATGGTGATACCAGGATTCAAAGCAAACAAACATGACTTCAGGGTCCATATTCTAAATTAGTTAACTGCAAAGGAAAATCCGGAGAGATTTTAATACATGAATTAAATGCTGTATGGGGAAAAATCATGTAGAATAAAAGACAAATGGTAATGGGGAAAAATCCTGCCACATATGTAACACATAAAGCATTAATATCCTTTATAGAACATTTTCTCAAATGTTATTGCCCAGAACACTCATGTCCTGAATGATGCCAGAGGGTGTTCTGGGGGGGGGGGGGGGAGAAAGAAAGAAAGAAAAAAAGGTTTGATGGTCAATTAAGCTTAGGAAATTATGTGTTAAATCTGACCATGGAAGTCTTTTCCTCCCCTCAACACACCTATTAATATCTCAAAGTGCAATAAAGTTCCCTGAAATAGTCTAGAAAATGTCACCTTTATGTGCAATGAGTTCCTACAGTCAGGAAGGAAACTATGAATACCCCAATAGAAAAATGAGCACAAGAGAACAGATAATGCAAAAAAAGAAAAAAAAAATACCACGGGGTGCCTGGGTGGCTCAGGAGTTAAGCATCTGCCTTGGGCCCAGGGCGTGATCCCGCCATTCTGGGATCGAGCCCCGCATCAGGCTCCTCCGCTGGGAGCCTGCTTCCTCCTCGCCCACTCCCCCTGCTTGTGTTCCCTCTCTCGCTGGCTATCTCTCTCTGTGTCAAATAAATAAATAAAATCTTAAAAAAATACCAATAGTTATTAACATATGAAAATACATTCAACCTTGTTAAGAAAAAAACAAAACAAAACAGGAGACAGAGAAGATGGCAGTCTAGGAGGACCCTAAGCTCACCTTGTCCCATGGATACATCTCTGTAACATCCATATCAGTGTAAATAACACAAACACTCTCTGAACAGACTCTCCACAGCAAAATGTAGAGAAGAGGCGACATCAAAGAGGGCAGGAAGAACGGAGATGCAGTTGAAAGCTAAAGGGACCTGTGGAACTGTCCCCTGGAGGGAGGAATGCCACAGGCCAGAGAAGGGAGAGGCTCAGACCCCACCCCAGGTACTCCAGGCATGGGGAACCTGCATGGAGCAGATGAACCCCCCTAACATTTGGCTTTGAAACCCAGAGGGGCTTAACTTCTTGAGTTCTTACAATTATCGGGGCTTAACACCTGAAACTTTAGATCAGCGGGCTTGGCTCTGGGAGACCAGGAAGGGTGACAGGAAAGGGAGTCCTTAAAGAGATGGCACAACGCGCAGCCCCACGGGGATACAGCTTAGAGGAAGGTCTGAAAAACACCGGGGTATGTGGGAGGGAGATTTGCTTACTACACTAAGAGCTTGTGCTGGAGGGGCAGGGGTCCTTGGGCGACCTCTCTAAGAACAAAGGAGCTGGTGGGTGCCATTTCCCTCCCTTGCCCCCAAGCCTAGATACACAGACACCCGTGGGAACCAGCTTAGCACGAACACCCTCCACCGAGTTTGCTAACAGCATTCCCTGCCCCTGTGTTCTCCTGCAGACTGGCTCCCTCCATCTCGGCCTCAGCAGGTTTCCTGGGTGACTGCAGAACCCCTCCCACAGCAGACCAGTATGAACCTTGCTGGCACCCATACCCTGCCTCCACCTTCTCCCTTCAAATGCCCTTGGCAGGAGTCTATCCACAGTGGTGTGACAAGCCCGGCAGTGTGCAAGCAGCTTCACCAGGGACCAGCACCACCCTGGAAGGGAGGGGGGAAGATAACCGCACACACCAGTCCAGCCGTGACCCCAATAGTGGACTGCGGGCAGACATCTGGACTGTCCGCAGGCCATGTCCACCAGCAAAAGCTTCTCAGGCGACAACATAGGGAAAGTACCTAGCTCTGGCAAACGCCTGGTCTGATTCCACTCAAGCCCAAGATAGCCCCAGACTGGCCCCCTGACACAGGGACCAAGCCCTGCCCACAACAGGGAGAGAGCGCCATTGCAGACAATCAGACTGAAGGCCAACACAGCACAGCCGCAACAGTAGGGTCCATGTAACACACAGAGGAGACACCCCTGAAGTGCCAGATTCTGGTGAACAGGGGACATTGCGCTACAAGACACTACGGGACCTCCTCTTCATAAGGCCACTACTTTCAAGAGCAGGACATGTAGCTGACTTTCCCAACACACAGACACAGAGAATAAGACAAAGTGAGGAGTCAGACGAATATGTCCCAAACGAAAGAACAGGACAAAATCACAAGAGCGCTACATGCAATGGAGATAAGTAATATGCTTGACAGAGCATTTAAAGTAATGGTCATAAAGATACTCTCACTGGACTTGGAGAAAAAGTGGAGACCACCAGTGAGACTCTCAACAAAGAGGAGAGAAACATGAGAAACAACAGAAAACATAAAAAAGAACCAATTAGAGATGAAGAACTCAGTAACTGAAATTTAAAATACACTAGAGGGACTCAAGAGTAGACTAGAGGAAGCAGAAGAATGGGTCAGCAGCCTGGTGGAAAGCAATCAAGCTGAACAGGTGAGAGAAAAAATAATAAAAAATGAAAATAGACTAAAGGAGCCCCGCACCACCATCAAGCATAATAACATTCACATTAGAGGGATCCTAGGAAGAGAAGGGGCAGAAAACTTATTTGAAGGAATAGTTGCAAAATTTTCCTGAATCCGGGGAAGGAAACAGAAATCCAGATCTAGGAAGCACAGACAGCCCCAACAAAATCAATTCAAGGAAATCCTCACCAAAACACATAATAATGAAAATGACAAAAAGTAGTGATAAAGAGAGAATTTTAAAAGAAGCAAGAGAAAGGAAAATGGTTACATACAAGGTGAATCCCATAAGGTTATCAGCTGATTTTTCAGCAGTAACTTTGCAGGCCAGAAGGGAGTGGCAGGATACATTCAAAGTGCTGGGGGGAAAGAAAACTGCGACCAAGAATACTCTATCCATCAAGGCTATCATTCAGGATAAAAGAAGAGAGAGTTTCCCAGACAGACAAAAGTTAAAAGAATTCATGACCACTAAACTAGCCCCACAAGAAATGTTAAAGGGGACTCTTTGAGTGGAAAGGAAAGACCAGAAACAGGAGTAGGAAAAATAGGAAGCACAAAAGCAGTAAAATTAAGTATATTTATAAAAATCAGTCAAGGGAGTCACAAAATAAAAGGATGCAAAGTATGATACATAAAATGTGGGAGGGGAGAGGAGTAAGTATCTAGCGCTTTTAGAGTGGATTTAAAATTAAATGACCATCAACTTCATATAGACTGCTACATGCAGAAGACGTTATATATAAACTTAATGGTAACCGCAGATAAAAAACTGGTAACAGATACGGAACAAAGAGAAAGGAATCCAAGTATATCACTAAAGAAAGCTAACAAACCATGAAAGAAGAGAGCAGGAGAAGAACTACAAAAACCACCACACAAGTAACAAAATGGCAGGAAGTATATATCTGTCAGTAATTACTTTGAATGTAAATGGCCAGACCCTTCAATCAGAAGACACAGGGTAACAGAATGGATGAAAATGCAAGACCCATCTAAATGCGGTCTCCAGGAGACTCATTTCGGACCTAAAGACACGTGCAGATTGTAAGTGAACAGACCAAAAAGCCTTTATCGTGCGAATGGAAGTGAAAAGCTGGAGTAGCAATACGTACATCAGACAAAATAGACTTTAAAACAGTCTGTAGCAAAAGTTAGAGAAGGACAGTACATACCGATAAAGGGAACAATCCAACAAGAAGATATAACAGTTGTAAATATGTATGCACCCAACATGGAGGTACCCAAATACATCAAGCAGCTAATAACAACCAAAAGGGATATAATTGATAGTAATACAATAATAGTAGGAGACTTTAACGCCCCACTTACATCGATGGATAGATCATTCAAACAGGAAGTCAACGAGGAAATAGTGGCTTTGAATGACACATTGGACCAGATGGATCTAACCAATATATTCAGAACATTCCATTCTAGAACAGCAGAATACCATTCTTTTCACGTGCACATGGAACATTCTCCAGAACAGATCACATGTTAGGCCACAAAACATGTCTCAACAAATTTAAAAAAAAATTGAGGTCATACCATGTAGTTTTCCTGACCACAATGTTACGAAACTAGAAATCAACTATAAGAAAAAATGTAGAAAGAACACAAATACATGGAAGTTAAATAACATGCTACTAAACAATGAATGGATCAACCAAGAAATCAAAAAGAAAATAAAAATACATGGAGACAAATGAAAATGAAAACACAACCATCTAAAACTGGAACGCAGCAAAAGCTGTTCTAAGAGGGAAGTTTATAGCAAGACAGGTCTACCCCAAGAAGCAAGAAAAATCTCAAATAACTAACCTTACCCTAAAAGGAGCTAGGAAAAGAAAAACAAACAAAATCCCAAACAAGCAGAAGGAAGGAAATAATAAAGATTAGAACAGAAATAAAGGATACAGAAACTAAAAAAACAAAACACAAACAAAAAAACCCAGAACAGATGACTGAAACCAGGAGCTGTCCTTTGAAAAGATCAACATAACTGATAAACCTTTAGCCAGACGCATAAAAAAAAAAAAAAGACACACACACACACACACACACACACACAGAGCTCAAAATCGGAAATGAAAAATTACAAATAGAATTACCATATGATGTGGTAATTCCACTACTGAGTATTTACCCAAAGAATATGAAAACACTACTTCAAAAAGATGCATGGACCCCTATTTATTGCAGCATTGTTTACAATAGCCAAATGGTGGACGCAGCCCAAGGGTCTATCCATAGATGAACTGGTAAAGAAGATATGGTACACATACAATGGAATATTACTCAGCCATAAAAGAGGAAATCTTGCCATTTGCAATAATGTGGATAAATCTAGAAGGATAATACTAAGTGAAATAAGTCAGAAAAAGACAAATAATATATGATTTCACTCATGTAGAATTTAAGAAACAAAACAAACAAAAAAGAGACAGACCGAAAAAAGATTTTTAACGATAGAGAGGAAACTGATGGAGACCACTGGGGAGGCAGGTGGGGGGAGGGGTGAAATAGGTGGAGGGGATTAAAAGTACACTGATGATGAGACTAAGTAATGTATAGAACTGTTGAATCACTGTATTGTACGCCTGCGACTAAGGTAACACTGCATGTTCATTATACTGGAATTAAATTTTTTTTTTAAGATTTTATTTATTTATTTGACAGAGATAGAGACAGCCAGCGAGAGAGGGAACACAAGCAGGGGGAGCGGGAGAGGAAGAAGCAGGCTCATAGCGGAGGAGCCTGATGTGGGGCTCGATCCCATAACGCCGGGATCACGCCCTGAGCCGAAGGCAGATGCTTAACCACTGTGCCACCCAGGCGCCCCTGGAGTTAAAATTTTTCTAAAAAAGAATAAAAAAACAATTTGAGGTACCAATTTTTTATTTATCAAATGAGCAAAAAGTTTTAAAAAGGCTTATCATACTCAGTATTTGTGAGAGTTTAAGAATGCACTCTAATGAAGTTAGTGAGGTTATAAATGAGGACGAGTTTTCTGGGAGGAGAGGCAATTTGGCATATGTCTCAGAGGCCTTGAAAAAAATGCATACGGTTTGATCTAGCAAAGTTTGTTCATAGGAATTTATCATGAGGAATAAGTAGCCTAGTGAGCAAGGATGTATGTACAAGGCGTTCATTGCAACAGTATTTATATCAGCAAAAACATTTATTACTATAGAGAAGTTAAAGCACATTCACAGTTTGCGGTATACTACCCCCCTCTTAAAAATAGTAACGTTGATCTATTTTCATCTCACATCCCAAATGTAGAGAAAAAAAATCAAATGATTAAGTAATTTGTAATTTCTTTTGTGAAAAGAGAAATGTATATAAAGTCATATACATTACAACGCTAATGGTGGTTAGCTTTCTGCAGTGGTGGATTTGGGATGGTTTTTAATTTTGTCTCTCTATCCCTTCCTACATTGTCCACATTTTCTACATTGATTACTTGTTACTTGGACAATAAAAATGGCTATTGCCTTTCCGAAACTGAGATTTTTCTGACTCTGAAATGGTGAATCACAGACAAGGAAATAAGAGGATTTCATTCGCCGACAAATATTAAGTTCTTCACGACACTAGGAAACTCGGTCTCTGTCTAAAAGCTAAACTCAAAGTGAGGGTGAGTAGGATTCACGAAGAAGAAAAAGCAGCTTAAAATAAAAATCTGGAATCCGCAGAAAGGATAGATCTTTCTAAAAGGGATTTGGAGGAAAGGGGGCCTTCACCTTGGCCTGGCCTAATTGCCGCACCGAATCACTGACGTGTCAGAGGAAACACCCAGACAGTGACACGGCTCTTCTTGTATCGGGCAGAGAAACACGCGGAGCTGCAGGGCCACCCTCCAGCAATTTCTGAAGGGAATTGCAGATCCTTGTTCCTGAATTTGTGGAACAGGATCTGGGCCAACTCCTTCCCTTTTTTGACGAACCAAAAATGAACTCCTTATGTGAAATCTGGATTGGTTCCAACACACCCAGGGCTCAAGGTTGTCAGCCAGCTGTTGGCAGCTCACGCTAATTTTCTTTTCTCTTCAATGGTGCAGAAATATGTTGCTTTACATACACAGGGAAAAATGAATGGAAGGACCTGATTTGCAAATAACCCCAAACCTCCTCAAATGAGCTTTAAGATCTGATCAGTGTTTACCCACTCGTTCTGTGGCTCCCAACTGCAGAGACGGGAGAACTGCCCTCTTGACTTAGGATGTATACGGGGAACACCCCAGCAAATACCCCTGGAAAGGACAGGACGCGAATACCAAGGAGGAAACTATCTCCTCTGCAACTCTCTTGCCATTGGCAAAACTCTCCAAAAGCTTACTGCCTCTCTCAGGGATCCTTAAGGGGGTGCCTGGGGAGAGGTGACAGGCCCAGTTTGCTGTAAGGGACAAGCTAGTAGGACCTCCATGCCCTGAAGGGGAGGTTATGATCCAAGGCTACTTTGACTAGTCCCTTAAAGAATCACTTTTGATTCTTATGCCCTCATTTGAGTGACCGACCGAGGAGACCCTTCCCCTACAAATTTGTATTATTAACATATTAGCTAACTTAGGAGCTGAGTCTTTTTTTTTTTTTTTTTTTTTTTAAAGATTTTATTTATTTATTCGACAGAGATAGAGACAGCCAGCGAGAGAGGGAACACAAGCAGGGGGAGTGGGAGAGGAAGAAGCAGGCTCATAGCGGAGGAGCCTGATGTGGGGCTCGATCCCATAACGCCAGGATCACGCCCTGAGCCGAAGGCAGACGCTTAACCGCTGTGCCACCCAGGCGCCCCTAGGAGCTGAGTCTTAAACCATCTAGAAGGCTACATTTTATTTTACTTGGGGATGGGGGGCAGGGAACTTCCAAGTTCTAATGAAAAGTATAGTTTCCTATATTTATTTAAAATAGAATATATCGTAAAAATATATTTAGGAAATAGAATATTCAGGGAAACCTGCTATCTTTATTCTCTATCCTCCAGTTTTAGGAGGAGGTGGGATAGGCCAGTGGTTAAGGTCAGAAGCACTGGAGTCTCTGTTTCTTCATCCATAAAATACTATCTACCCCGCTGGCTTGTTGTGAAAATGAAATAAAACAATGCTTTGGAAGTGCACACTGTTGGCTTGGCACAGACCAATTAACAGAGGCCAGCAGTAAATACCACCGGGTCACAATCCACTTAGCAAGCATCTCCACAGAATTCTAGGTATTTCGAGAGGCTGGCATTGGAAACTTTTTTTTTGTTAATTGTTTCAAAATACTCTCTCCTTCCAGAAACACTGTGTGTTTGCTGTGTTACGGGGGCCGATTCCTCCCCCCAGGCCCACCGATACACTGGGCCGGGTCTGCCCCTTGGGTAACCCCAGCTCGGGATCACGGAGCCCAGCTCGCTCAGTGCAGTTGGACTGCGGACAGGGCCATCGGCGTGGGTCAGCTCGGGTAGGGTCGGCAATCGCTCGGTCCGGGGAGGGTCACGTGGGGTGACTGACAGGTGGGGACCTGTCAAGGGAGGGCAGGAGGCCCCCACGCAGCCAGGAAGAGAGCCAGGGCGGCGCGGGAGCCCGAGGCCTGCTGGTCCTGACCACCCACAGGTCCCGGTCTTAGCGTAAACGCTCTCATTGGCCTTGAGTGAAAATAAAACTCGAGAAAACGAACCTCTCCTTTCTCTCAGCCTTCCAGTCACAACCACATGAATTCTTCTGCAAAGTAGATACTTCTGCCCACTAGGGGAAAGGTCAGGAAGTGCTGGAAAGAAAGAAAACACAGTGATTAATATTTCAAGATCTTATCTTCCACACCGCAGAGAACGTCTTTTCTTAACTTCTGTGTAGTTGTCGGGAACGCAAGGAAAATCAAGATAATCGGGGCTGTGGGGCCTCCCGGGGAATTTCTCTGGATGATGTTATTTTATTTACTTCTTTATATTTTCTTAAAGATTTTTTAAAGTAATCTCTACACCCAACGTGGGGCTCGAACTTACAACCCGGACACCAAGCCTAGCGTGCTCCCCCGCCAGAGCCAGCCAGAAGCCCTGAAGGATGTTAAGTCTGAAATTCAAAGAATCCCTGCGAGGTGCTGGGGGTGGAGACGGAGGGGGACAGGAGTGGCCGCTGTGGCCCTCTTGCTTTCTTTGTGTGTACTCAGTGTCCCCCCAAAATTTCTCCCTCAGCACCCTGACCTTCCTTCTCCTCCCTGAAGCCCTCTCCCAAGCCCTGGAAGAGCCAGGAGACCAGAGAGTTGAGACGCGAGCCGTTCAAAGCAAGACCGAGGCTGTGAGCTGACTGCCTGCCGTCTCCCGCTGGCCGCGGGGTGGGCAAGCTCAGCAGTGGTTAAGAACTGCTAGGCTTTACCACTGGGCCTGCCTCCAGTTGGTCTCTGATTCACGGATGAAAGTGGAATTTTCCAGGAAGGCTTGATCTGGGAGGAATCCTTGTCTTGGATCTACAAGTTCTCTTTCTGCAGCAGGAAAATCCCACCCCGGGACCATCTGTGGGCAGTGTCTGTTCACGCCACCAACCGTCTCCTGAATGAAGGACAGGAATCGCATCTTCAGCTGGTCAGCCCCGAGTGCGGTGTGGTTTTCACAGGCTTATCGATAAAGTGTATAGAGGGATTTGGGGTTTCTGTTTGTATGAAATAAATTATTTTATTAAGTAACGTAAAAGGAATTTTGCAGTATAATTACCCTGAGCAAGTCACTTAACCTCTTTAGGTCTGTTTTCTTATCTAAGGAGTGAAGGTTTGTACAATTTTTTTATACCCATTCTAACATTAATGCTATCCTTTTAAGAAACATTCTAAAGTAGTTAAATAGCTTATATTGGGTGTTAGACAAAATTTTTCCATTAAAAAAAAGCTCCAACTGACAAAATTTAGCTGTTAGAGTATTTAGGTCTTGTTCATTTTCTAGGTAGTGGTGAGTGTATTTGTTAAAAGTTACACTTACCTGACTCACTTTTTTTAAAAAAGATTTTATTTATTTATTTGACAGAGAGAGAGAGAACGAGCAGGGGGAGCGGCAGAGGGAGAAGCGGGATCCCCATGTGGGACTGGATCCCAGGACCCTGAGCCACCCAGGCACCCCTGACTTGCTTGAGTGCTTGGCAATATTATTTACAATTAAATATCAGAATGCTAATCCCTAAAATGTGGTCACTGGGATGAAATACTAAGTGAGACGGGAAGGTCAGACCCCAGGAATGACGTAAAGGTGACAGAGGGAAGGACCCTTTGTCACCGAGGGACGGAGTAGCACGTCTTGAAGGAGAACACGGAGCAGCACTATAATCCACAAGACTGGCCAGGACATTTGAGTAACCAAGACTTTCCAAAGCGTGGGGACTGAGCGAGCGCCACCCACAATGGCAGCCATCATATTCATTTCCCAACCCCTCCTTCAGGGTTATTTCTGTAGACAGGCAACCACTGTGGTTGGAGCCGGAATGGGAGGGAGTCAGGGAAGGATGCTTTGGTGTCTTTGAAGTGAATACTTAAAAAAAAAAAAAAAAAAGCAAGCTACTGAAAGGGGAGTCATTATTTTGTTTGACTTGTTCTCCCTCTTCAGCAAAACATACACATATACGTAGAGGATCTAATACCACTTTCGTCAAGTCACTCGGAATTAGAAGACAGAGTGGTGATAAACACCTAGATCTGGGCTTGCAGAGGATTCTTGGCCTCCTCGGTCTGCCAGACGCCAGTGTGCCTTGGGTGGCCTGATCCGAATATACGGATATTTGTCAGAGTGCAGTCCTTTCATATTTAGAAAGCATACAGTCACAGGCATGGGCTGGGACATCAGTAGACCTTGGTAGCGGTGACATCTCTGCTCACAGGTCCCATGCTGCCGATGGGGCCCTATTGGTCCAGTTAAGATCTCTAGGCTTTCGGATGCCAGGGGAGCAGCAGCATTCTCCCTTCTGCATCTGCACGCAAACATTTCTTTCCTTTTCCCAGAGTGCCCTGAAGAAAAATACCCGCTCATGCCCATGTTCATTTCAGACACAGAAAGAATTTTTATATCCCATCCTGGAATTTAACCTGGAGTTTAGCTTCATTGCAAAATCCCGCTCAGGCTTTCTTCATCCAGGCTTCGGCCTTTTGCTTCAATGGGCCTGTGGAATCACTTTATATCATCTCCACGACATAGTTTCCTGTCTTTATTACCGAGTCCAGGGCTCATTCCATTTTCCGGCTTTGATGATTTTTCTACTAACTTTGTCAAAATTTTTACAAAGACCTGTCTCCTCAAAATTTAAAACCATACCATGGCAACTCTTTTAATGCTTTTGATGGGAGTAACTGGTAAAATCTTGAAGACATCCCAACCACCTTCATCATCACAAATAATAAATACCTCTAGATTGTACTTGAATCATATTTTGCCTGCAGGGAGTTTATAATCTGGCACACAACGATCGACAACAATTTACTTAGCCTAACACATTAGTGCCCAGCCATCAGGATTCAACGCTCTCACTGTGGCCCTGGGTAGAGGACGAGTAGGAGAGAATTCTACCTCTGTGCACAGTTCATACATGTTAATGTCAATGTCAACGGAAGAGTTTCTTAGATTACCAAGTGGAAGCAGTAAAAATGTAGTTCCTTGAAATAAAAATTATGTTCATTACCAACTTAGAGAAATGGCATAATCTCCTTTTATTAAAACTCAAGTTTCAGGGTACAGAGTCTGGTCTAATAGTTGTGTCTCTCGTGAATCTCATTCTTCCCTGCAAGTTAGATTGAGGCCCATTAAAAGCAGATTACAACGAACTGGCACTTTTATTTTAGTGCTCCCCAGAGGAACAGTGCCTCTGAGCAGCAATCTGCATACTAAGGCAAGTTACCCTTCCAACAAGCCCCCAGCTACCTCCTCTGAGAGGGTAAGAGCTACACGGACCCATCTTTTGGAGATCTGGTGGGCATTATATATTTGTATCTTGAATAGAATGTATGATTTCAGCACAACTAAGCACACTGTAAATTAATTTAAATAGGCCAGTTGTTAGAATAGGATTTTCTTGGATTATCAAAATTATGTTTGCTGCCTGCTGGTGTCTGGAATTATTGACTGGCTCTAAGGATCACACATAAGCATTTATTCCAGGGCTTCTGTTCACTTAAACTATACACAATTCTGCATTCTTTCTCCTCCTGCAGACTTTTCATCACTTGGCATGGAAATCATGTAGAAGAGAAACTCACAGACCAAAAAAGCATAGCAAAGATTTTTTTCTTTTTAAATATCAGGAAGGAGAGGGGAAATTCCTGAATGTAAATGGCAGGGTCTAAAAGTCAGAGTGGAGTTTCCAAGTCTATTTATAGTGGTTTAATCCAATCATGGGAATTCGAGACTCTGTAGTTGTCACAAGTGGCTGAAAAATGAAAGAAAAGTAAAATCTTTTTCCCACATGGAAGACTGGAAGGTAAACCTATCTAATGTGAGAAATATGCCTCCGTTTTTCTCTGAATCAAATTAATCACCCATATCTCTCTTCCACTCTCACTGTCATTTATCAATTTAATATGGGAGAACCCAGGAGCTACTCTCCCGGATATCTGGCAAATGCACTCTTAATTTTTTACTTCATAATCTATTTCACCTTCATACATTTCCATGCATTCCACATTTTGTCTTTTTTTTTTTTTTTTTGGTGGCAGTGATGGGACCATCAGATGGTTGCTGTCTTTTTTATTTTTTTAATAATATTTTTTATTATATTATGTTAGTCACCATACAGTACATCCCTGGTTTTTGATGTAAAGTTCCATGATTCATTAGTTGTGTATAAAACCAATGCACCATGCAATACGTGCCCTCCTTACTATTCATCACCAGCCTATCCCATTCCCCCACCCTCTCCCCTCTGAAGCCCTCAGTTTGTTTCCCAGAGTCCATAGTCTCTCATGCTGTCATTTTTAAATAAGTAGAATAAGACACCCAGAAAGAGGCTGAAGGAGTGTACCCAAGTAGCCAGAGGTATATAAAAGGGCAGGTGGTTGTCACAGAACTTTTACTTCTTCCCCTTCAAGCTAACAAGTTCTATCTACTTTCTCCCCGCTGTGAAGAATGATTTCTGCCCCCTCTGGGCTGCCTGCATGCATAGGACAGTGTGGGTTGGCACCTGAGACCAAACAGAGGCAGAGCTGATGGAAAGCAAGCATAGTTTTGTCACCTGTCAAATTCCCCTTCTGTTTCCTCTTTGCCTGCTTGCACTTGTGGGCGCCCTAAAAGGTGATGCTGTTACCTGTCATCTGTCCAAAGTCAGGCAAGAGTCTAAAAAGGTCTTTAAGGTTCAAAGGCATTTTTCTGTAGAGGTGGGAGTCATTTTAATTAGGAAAGGGGAAGTTTTTGAAATGGGTCGGTTTCTTAAGAACTTTTATTGGCAGTTTGCCTAGAAGCTGGTCTTTCCTGCCCCGCATCATGGGGCAGCCCCACTGGGAAACAGAACGGGAATTGTAACACAGAGCATTAGTGATGGCCAGAACTGCTGCAGTGGTTACTGGAGCCTGGGGCCAATGCTCCATAGTTAGTAGAGGTCATTAATTGGGTAGTTGTTGGGGGCAAGCTTGTAGTCTTAAAGGACCCAAAGACCTTAGACTTAGTTTAAGGGAGCAGCAGGTGCCAAAGAAAAAATCGCTACCTTGAGACATGGATGCAAGAAGGAGCACAGTTAGGATCGCGGGTTAGTGCACGTACCTTGTCGCGTTAGGGTTGCACAGGATAAATTGAGCCAAGTGAACCTAAATGAAAGGACAAAGTGTGTGAGAGATCAGAGCAAAGAGAATTATTGATTTCCATCACTAGCCAGAGGTGTTTCTCCAACCCAACAGTACAATTCAGGTGGGATTTGCAAATACAAAGGCCGAGAGAGGGAGAGAGATGGAAAATTGTAGCAGTGGCAACACCGAAACCAGGTAGTACAGAAACTCGAACTCAGGCAAGCCAGGCTTAGTGTGGGAAAATCCGATAGGCCAGACCTTTCTGGAGGTGGGGCAAGTGTGTTTGAAGGAACAACTGATACCCAAAGACCAACATGCTGCCCGTGATCTCAATGTTCAGGTGCCACTAACACTGTGGGACACATGGAACTGTCCTGTGTGTCTGTTTCATACAACTGTAGCTCAAAGATGGCAAATAGGCTATTTGCGTCTTAGCCCTCCCGTGTTCAGAGCCCTCTGTGAGCACCCCTCACAGATCATACCACTTCCAGACATGAAAACGGTCACAGAGCCATTCTCCCCCGAGGAGTCAGAGTGATCAGGATTGGAGTGGAAGGGGAGAACTATTTGCAGTCTCTGCAGGGTTTTTGGTCTTCTCGACGTATTTGTTTGCAACGTGACAAATAAGAAAGCTCTATCCAGAGTTGTTAAAATAGAAACTCCTACACTGGGCGTCAGGTTACTACATTCCTGGGCGAAGTTTGGCAGCACCCCACCCTGCGTTGCCATGTTATCTGAACTCATAAAAATGGCACCGAAATGGGACTATCTTGGCAAGAGTGAGCGGAGATCACCTTTTAGTGTGGAGGAGAGAGGGAGAGAGAGAGAGGAAGAGAGAGAGAGGGAGAGAGAGGGAGGGAGGGCGGGAGAGAGAGAGAGGGAGGGAGAGAGAAGGTCTGAGCCTGGGGAATGGAGGAGATACACAGGGGTTTGGGTCCCCCCGCCCCCAGTCCACTGAAATTCTTACTGCTGCCTCTTGCTTTCTGTGATTTCACCTCAAAACTAGTTTCTCTTTTCTTTGGAGGATATCATGGACTCCGGTGCCAGCCCAGCCATGACTGATGCCGGTTCCGGGACCCATGACCTGCTTTTGGGTGAATGACAGCAGAAATGTACATCACGTCATCGAAGAACTTGTGTCTTTCTGAAACTTCTGTGTCAAGTTACTTGGGTGAGAAGAGGGACAGGATATCCTCACGTAAGCGGGTAATTGCAAGTGGGGGACGTGGCTGCGTCCCACGGTCCCAAGATGGCGTCTTCGCCTGATGGAAGGTGATGCCGCTTAGCGCATCCGCTTCCTCCTGATGCTTTGCTTTTCTTTTTTCTTTCTCCACAGACCATAATATGGGTCTGAAAGCTACCTTATTTATTGAAGAATTTAGGGTCTTTTTTCCTTTACTAAATTTAGACATTGAAAGTTACAGTTTATCATTTGGTAGGCCTAATATGTAACTTTTCCCGTTCACCCCTGAGTCAGTAAAGACCTAAGTGTCTGGTTAAATTGATAGAAAATCTAACCAAACTGTACTAGGAAGATTCATTAATTATTTTAGTTTGCACCCCTCCCCCACCTTCTTTAAGTTTCTTGTACTTTTTCTGTTTTCAGTCTAATTGAAATACTAATCTCTGTATAAATGCAAGCAAAGTGTTCAAAGTACAGCCCACGAATTATTTCTTTTCACGCCCCAGACATCAGTCTCACTGGCTACAATCTTGCACACTCATAATAATAACAGAGATCAAGATTCAATTCTTGAACCGTAAAGAACACCAGCAAGTTAGGAAGGAAAGAAACATTCTACTTGTACAAATGTCTTCTGGGTTAATATAATAGCCATTACTACAATTTAGAAAGCATCCGATATGGGTTAGCATTACACTTAGTGTAAGACGGTATGCCTTTAACTCTTGCAATAGCTTGGTAAGAATAGACACTGTTTTCCTAATAATATAGGTAAGAATAGTAAGCCTCTAAGAATTTAATTATTAGCTTGTTCAAGTTCACACTGCTAAAAAATGGCTCAGAATGCATGCTCCCAGAGTCCCCTTCTTATATGTCCATGAATAAATTTGGCTTTGATCAACAGATCTTATTAATGACTGTTACTTCCCCTGCCCGCCTCCCCCCCCCACCCTTTACAGAGCTCTGTCATATACATTGTTTCCTCTCATTCAAGCCTCATAACAATTCTGTGAGTAGGTCATTATAATCCCCTGCTCAGATGAAAAAACTAAGGCCCACATTCATGAAACAATGAAAACAAGTCAATCCTCAGGGCATTTGTGAATATACTCTGGCTAAAGACTGATATTCTATTTCAGAAGAGGAAGCTAATTGAGCAGGCTCCTCTCCAGAGAATTCTGATTTATCAGTTATGAACAAAATTAGTTGAATAATCTACTAAATTTATTGATTCAGTGAGAAGAAAGGAGAGAGTCCCAGGTCAAAGGAGAGCAAGGACTGCTGTTTTTACCAATCTGGGTCAGTGCACACTACAGGCTAGTGTGTGTGCATGCGTGTGTGTGTGTGTGTGTGTGTACATGTTGATGTCATCCTGGCAGCCTGAGTGCCTGAAGGATCCTCAGGTCTTTCTGATCCCATCAGGACAAGCAAAGGCAATTTTCTCAGCATGTTATTGCCAGAGTGTACATCTTGTTGTCTCAGACTCTGTGGAGAGAGGCCCATAATCCTTTTCTGGAGCCAAGTTGGACCTTGCCAAGAGCTTCCAGACAGTTAAGATACAGCCTTCACCTACACATATTACCCACCCCATCCTTCCAGTTGTCTCCCCCAAAACCTTCACACTCTCTGAATTCAAACATGGCGTCCTGCTTACCTTCTAGCTTGGCATTGTAACAGAGGAGAGGCCTCTTTTTATAATTCAGGGACTGCAGGGTACAACCACTTAACAGAACTGCCCGTGGGCCAACGAGAGAAACCTTTGTTATAAGGTGGCTTTTGCCAGGGCTTTTTCTCTGAGAGCGATCATCAGTAAATCTAAAAAAAGAGGCCACACCTGAACTAGCCCATGGCTCAGGAGCCCATTGCACACTTTCCTTTGGGGGATTACTGATTCTGGGCAAGCTCTTCAAATCTCTGGGCCATACTTGTTCTCTCTAGACTATCACAAGAGCTCACCCACGTCACAGAGAATTTCCACAAATCCACATTTACGTCTCCTCACAACGAAGTCAGAATAACGTTGCTCTTGGGCGAGGCTAAAACAATTACACAAGAGTAGTTCTTTCCCCGCCTGTCCCTTCCCTGGTACGCCGCACAGCTGTTTAAGAATTTGGCTCCTTGGGATGATCCCTAAAGCCAGAGGTATTGTCTGTGCTGCCTCTGAGAGGCATTTTTCCACTTGCTAGGCCTGTGGTTGGAGGGAGGAGACAGGCCTGGGTGTGTCAGCTCGGGTGTTATTGTTAGTACGGTCTGTGTCAGCATGGGCTGCGCGTCAGCTTGTCAGTCACATGTCCCTGAGCCTCACTGGGGAACTACGGGGATAACAGCCCTAATCCAGCCCCACAGAGAAAGCTGGAACCCTCGGGGGGCTGAGAGCCTCTTCTCTAACTGCAACTAGGCATTTACATCCCAGGTCAGCCTTTACCGAAACACCTTCTATTTTTAGAAAGAAAAAGGCACCCTTGAAGGGTTAACACCAGTGAACTTTTGGGAACTTGTTGAGAGATTCCTGCCCCCCCCAACATATTTTAGAGTTTAGGAAAACCTAGAAATGAAATACCCTAAAAAAGCCAGTTTCTATGCTCCCAAATCATCTTTGTATCTTTAAAAAAAAATGTGTGCGTGATCTTCAAGGGAAAAGGAGAAGAATATATATACCACTGCTGACTTCCTATTTCTAAAGATAGTATCCTAATATCTATAAATCAAACTCACTACTTTGACTTTATATAGCAAGAGACAGAGTTTTGAAACACTGCAGTTCTGAGCCCTTCTGCAACCCCCTTTTCTCATCATTTTTAGCTTTCCTAACATGTGGAGACCTTTGGAATGCTGAACTGGGACTTATTTTTTTCCAGGGGCTGGATTCAGTTTACCTTTGCCCTACCTGTATGTAGCAAGTAGAATTTACCAAATGAAGGGATAGTAAGAACTTGATCAGGAGGGATTTCTTCATTTACTAAAGAAAGGGTTTTCTTCATCCCATTTTAAACCATTTTAACATCATTTGTTGAAGGCAAACAATTAGTGAATGCATTACAAAGCAGTACTTCAGATATGAAGGGTTTTGGGTTGTTGTTGTTTTTTTTTAGAGCTTATTTGAAAATACCAAAACTTCTTTTGAAATTCTGTAATTTCTCACTAATTCACCCTAGGCTTCCCTCCACTTATTGCAAACGGGTGAGATTTTATGGAGCGTGGAAAATGGGACACTCGGGGGAGGAGAGTTCCCAGCAAGGGTGAGGCGTCGGCTAGCAATGTGGGGTAGCCAGATGGCAGAGCAGAGAGGGACCCTGCATCCATGATCTCATTCATTCCCTCCATAAATATTTTTGACACCTTTAGGCACTGTGTTACGTGAAGAGCATAGAACACCTAATACACACATTGCCTGGACCCGGCCTCACAGCACTTAGAGTCAAATAGAGAAGAGAGACGTTATCTTCTAACACGTGTTTGAGGAGTGTTATCAACTGAATCGTGTCCCACCAATTTTCATGAGGAAGCCTTAACCCCCAACTGACTGTTTTTGAGATAAGGCCTTTAAGGAGGTGATTAAAGTTAAATCAGGACCTAGGAGTAAAGACCTGATCCTGCAAGACTGATGTCGTTCTAAGAAAGAGAGACATCAGAGCATTCTCAGCACTCATGCAGAGGAGAGGCCGTGTGAGGACACAGCGAGAAGGCAGCCATCTGTAAGCCAAGGAGAGAGTCCTCACCGGAAACCTGTAGTGACAGCACCTTGATGTTCACCTCTAGGACTGGGAGAAGATAAACTCTTGTTGTTTAAGCCTCCTGGTCTGTGGTATTCTCTTACGGCAGCCCAAGTAGACTAATTCAACAGGGGACGCGTGGAGCTCTTTGGAGGCATAGTGCAGAGGACCCACGGCCAGATTCGGAGCAGCAGCATCTGAGCTGAGACCTGGAAGAACAGCAGGAGTTGGAGAGGGGAGATGAAGAAGGGGCAGGTTTCATGTGGAGGTTGCAATGTGGGTGAAGCCACAGAGGTAAGGAGAGCACGGCCTGGAGATGTTAGAGGAAAAGGAAGGTCAGCAACTTGGAGCGTAGAGGGCAAGGGTGTGGGTTCTGGAACAGATGAAGCTCCGCAGGTGCAGAAGGCCTTTAGAGCAGGACTTCTCACAAGTCTTCAACACAATCCAAGTCTTCTTTCCTCTTGAGATCCCTTCTTTCCCCTTTGGGCTTCTATAACACCTCGTCCTGGTTTTCTTATTTCGCTGGTCACTCTGAGTCTCTTTGATGTCTCCTTTTCCCGACTCAACCTGTGAATATTAGAGTTCCCAAGACTCAGACCTGAGCTCTCTTCTCTGCTCTTTTTACATTCCTTCCAATGTGATTTTATCTAGTCACGTGGCTCTAAATAGCATCTACATGCCTAGGACCTCCGAATCTCTATCTCCTACCCTTACCTCTATTCCCAAATATAGATTCACATGTCCACTTGTTTCCTTGATCTCTCCCTTTAGCTGTCCAAGAGGCCACTCAAACATAATATTCAATTAGATAGGATATGGTTACGTATGAGCAACAGAAGACTCCAATTTAGGGGCGCCTGGGTGGCACAGCGGTTAAGCGTCTGCCTTCGGCTCAGGGCGTGATCCCGGCGTTCTGGGATTGAGCCCCACATCAGGCTCCTCCGCTAGGAGCCTGCTTCTTCCTCTCCCACTCCCCCTGCTTGTGTTCCCTCTCTCGCTGGCTGTCTCTATCTCTGTCAAATAAATAAATAAAATCTTAAAAAAAAAAAACAAAAGAAGACTCCAATTTAAATGGTTTAAACAGCAAGGCATTCTTAGAGTACGGTTGCTGACCTGGGTGAGTCATAGAGATGGTACTGTACGGGAGAGGACAGATTTTCCTGTACCCCCTGATGCTGAGTGACTGAGTCCTGAAAATTAAACTAACAAAAGACAGATTAACAGGGGGAAACACTTACTTACACACACAACACAGATACATACATGCAAGAGTGCTCAATGATGAGTGACGTAAAGGGATGGGTAGAATTGGGGCTTATATACCTAAATTAGTAGGAGAAAGAGGGGTGAGAAAAGGCTTCTACAGGGAAAACAAATAATTTTTTAGGAAAAACAAATGAAATTTGAGGAGAAAAAGAGACACAAATGTTTGTGATGCTTGTCTGTATAGGCAGGCGTGGTCTTTCCATGTCTTTCAAGGCTGTAAAACTGCCCTAGAGAGAGGATTTACTGGAGGTTTACTCTTGGTCTCTGTCCTGGGAACAGACCCACCCTAACAAGGGGATTTATGGTAGACTGATTTCCCAGGAATTTCTGCTTTTAGTCAGATAAGGAAAGCTCCACGAAGCCGCCTTTCTGCATCTGTTGAATTTCAGATGTCTTCAGTTTAAAATAATTCTTAGCCTAAAATGGCATATTTTGGGGCGGCATATCCTGATCTCCTTCAGTACTGCCTCCTGCCGGTGGTCAAAGTTACACAAGGAGGTCAATCCAGTATTCTGAATTGGGTCTTGGGCTAATTCTTGAATTGTGAGTCACTGTGGGGGCCTAGGTTAATATGGTTCTTAGCTATAACCTAGCCACTTTTATCATTCTATTAGCATAGGACTTAAATCCAAGTCAAGAGATTCTTTTAATGTATGAGAGGGCCTACCCTGGCCTTCTCCCTATAGCTTTGTTGTTTCCTTCCAGTCTGACCTTGGGCTCATCGTGAGACGTGCTTTAGCCAGTGGAATGTTAGCGCATGTTCAACCAGAGGCTTAAAAATGTCTTCTATGTGGGGGTTTGCTTTTTTCCTCTCTCCGACCCCTATCACCACCATGAGAATGAACCCAGGCTAGCCCGCTGGAGGATGAGGAACCGCCTAGAGCACAGGTGAGTGTTCCTAGCGCGGGCCATCCTAGACCAGCCAACCGCAGACGCAGGTGTATGCCCAGCTAAAATCAGGTGAGTCAAGCCCGAATCAGCAGAACTCCCCAACCAAGCTGTACTCACAATAAGTGACAAGTGCTAGCAATTTTAAGTCACTAGCACTAGGGGTGGTTTAATATATAACAATAGCTCACTCATACGTGTGGAAAAGACCTAACCTTTTTGAATGAGGAGGGTGAGGGGACACCTTAAGAGTGGGGATTGTACGAGTAGGGTTCCCCCAAATTATATCTTCCAAATCTAGCAATCTTCATCCCCAGATTTCCTGAAATGGGAAATTTCTAAACTGAGCGTTCTTCCCATAGATGTTGCTGCGGCCCTCACAGAGTATTCTTTGATATGCAAAATTAGAGCACTGGAAACTTCTCACCTCTCTGTGTGGAAGAAGGCTGGTTAGTGGACCAAGAAATGTGGAAGCTATTAAAAGAGGCAGCACAAGGCTGTCGCATGAGCACAGGAGATGGGATCTTTAAATGGGAGCGATCATGGCAGTACATGGAATGGTCCTTGTGGAGAAGGGTTTCCAACAAGTTCTTTGGCATTAGCTTTTTTCCCCTCTTCAGATCCTGAAGTTATGGGCAAGCCTCCAGCCAGAGCTTCACACAATGGCTGGTCCCTCCTTTCAGGCCGCAGAGGTGCCCTTCCTTTGCCAAAGGATTTCCACCAACCCCTAACTGCCCACTAATCTTTACCTTCTGTTTCCTTCACTATGTCTTTGAAGATGCTATCAAATTTTAAGATCCAGCTTGGTGTCCTTTGCGGTTTCTTTGTAGGGGGCTGGTGCCGTCATTTAGACACTCTTGACACATGCAGGTGTCAGGCAGAGGAAGAAAACAACACACATTCCCGATACACCTGGTGCACCGCTCATTGGTTGAGTGGCCGCAGTGCGGTGGGAAGGTGCTCACTGACCGAAGGATCTGACAGGCCGGCTCTCAGGGCGTGAGAGGATAGGAGAGTTCTCCGAGTAGGAGGAAAGGCATATGCTAGTGTAATGCAGTGTATTATTTTATGAGGGGACTATTTCAAAGTGCCGTGGTGCTACAACGAATGTGGCTTACTAGTTAGGCACATAGACTTTGGAGTCCGACAGAGCTGGCTGCAAACTAGGATTTGTGATTCACTGCTGCTGTCATTGTGGGGCCAATTGCTTAACCTGCACACCACTGTGCGATGAATAGAATAATGCCCATCTCCTAGAGATGTTGCAAGGATTAAGTGAGATATAGCATGTAAAATCCCCAACATGGTACCCAGTATCTCATAAGCACTCAGTGTAGATGATAATGATAATGGTGATTCCTTAAGATAATGTTCCTCAAAATATATTCCACCCAGTAACGACGTACTTGAAAATCTTAATACACGTCCTGGTTGGGGGGCAAGTTTCAGAGGTCACAGGGAACATCCAGGTACTCACAGCTCTCTGGAGCTGTGCAGTAAAGAAGTCAGTAGAGTTTTGTTTCACCCAGGTTGTCCCAGGTTTATTTGAAGACAAAATCTTTTTTTCCCTCTTAGAACACCTATTGACCTCACTAATGTGCCCCAGGACACTGTTTGAATGATGCCAGTTTGTGGAAAGAATTCTCCTTTGTGTGACCAGTTAAGAATCTATCACCAGAAAGCAAATAAGAGTTAAATATAAAGAAGCTTAAGTATAAAGCCTGGCCTCACTGAATGTTGGACCAATGTTGTAGTTGGCTCTTGGCCTCGCTGGAGTCTGGGAGCAGAGGAGATCATCATCTCGGCCATCTGCCGTGAAGAGGGCAGCACGCAGTGTGTAAGGCAGGCTTTTAAATTCTGAATCAGAATTTACTGTTCCGACTGCTGGCTTCACTTTTAAACAGAAGCCACCCAGACCTCTAAGTGGAAGCTCAGACCCCTGAAGGAAAGACCTGAGTTCTGCACCATCCTAAGACCACCCAGGCCAAGCCTTGACTTTGTTTTTTTTTAAAGCCAGGAATGGCCACACATATTTTACACTTTTGTTTGAGTTTGTTTTGTAGGAAACCACATGAAGTGTAAAACAAGTCAGCCTGAGCTGGTCTCCGGGTCGGAGAAGCTCCACACAAGGATACTTTTGAAGAGGAAAGTTACCGTTTGTCAAAGAATATAGGATTGACTCCTAAAGCAGGATGACTCATAAAGAGACCGGGGTTTGGATGGCCACCCTCTTGAATAACAGCTGGCTATTTCTACTAAGGAATTTTTTTTTAAGAGGGAGTTTTCCAGAGAGTTACAGAAAGTATATAGGAGATCCAAAAGAATAAAAAGAAATGTCATGTTTTTGTAAGGAAAATGTACATTTTTAAAAAATATTGAATCAATGTGCAACATAATATCGAATTGGTATGTTAATACAGAGTCAATGGAAGGGATTTTGCAAGGGAAGGAAACACCAAATTACTTTTGTGATGAAACAGTCTATGTATCTTGCCACGAGAACATGTTTAGTCCCATGCTTTGTGAATTGATACATGGCAGAGAAACATGGAATGCTTACCAACTCACTTTACGAAGAGAGAAAAATAAAAATACCAAATTTTAACAAAGGTCACGCAAACAGAACTTCCGTCCCAAAACAATGAAAAATAAAACCCTTCAGACCACGGACACTGACTTAAGAATACAAACTGAAAATGAACTGAGAGACTAAGAAATTGCATTCAGCAGCATCTGAAAAGACTACAGTCTGACCAAGATTTACCATAGGAATGCAAGGAATGGTTTATTAATAGGAAATCTATAAATAAAACATATTTCAATAAGTCAAAAGAGAAAAATTATATAATCGTCTTAGCAGATGGTACCCATTTAGGATTAAAAATACACTGAAGTGGGGTTAGAGAACAGTTTCTCAGTTTTACTTACTAGAGATACCAAATGAAGACCCAGTGCAGATTCTCGCTAGAACTGGAAATAGGATAAGGGTGCCCAGTATTACTTTCACCATTTTATATTTTCCTGGAAATTTCAGCCACTGAAATAAGATAGGAAACAAATAACCGTGGGATAATTTTATGCGTCAACTTGGCTAGGCTATGCTACTGAGAGGCTTGGTCAAATATCAGTTTAGATGTTGCTCTGAAGATTTTTTTTGAGAGGTTGACTCTCAAGATAAAATTTTAAATCAGTCGACTTCGAATAAAGCAGATTGCCCTCCATAATGTGCATGGGCCTCATCTAATCAGTGGAAGGCTGTAAGAGAAAAGGACTGAAATCTCCAAGGGAGGACAAAAATCCTGCTTCCAGCCTGCCTTTGAATTCAAGACTTCATTAATTATGCCCTAGGCCTGCCCTGCAGGTTTCAGATTTGTCAGACCCCACAACTGGGTCAGTCAATCCCTAAAAATAAACCTCTCTGTATATAATATACACACACATCTTCTTGGTTCTGTTTCTCTGGAGAACACGAATACAAATAACAACTAACACCTGCTAAAGATGTTGCCAGGCAATGTTTTAATGTTTACTTGAAACAATGATTTAAGGGGCATACCTGGATGTATGAACGCATTTAATCCTCACAGTAACCCTAAAAGATACGCAATTTTTGTCCTTATCAGAAACTAATCAGAATGAAATATTCTGAGGACTCATAGGAATATTCTGGGCCGATTCAAGAAGGATAACCAAAAGCCTCAAGTTCCTAGCCTTTTACTTTTAGGCACGACTCCAACCGGCTCTTTCTGGGTAAGATATATCAGTGTTCTGAGACCTTGCAATGGCGGTGAAATCAATCCTACTATCCTGGCAGTAGCAACTACATTGGACGCGGGCTAGGAAGCAACAGTATTCAGGAACCACTGCGGGGATTTGGCCTGTACTTGACTTGTACTCTGACAAGCCCATATTAGTTTCCTATTGCTGCTGTGACAAATTTCTACAAACTCAGTGGCTTAAACAACACACGTTTATTATTTTACAGTTCTGAAGGTCAGAAGTCCTAAAACCAAGGTGTCCGCATGGCCGGATTCCTTTTGGAAGCTCTAGGGGGGATTCCATTTCCTTGACTTTTCCAGCCCCTAAAAGCCACCTGCATCTCTTGGCTCATGGCCCTTACCTCTATGTTAAAAGTTAGCAGCATACCATTTTCAAGTTTCTTTCTTTCTCTCTGCCCTCTGCTTATATTTTTCATTGCCTTGCCTCTCTGGTTCTGACCCTTCCAGCTCCCCTTTTTAAGGACCTTTGTGATTACTTTGGGCCCTCTGGGATAATCTATCTCAAGATCTTACACTTAATCACATCTGCAAAGTCCTTTGACGCAGAAGGTAACACATTCACAAGTTTCTGGGATAAGGATATATACATTTTTGGAGAGTATTGTTCTGTCTACCACATGTACCAAGCATAGATGAAAGACCTCATCGTACCCTTCCTATGGAGAAGTGTGCATGCTAATGGAACAAAGAGAAGTTGGTCTTTCAACTCCTATTACTATCATGAAGCATGTCAACTTTCAGTGTTTCCCTGTTCCTGGTTCTCTAGAGAGAAGCCTGTTGCACACCCAGTTTTAGAAAAACTGTAGCACAGGAGAGACGAATAGAGGCTGGAAGGCAACACTGCCTTCTAACCTTCCCATATACACATAACATCAGAAGCTTTTATGAAACTAAAAACATGGATCCGTATTTTTCTCACCTTATTGTGGGCAAGGCTATTCCAAATATGAAACAAAGACCAAATTCACAGTGGACAAGGTTCATAGCTGTGACTCACTTAAAAATTCACAACTTACACAGCCTTTTAAAACACAGAAACAGATTTCCAGTTTCTGGTCCCACATGTAAGTAGCTTGGAAGCTGCCACTCCGTCTAAACGAGTACAAATCTGACCAAACTGGAAAACCAACAGCTCTTCTTGGATTTTGTAAGAGAGGAGAGGACACAGGACAAACTGCTGCCCCCAGGATTAAAGAAACAGATGGGCTAATACAGGGAGTCATGGCTTACCAGGGTGAAGAATCACGGGTGGAAACGCCATGGGATCCTGTGCCACGGTATGAACATCTACACTGATAAATTCTTGGAGGCCCGGTGTAGACAACTCTAAGCGCCAAAAACTCTAGGGAGACCCAGTCATAGACGGGCCCCCACAGTTTTGTGAGATTTATGTTCAGGAGCTCGACCAGGTTCTCACAGTAAATAAAAAACTTTCATGTGCTTCCATCAGGCTGAGAGGAAAGGAGCCATTTTGAAACGGGCCAGAGCTCTCCCTTCTTCTTAATAAGGCCTTCCCTCAGCAGAAACTAGTTAGCCAGTGCTTAACCTGCTGGAATATTATCAGAACCTAATTAACCCCAGGGGAAAAGAAACACCAAATTCCAGCTGGCTCTAGCCTTCCATGTGGGAAAAGGAAAATACCCAACCTCAGCCCAATCTAGCCACCCTGTCTCACCTGGTGGAGAGAAAAAACCGAGAAACACTTGTGAGGTTCACAGTCTATAGACATAAGCTCACTAAAAGACTGAGATCATCGAACTTCTCTCCCCATCCCATGCCACCTATTTATAGCAGTTCAATTTACCCGGTCTGTCATGTCCGGCTATGAGAAAAAGTTACAAGGCATACCAAAAGGCAAAAAACACAATTTGAAGAGACAGAGCAGACATCAGACCCAGACATGTCAGGGATGTTGGAATTACCAGACAGGGAATTTAAAACAACTATGATTAATATGCCAGGAGTGCTAATGGATAAAGTAGACAGCATGCAAGAGCAGATGGGCAATGTAAGCAGAGAGATGGGAATTTTAAGGAAGAACCAGAAAGAAACGCTTGAGATCAAAAACACTCTAACAGAAATAAAGAATACCTTTGATGGGCTTATTAGTAGATTGCACACACCTGAGGGAAGAATCCCTATGCTTAAGGATATCTCAATAGAAACCTCCAGAACTAAAAAGCAAAGAGAATAGCCTGAAAAAACAAAAACAAAAACAAAAACCACAACAGACTATCCAAGGACAGTGGGACGGTGGGACAACTACAAAAGATGTAATATATGCATAATGGGAACACTTCAAGGAAAAGAAAGAGAGAAAGGAACAGAAGAAATACTTGAAACAATGATTACTTGAGAATTACTCTTCAATTAAAGTCAGACACCAAACCACAGACCAAGAAGCTCGGAAGACACCAAACAATATAAATGCCAAGAAAACAAAAAACACACAAAACCCCAAAATGAAACAAAAACAACCCAACACCTAGGCATATCATTTTCAAAGTACAGTAGATAAAAGATAAAAACATCTTGAAAGAAGCAAGAGAAAATCAACACCTTACCTACAGAGGAACAAAAGTTATACTGACTTCTACTTAGAAACCATGCAAACAAGAAGAGAGGGCAGTGAAATATTTTAAATGTTAAGAGAAAAAACCCCACTAACCTAGAATTCTGTACCCTGTGAAATTCTCCTTCAAAAGTGAAGGAGAAATAAAGGCTTTCTCAGACAAACAAAAATTACAGGAATTTGTTACTACTTGCAGTAAATGTTAAAAGTTCTCTAGAGAAAAGGAAAATAATATAGGTCAGAAGCTCAGATCTACATAATGAAAGGAAGAACAACTAAGAAGGAATAAGTGAAGGTAAAATCAAAACACATTTTTCTAATTCGTAATTGATCTAACAGATAATAGTTTATTTGAAATAATAACAATGTATTCTATTATGTACGCTCACATAGACAAGCATGCATATATATGTATACATACTCGTACGCGTACTTACACATGAGTGAAATGAACGACAGCAAAGATACAAAGGCCAGAAGGGAAGAATTAGGATTATTTTGTTATTGTAAGGTATTTATATCATCCGCAAAGTGGCATCGTGTTATTTGAAAGCGGACTTGGATTACTTGTAAGTATGTATTGCAAGTTCTAAGGCAAGCACTAAAAGAGGTAAAAATATAACCGATATCCTAAGAAAAGAGAGAAAATGGAATCTTATGAAATGCTTGATTAAAACCAGAAAAGGCAGAAGAGGAATGCAAGACAAAATAGGAACAAAGAAGAGGGGAATGAATAGGGTGTACATTAATCTAACTGTATCAATAATCACTTTGAACATCAATAGCCTAAGTGCACCAATTAAAAGACAGAGATTGTCAGAGTGAATTAACAAACAAGTCAACTGCATATTTTTACAAGAAACCCACTTTACCTATAAAGGCACCTATACATAAAAAGCAAGTGGATGGAGAAAACTTCACCATGCTAATGCTAATCAAAAGAAAGCAAAAGTAGGGGCGCCTGGGTGGCGCAGCGGTTAAGTGTCTGCCTTCGGCTCAGGGTGTGATCCCGGCGTTATGGGATCGAGCCCCACATCAGGCTCCTCCGCTATGAGCCTGCTTCTTCCTCTCCCACTCCCCCTGCTTGTGTTCCCTCTCTCGCTGGCTGTCTCTATCTCTGTCGAATAAATAAATAAAATCTAAAAAAACAAAACAAAACAAAAAAAACAAAAGAAAGCTAAAGTAGTTATGTTAATTTCATACAGTAGATTTCAAAGCAAGGAAAGTTATCAGGGACAAAGGAGGGAGTTACATAGTAAGGAAGGGTCAGTTATCCAAGACATCAACCCTCAATGTGTACTGTATGGGCCTAACAAATGAGAGTCAAACCATGTGAGGCGAAACCTGATAGAACTGTAAGGAGAGAGATATGAATCCTCTATCACAGTTGAAGACTTCAACAACCCTCTATCAGAAATGGACTGATCCAGCAGGCAAAAAATCAGTAAGGACTTGGTTGAACCCAACAGCACCATCAATCAACTGGATATAATGGACATTTATAGACCACTTCATCCAACAACAGCAAAATACACATTCTTCCCGAGTTCACATGGAACACTCACCAAGAAAGATGACATTCTGGACCATAAAACACACCTTAACAAATCTAAAAGAATATAAATCATGCATTGCCTGCTCTCAGACCACAGAATTAAACTAGTAATCAATAACAGAAAGAGAACTGGAAAATCCTAAAATGTGGAGGTTAAGCAACATACTTCTAACATGTTTTTGTAAAAAACAGAAGCAAAGTAAAAAGATCAATAATAAGCTAGAAAAATATTTACAAAATGTGTAGCAAGGGGTTAATATCTTCAATACAGAAAGAACAGTTCGAAGTTAATAAGGAGAAAAGACCAATACTTCGAAGGCAAAATGGGCAAAGCAAAAAGACGCCTGACAAAAGAAGATACCAAATGGCCTTTGTGCACGTGAAAACGCTTAACCTCAGAGGTATAAAGGGAATTTAAATAAAAATAACTTGACAAATGTAAAAATAAATGGCAACTAATGCTGAAAAAATGTGACGAAGCTCTTGGGGCGCCCTCCTGATTGCTGGTAGGAGCGTGTGTGGAACAACATTGCCGGGGTTCCATTTGGCAATATGTACCAAAAACTTAAAAATTGCACATTCTCGGTGACTCAGAAATTCCACTTAAAAGGAATTTATCTGAAGGAAATCAGGAGTACATGCAAGAATTGATATATAGATGTGTATATAATAGCAAGGTAGATATATATATATATGTAACATATATACATATATACATATACATATCTGAAGGAGGTTCACTATATTGTGATCAAGTATAAAATAAAATATAATGCAGTCATTTAAAATAAGAATTGTATCCATTTAATCTTATTTATTATCTGATTGTATATCAGATTGTTTTCCCTCACTACAAAACAAGGGCAGGGACTCTTTCTTTAACTGCCGTACCCTAAGTAACTAGAAGAGTTTGTGGCTCCCTCCTAAATGTTTGCTGATTGGCTTACTATAAAATATGTTTTCAAATAACATAACCGCCTATGAAGCACTCACAATTTCAAAAGAAAATAAAATCAAGATTAAAAAATTTAAGGAGGGCATGATGGAAAAACAGAAAAAAAGATGAGAAGGAAACAGGTCAAAATGTTTTTACAGATTATGGCTGGGTGATGAGATTGAAGATGATTCAGTTTTTTTCTTTGTGCATCTTACAGTTTCCAAATTCACCATAATGATTATATATTAATTCCATAATCAAATTTCAATAAATAGTGAAAATGTAAAAAGAAGAGTAATAGTGCGTTTTGTCAAAATCACAACTTGTTCTTCCTGATCTTTCGGAACTGACTGTTCAACATGAGATCTGTGGACCAACGGAACCTGGAAACTTGAAATACAGATTCTCCGCCTCGCCTGACTTCTACATCAGAATCCGAATTTTATCAAGATACTCAGCTAATACACGGATGTTTTAGAAGCACTGTGCTAGGGCATTCTTGCCTGATTGTTTCATTACTGCATTGGGTTGGCTAATTACCATCAAGATATTGCATTTGGCATTCTGTGCAAAGAGGTTAATAAGATTTCAAATGTCTTTCTGGCATTGAAATAACTTTCACACGTGTTCTGTAGTTAGGATGTGAACGATTCAGAAATACTTGTGTGAAACTTGCCTTCAGACTGGCCTCTATCTTAGCCCTTGCTGCCAGCTGGTTTACCCCCGGATTCAGCACCACTCGAGGAACTCACTGCTCTTTCCTCACCTTGCTGCCTCCGTTCACCCATCCCTGCACTGACCACCTGACTGAGCCTTTGCGCACCTGCTCAGCCATGCTCATCTACCTGTTCCTGGTCGAGAGAGTACAATATGCTCTCACTTCTGGGATTGCCCTAACAAAGATTTTTAAGTTTAGTGATCCCACTTGAGGTCAGGTAGACAACAGTTACTTCTGTAGAGATTTCTTTCTTTCATTCATTGAACATTTACCGGGTAATTGACTGAGATAATCCATGACCGTGAAGACCCCTTAACGCAAGGGCAGGGATGGCAGGAGTGGGGGATCACACGGAAATCCCGTGAAGTGACCTGATGGGATGGTATGTGCCTTAGAGAAGACATGAGAATGAAGAAGCAAGGATGGCCTTGGAAAAGCCAGGAAGGATTTGGGGAGGAGTGACATCCTTCTGTAACCCCCGACCTCATCCAAGTGGTTACTCCCATAACAGATACACCCCCCAGAAGTGCACATAAGAAATGCACTCTTTAGCTGGCCTCTCTCCTGGGAGGCTGACAGTTCAGTGATGGCACAAGAGTGGGCGCATCAGCCATGTTTGTTGAATGAAGGGATATGATCTGAATCTCAGAGGGAGAGCTGGACTTGGCTTTGACGGTGGGGGGATGTTTTCCCGGGCAGAGGAAGAACGAGGCAAGGCGGGGAGAGAACAACACAGCTTGCTGTCACCATTTGTTAGCTTCCCTTTCCCAAGCTGTGGATCAGAAGATCAGGGAGACGTTTCCATTTTGAAAACTTTCTCCTTGGAGGTTGTGGAGGTGAAAGCCTTCTGGCTAGTAAGCTGTGACTGATTGAAAGTTGAACTGCCAGCCCCAAGCACATCTCAGAACCGTGGCTCTCTCTTTCCCAGAAAGGGCAGCGAGCGTGCCGAAGTCTGCCCAGGACTCCCCCCAGGGCTTTATTTAAGGCCGTCCCCTCCCAAGCAGAGGGCAAATGTGCTTCGAATGAGCAGGCAGCACGGCAGAGTCTGGGTACCTAGAACTTTCAGAAAAGCAAGCAGCGCTGGAGGGCCGCCAAGACAGTGCGCGGTCTGCTGCACGACCAGGAAAAGAAAAGCTAGGCTTCTGTCTCCGGCGCCTCCTCACCAATTTCTCGATATCCTTTGGCATTTGAACAGGCTGCTGTTGCTTTGGGGGAGAGTGACGTGCACAGTGACATTTGTATTAATACCTTCCTGATGACCGCCTTCTGTTTACCAAAGCACAAAACGGAAGTGGAATTATTCCAGAACATTTAAAGCATCCGGGTGCTAAGGGCAAAGAACTCCGCAGATTTGCAAGGGGTTCCTATGGCTGCCGGAAGGGGGTCTCATCACCTATTCGCCCTATTGTTGGGGCACCGGGCAGGTCTGACTGGACCGTCCGGACAAACAAGAGGCTCTCCGTGTTAGCGAGTCCTGGGCCGTCAGGAACCACGAGCTGGAGGTGAGCGGGCCGAAGGGAAGACTGCAGGGTCTTGACATGCTGACTCCAGAAACCTGCTCCCTAGTGAAGGCCGCCGCGCGCTGGGGCTGCGCCGCCCTGCGTCGGGGCTCAGGGGGCCTTGCAGGCCTGAACTCCACCCCACTGCGTTCAAACTTCCGGTGAAAGTAGTTCCACACACGGGTCAGGGTAAACTTGCCAGCGAAGTCTGACGGGATCGGAGATGTAGAGAAACCAAGCCAGGGAGCAAGAACTTTCTCCCTTATTCTTCACCCGGAGCCTAAACTCTATTTTCTTGCTTTTCTTCAGTACACCTGAGTGGTCATACTGTTCAAATATTTGGGGGGCCATGGCTCCAAAAACTCAGTCTTTGACCGCAGGGAGCTGAATATAAAAGCTCCCTTTGACAGAAAATGTCTTATGTGCTCCTGGACGGTGTTACACAGGGGCAGGCTCCTCGGAAAGACGCGAGCCATCTTGGGAGGGGCCTGGGATCCATATTGGGCTCCTTTGGTGCACGTGGAACGAGGAGAGCTACCAAGCGCTTCCGCTGCGGTGGACCCAGGACCCCAGCACCGGGGAGACCTGTCTTCACCCCTTCATCAGAGGCCTGGAACGGCGCTGCCTCTGAGGAAAGTGCAGACAGCGTGGTTTGGCAAATTCACTTCCTTCTACATCTGGGACTCACATCGCAAGCTTTTTGTGGGATCTCGGGTGCAGTATCTTTCTTGGTTCAGTCTAAATATAATCTGCAGTAGGCAGAAGAGGAATGCTTAGAAAGTACCCAACTTGCTGATGTCAAGGGGAAAGAGATCTTATTTCTATACCGTCTAATTCAGCTTTTATCCCACTCATATTTGTTTACTCAGCCGCCATTGTCCTAATTCTCATCTGCATACCGCCTAAAATAATGACTCTTTGGGTCTGCAGTAGCTTCCCCTTTGGTAATCCTGCCAACATTTTCCTGGAAGAATCCTATTTCACTAGCCTCCAATGGACGGTGGTAAGGCTGTGAACAGAGCTCACAAAAGAAATGTCTGCATTCTAGGGAAGATTTTTTTGACAGGGGCTGCTTTTCCTAATTTGCACAAAAGCCCCCAGTGGGATAATAGTGTCTCTGGGAGGAGGAGAACTCTGGCCCATGTGCTATAGATATTGTTCCTTGTCTCTAAGCATGGGGTTTTGGGAAGAGAAAGCCATTTCTCTCCCCCAAATCCCAGCCCCTTTTAATTGTTAAAAAATCATAACAAACATACTAAACAGTTTGGAAAAAGAAAGAATTCGTAATGCCACAGTTACTCTCGCACGTTCTGTTGCTCCTACCCACGTGTAACTTTCACGTTGTATCCGATATATTCACAATTTCCACAATGCTACCTTTTTTGGCTGACCGCTATACCATAAGCACCTCACGTTTTCTAGGGTTTCTGATTTTCGTAATTATAATTTTAATGCTACATGATTTCCACCGACGGCAGGCTTGACAATGAATTGAACTACCCCTCTGTTGCTGGACGTTAGCATTGCTTGTGCTGTTTTGCCTTCATAGAGAACACCTAACATAGATAAGCCTCGGTGCATCCATAGCTTTTTCTTCTTTTGTATTTGAATAAATGCCCAGGAGTGGGGTAAAGCTTTCATAGTTTCATGGCCTTGGATACGTGTCGCCATATTGATTTCTTACAGGGTAGTAAAGGTTTACATCCTGTGGTTGAATAGTGATCCACCAGCTCGTTGGAGCATTGGTAGTGACTGATCGAAACTGAGGCCGGCTGCCCAGCCTGCCTGGGCACACTGCCTGACTGTTGTCCCTACTCGGATGGCAAACTTAGTTGCCTCCAGGGCATCCTCCTCATCTGTTCTCTTTTCTGTCTGCCTGTGCTTTGTTCTCTATTTCTGTTCTCTAGTTCTCTTCTGCTTTTTTGAGCAGGGTGGTAATCATAATAGCAACAGCTGATACTTCATCGAGTATTTACTCTCTCTTCACATGTAGTCGCCCAATTAACTCTTGGAAAAATGCTATCAGATCGTTTAGTCCCATTTTATGGATGTGAACACTAAGGCTTAGACGGTTAAGTTACTTGCCCAGGCACACAGAGATGAACTAGGACAGAGCTGAGATTCAAACCCGGTCTGGCTGGCTGGCTGGCTCCATAGTTCTTAACCAGGAGGCGGCCCAACCTGTAGGGTGTTTTGACGGCTGGGAGGTAGAGCAGAAGAGGGAGAGAAGTTGAAATCCTGGTGGGATTGAAAATGGGTTGTTCCAGTTTCCTTTTTGCTCTTTTGTTTCCTGCATTATTAAACGATTTGATTAGCTTCTCCTGGGGTCATATTTATTTGCAGCTGTTCAACATTAGAAAACTTCAGAGGGGGGATTTATTTAAAGCATGGTTATTAAAATGTCTATTTTGATTTAAGGATTTCTTCTGCTTTGTATTACTTACTTGTCTCATATCTCTTTAATCTATAGTCATTTCTAATAAAGAACGTCCAGAACCTACCAGCCAAAGCGCTTTAAGTGATTCTTGCCAGCTCTCATTTAAGCACTTTATCTCTCAGTCGAATTATCACTCAACCATATCCCTGTCTTTTTATCATTTATAAACTTGGCATGGTGTCCATTCAGGTCCATTACAAAGTCATTTATATATTTTGAGGCTATGTCTTCCTTACAGTATCCCATATTCTCTTGACTGGAAGAGATTCTTGATTATTTTTCCCTATAATGTACAATTGTTTTCATGTTAAATTTCCACAAGTGGGGCTCTAGATGTCGACCTTTGAAGTGGGGATGGATGATGGATGTTTTGAAGGAGTTGAGGAAAAGCTGTTTCTGGTTGCAAACTTCACAGATCCTTGGAAGAAAATTAGAAACTGGAATATGAGGTTTGTATCTCCTGGATGTTCTTCTCAAGAGCCTTGATTGAGGATGGAGAGAGAACTATAGCTGTTTCGTAGAGGCAGGACTTGCTGGCAAATGAGAAATAGTAGAGTACGCAAATTCCCTATCTCAGCTTGAGTTCCCCCATAGCAGTGACTGAAGCAAGGAAGTGAGTGAAGGCAATTTATGTGGGAGGTGATCCTAGGAGGAAGGAGTGAGAGAGCAGGGAAAGCAAGGGAAAAAGGACAGGTTCACATGAGGGTGTGTGTTCAAGATCACTGATGTAGGCAGACCTCTGAGAAGTATCTAGAATGCCTTCTAGAACCTTCCACCTGGAAGAAAGCTGGAGCATTTAGATGACTCCAGTCCCCTGTTGGTTGAAGGTTGCCCTGCACTCTCTGTGAGCCTGCCTACAGGCCAAGCGGATTCTGCTGGTACTGGAAAAGTAGTACCAGGTCAAAGTGAGCTCCTGGGAACTGTCCACCACAGGCTCAGCTGAAATCAGAGGTGAGTCAAAGGCAAGTAATACAGTCACCAGAGGTTTCTGCCACACAGTCACAAAGTGAGATTTAAGTGTCTAATTTCAAAGTGTATCTTGCACTTTAGCACTTCTACCCACTTTCACCATTACACCCTGGTCCAGGCCAACTTCGTCTCTCACCTGAGCCTTTACAAAGCCTCCCAGCTGGTCTTCCTGCCTCCTTGCTTGTCTCCTCAAATGCCTCAAGTGTCCCTGAAAGTATATCGTATCACTCTTCTGTGCAAAATTTTCCAATGACTTACTATTACCCTAAGAATCTAATACAAAATTCTCATCTGGTCCATGGCTCCTTCTCCAGCTTCATTTCTAATGACTGTTCCACTTGGTCATTGTGCTCTGGCCACACAAGCCTTCTTATCCTCAACAATGATTCCCTCACCTTCCTTTCCTTCAGCCTGATGTGATCTTCCCTCCAATTTGCACTTGGCCCGCTGTCTCAGTGCTACTCCCTCAGCGTGGACACCCCTGACAACTCTTCCTAAATTAAAATCCCATACTCTCGAACTCTTTTATTGATATTTCTTTTTCTTCATAGCACTTTTTACCACCGGACACAAGCTTGTGTATTTACAAGAATAAAATTCCATGACAATTCACCACTCTATTTCCAGCATGGTGATATACTGGTATATTATAGGTTCTCAATAAATATTTGTTCAATGAGTGACTCCAGAAGCACGATGTCTCCTCCACGTTCTCCCCCAAAATGCTCCCATTAATGTGATCACCCCAGTGACCAAGGAAGGCATTACCTCTGTGCATACTTAATCATTTATATCAATGCAATGAAAATGTAATGAGAACTTTATGAGAACTGATAGCCTGAGGTGAGAAGGAAGTGGGTGGTACTTCCTGCAGGGGACTGTGGGCAGGCAGGGAGGCATGGGCACAGGGCCAAGCTTCAACCACTTACCAATCAATGGTCTGTTTGAAACCCACCCTACTGGGTGGGTTGTGTGAGAGTCAGGGCTGGTACTGGCAAATTCTATGCTTCTTGCCTCTTTTCTAACTCTTTCCTCCCTCCCACCCCCTCAGGAAATGACAGGGAAGGAGAAGCTAGACCATCTGGGGCTGTGGGAAGGTCTGGCAAAGAGAAAGTACTTGACAGTGACAGTACTTGAGAGGCCTGACTTCATCTCCTTGTATTCAGGGACTGACTGAAACAACACAGGCAAGGGCCATTTATGGAAGTGAGCATAACATTGCAAGAATGTGCTTTTGGGAATTTTGACAAAAATCTGCATTTTGAAGGAGATATGGGATTTTTGTTAGGAGGCAAAATCTCTCTCTGCTCCCCCCCTTCTTTGCTCACCTGCACACCAGATGCCCTTCTGCCAACACCAGGGAAAATTGGCATTTCCCCAAATACTGCCCCAACTTCCACATTTTTGTCTTCAAAACTTACCTGTCTCCCTTAACGCTTTGCTGTTTTGATGTGAAAAGGACAGCATCTTATTCCCCTACTCAAGTAACAATATAAATGGAATGTTCTTGAAGTAACACCTCCAACTTCATTTTCTAGGTCAAAAAGGTGATTCTATATATGGACATCCAGGCTGGTGGAATGAAAGGACAGGCCACTGGGGAAGATAATTTGGCATGTCCAAGACTTTATGGTGTTGGCAGTTGTCTCCTTAGAAGACAGGTTCTGAGACCTAACTCCCAAAGTCCAAATCCTACTTTTGCCACTTTGTTAGTTGTGGGACCTTGGAGGTTTGCTAACCTCCTTATGCCTCAGTTCCATCTTCTGAAAAATGGGGATAATAGCTGGACCTTCTTCATAGAGTAAATGTGAGTATTAAATGATAATTACTGGACATTTCTCATAGGTTGGAGTGAGCATCGTGTGAGTTAATATGTGTACAAGTGCTTAGAAAAATGCTAGTACACATTAAGCTTCAGAAAGGAAGGCAATGATGATGCCATGGAACTCACAAAGGGAACACACAAAGAGCCAACAGTTCTTACCACTGGCTTTGCCTCTGAGGAAGTCACTTTCTTGGTTTTCTCATCTACAACACAGCCTCCAGACTGTTTTTAGCATGAAATTCAAAATCCATCACTTTTCCAAAACATCCTGTGACTTTTTGTTGACCAGAGAATGAACTCCCATAATGGGGCACTCAAGGTACTCTCTGTCTTCAGCTCTGCATTGCAGAAAAAAATTCAAACTGGCTAAACACATGGGGAATGTGTTATCTCCTGTATTAGAAAAGTCAAGGAGCAGATTGTTTTAGACATGACAAGATCCAGGTGTATAAATGTGTTGGCCTTTCCCTATGGCAGGTACTCTCCTCAGAGAGACCGTTGGAAATTCCAAGTTTTCATTATTCTTTATGGCTACCGATCTCACGGAAAGAGAACATCTCTTCCTTAAAATTCCAACAAAATTCTTGAGATTTAGCCTTGGGACATTGCATAACTTGAGTCACGTACCCAGCTTTGAAGCAATTGCTATACCCAGGGAGATGGAAGGTAGCTATTGGTCAAGTGATGATCACTTGCCCTGTCCTGATCCAGGAGTAGGGTCAACTCCACTCATGAGATACCAAGAGTAGATGGGTTTCCCCAGAGAAAATATTTACCACTATGAAGAGAATAGGGAATGGATAGGTTTTCCCAGAGGAAATATTTACCACTGTGAAGAGAATAGAGAATGGATATTGAGTAGGCAAAAGTAACAGATGTCCACCACAACCTCCTCTTCCTGCGTTTCCTATCATTCTTTGAACACATGCTGCAATTTTCCATTTCCTGCCCTTGTACGTGATGTTTTCTTTGCTCAAAATGTCTGTCTCACACCTCTACCTATCAAAAGTTCAAAGTACATTTTAAATTATACTTCCTTTATGTGGCCCAGTCCTTGAAAATCATAATTTATTATCTTTATCATAGCTTTTATCATCATCCAGCTTGTATTATATTACATTGTGCCCATGTCTTTCTTTTGTTGCTGGATCGTAAGCCTTTTAGGGGCGAAAATCATGCCTCATACCAGATTGCACACATGCATATTATTTGGAGCTCAATGAGCACCATCCACCATGTAAAAACTTGGTGTCAACTATAAAGTACCATAATAAAGATTGGTTGTTGTCATCATCATTGTTTTTTAGTATTACTCCTTCTACACTGCAATTCTCTGATAAATATTTGGTTGATTTACTAGAATACTAATTGTAATCATAAGTGATTTTTAGCAGTCTCAAATTTCTCCATATTCACTCTAAGTCTTTCTAACCCCAACATTAACATTATTCAGGTGCAGAAATGTGACTTCTTTCAAGATGCTTCAGGCATCTGGGCCAAGCAAACAGCGTTATGATTTTATTACGTGTCTGCATTTAGATTAAAATTCTTTGGCATTGCTTTGGTTTTATTCCTTAGCAGATTTTTACATTTTAATACTCTGTCTTGTATCTCATGCACCTTAATCAAATGCAAAGCTTTGAGTTCTTAAAGAGCCTTCCCAGGGCCAGCAAACATATCTTTCCTTGCCCCTGGACGGTCTGACAGCCTATAACAGGCGTGCCTTGCACTACCAGGCACTGGTCCAGTGGTACCAACGCCTGCAAGCTTGATCCAACCCAGGTGGCGTTGGCTTCCCTAGAGTCTGCAGCCATTCACCAACCTAGCACATGAGTGTTGGCTGTCACTAGGCACAGGAAGGCTGATTCCTGGCAAAACCTGAAGGGGGCCACCACTCCTCCCCTAGATTCCCTTCTTGCCCATTGTGTATGCTCCCGTCCGTTCCCAAGAGATGCCTACAGTCTGCCACCCTGTTGCTGCTCAGGGCCACCTTTTGGGGGTACATTTAGATCTCCATTTTCTCACTATGCTTCCTCCTCATCCATTAGTAACAGATACCTTTCTTTGGGGTCAGTAATCTTTTATTAAATTATTTATAGTTATTGGTCACCACCAATGAGTCACGGTGGTTTGTGACTTGATAATGTCAGTCCTTCCAGATCACAAATTGAATTCACACTTTTAGTTGGACTGGCTAGAAACCACCCACAATTCAAAGAAAAGACAAAGATGAGATGGATCTCAGACAACAAATCAGCTGAGGAAAAGGTTAGGAAATGGGCTGGAGTTGGACAGGACGGGAGGGGGTATGCCTTTAGCAACCCTTCACGTTAAATGAACATCCCTGATAAAAATGAGCAAAAAATAGTAAGAGACCAGAGCAGAATGTACCCATCAATATTAATACCAGAACCTCAGTGAAAACATGGGTTCCTTGGTCTTCCTGGTAAGCTAATGGTACTGCCCCCATTTATATTTAAACAGGTGAGAATCCAAGGTCCACTGACAAAACCCAGTGGGGGACAATATTTTGGGCCAGCTTGACTTTCCAGCATCTTTTTTGCTAATCTTAATAGCTGCCACTGAAACCATGTGTTTGTTGTGTGCCTTGCGTCTGTGAATCCATTGAATCTGCATATTACCCCTCCAAGAAGGTTGACAGAAATGATCCCATTTTGCAGATGAGGAGACTGAGACTCAAAGAGCATGGTTTACATTTCCCAAGGTTTCCTACTTAGCCATTTGCAGAGATACTATTCAAATCAAGATCTATCTGATTTCAGTGTCTTTTCTATCAGCCACTACGCTCCAATCCTGTCACAATAGGCAGTTTAAGCAGTTTCTAACTTCTCATACACAGGTCTGTCCATAACTGACACTCATTTATAATGTACCGTCACTGTTTTTTTGAGCATTTTTGAGCATCTCCAGTGTACAATCACTGTTGGTTGTTGAGAACACCAAGATATGTAACAAGCACCCTGGGAACAGTAAGGATGGAGCAGTGAGATATGCCTGGGGGTTGTTGCATTTGAGATGAGTGCTGAAGGATGAGTAGGAGTTTGGCAGACACAGAACAGGAGGAAGGATGCTTTAGGAAGAATTACATTATTTCCCTTTTAGACTCTGAGAACACGCCCAGTGTAAGAAGGGGGAGTATATTGGAGCCAATGGCCCTAACCTTGTTGTCCCCCTACCTGATGCCCCTGGAAGTGGATTGTGAGCTCTAGGAAGTGGGAGAGGGAGGATTAGTGTATCTGGTATGTGACACAGCAAGGAACAGTATGGGGAGCCTAGAATCTGCAGAGGGAGAATAAGAAACAGTAATGGAGACTTGGCTTTTGTAACTAGCGTTTGGGGAGTTTGAGGGAGTAAATTATAAGGAAGGTAATTTAGGTCAAAATGATATGGAGGAGGAGTCAACCGAAGCAAAGGCCCTTAGGTAGAAGTTTAAGGGAGACTGTCCTGGTTAATTTGTCCTAATGAGAAAAAAATTATTCATTTGTACAAAGTGATATTAGTCAGTGGTACGTACAGTATCAAAATAAAAAAATTCCAAATAGTTAACCATAAGAAAACTACTAGGTAAAGTTCGGTGTATTAATGTAATGGAATCTTATACAACCATTTAGAACAACTGTGTAAGGGGCGCCTGGGTGGCTCAGTCACTAAGCATCTGCCTTCGGCTCAGGGCGTGATCCCAGGGTCCTGGGATCGAGCCCCACATTGGGCTCCCTGCTCTGCTGGGAGCCTGCCTCTTCCTCTCCCACTCCCCCTGCTTGTGTTCCCTCTCTCGCTGGCTGTCTCTCTCTCTGTCAAATAAATAAATAAAATCTTAAAAAAAAAAAAAAGAACAACTGTGTAAGAACACAGAATCTGCTTACATTTAAATAGCACAATACAAAATTATATCTCACCCTAAGTATCCTAGGAACTATAAGATGATATGCAGAAATGAAAGTTAGTGGTGTTGGTTGGTATCATTATTTTTACTTCCCACAATTTAAAAGGGAAAGATGATCTTAAAGTGATTTTTCTGAGGTTCTGTCATTACAGACAGTAATAATAACCATCATTTACTAAACATAGTCTATGTTCTAGACACTGTTCCATTTCATAGATTGTCTGGTTTAATCCTCATAGCAGCCCTATCAAGTGAGTCAGGTTATTCGGCAAAGGTCACAGAAATCTCTTGCCTGAGACCTCACAGTTAGACCCACGACATAAACCCAGGCGCTGAACCTCAGGATTCAGGTTTTTTACCACCGTGTTATGTTGCTTCACCATAACAACAAGGTCATTTTGGTAGGAACAGCCTTGCTCGCTTCAGGGTGGCCTCATGTCATTCCTGTTTAGGGCAAATGATGTTGTAGGACTCCCCCAGTGAGAACATACATGCATTTGAGGTCAGCATAGCACGAGCCTGCACATAGAAAAAGCGGGATTCTCTGTTCAGTTTAATGATGGAACAGCCCGGCTAATTTGGGAAATTTCTTCGAATCCCTGCCTCCAAGCAATTATTTAATCTCTCCACATACTGCTGTAGCTCCTTTTATATACAAACCCCATGTATCTAGTAACTTTGCAGAATGGATTTTTCTCTGTTAGCCGAGGTAAAGCAATCAATTATTGAGGATAGATTTAGAACCCAACAGAGCACTTGCTTTAAAGAGTCCCTGGATAAGCTCTGTTCACATCGCTCCCCAAAACTGTCAAAGCTGGTGCCCAAGCCAAGTCCTGGCTGTGTGCTGCCATGACATAGCTTACTAGGTGCTTTAAGATGTGATCATCGGTGACAAACACAGAATCTTCCAGTTTGTAACCCCTTGCAAGAACGTAACAAGACCTTCATAGATGTTATTTTAGTTGGTCTCTGTTAAGGGTTGAATTGTGTCCCCTGAAAATTCTAATGTTGACTTCCTGAGCCCCAGCATCTCAGAAGGTGACCACGTTTGAAAAGGGGTCATAGCAAATATCATTAGTGAAGACGAAGTCACGCTGGAGTAGGGTGGGCCTGGCGTGCAATATGCCTGGTGTCCTTATAAAAAGGAGAAATGTGGAGACAGACCTGTGCTCATGGAGAACACTGTGAACATGTAGACAGAGAGCAGGGTGGTGCAACGGAAGCCAAGGAACACCAAAGACTGCCAGCAAACCTCCAAAAGCTAGGAGGGAGGCGTGGAACAGATTTCTCCTTCACAGCCCTCGGAAGGAAGGAACAACCCAGCCCACAGCTTCATCTTGGACTTCTACTGGCCTCCAGAACAGTAAGTTTCGGTGGTTTAAGTCATTCAGGTTGTGGTACTTTGTTATGGCAGTCCTAGGAAACCAATATTGTCTCCAAAAATAGTCAATTAAGACAGGTAAACTATTATTCCCCCCCCCATATAAATAATAGTCAACATTTAGTAAGTTCAGGAAACAATCAAGTTCATACTTTGTATGTACGAACTCTGTACAAACAAGTCATGAGGTGAGGGATTCGATGACTCTCTCCATCTTGTGCACAGACACACCAAGGCACAGAAACCAGGGTCCCCCTCCCCTCCACTAAGAAGCACGGGGGCCAGGATTTCAAACTGAGTGTTCTTTTCATGATGCCATGTTGCTTCCATGAAAGGGAGACAAAGACATGGGAGAGCTGTGTGGAGAAGTGGAAATGAAATGAAAAAGACACAGGTATTGAAAAGGAAGTGGAATTTGGGGGCAGACTGAGATATAGGGATAGAGAGAGATGACTGGGAAAGGAAAATTTGGGGGGCACATTTCCCAAAATATCTTTCATAGAAACTGTTGCCCTGATGTCCTGTATGAAGAAATGGTGCCAGGGTTACTCTATGTCCCTCTCGGAGATTCATGACACCCACTAGCGTCTCAAATACTCCGGCAAGTTTTGCAGAAAAGAACTCTATTTAACTTCGTTTAACCCAGCGCTTTTTAAACTTGCTTAAGCATGGAATCTTTTTACTACTCTATTTCTCTAATGTCACAGAACAAGTTCTGTGAGCAAGAGAGAGAAGCTGGGGTGAGGAGACCCAAAGGTGAGTATACACAGAAGTTAAAGTCCTGGCGTTAGGTGAGTTCTTCCTCCAGCACCATCATCTCTTAATCTCTTTCATGGCAAGACTCTTAAATATCTACTGATTTTTTAAATGAAATATCAGACACACAAGTAGCACATGGAGAATAATATTTAAAAAACACTCATGTTAACATCACCCAGCTTAAGAAACATAACATTCTGCAGGTACCTGAATGGCTCAGTCGGTAGAGCGTGCGACTCTTGATCCCGGGATCGTGAGTTTGAGCCCCACGTTGGGTGTAGAGGTTACTTAAAAATAAAATCTGAAGAAGAAAAGAAATGTAACATTATAGATACGGTTGAAACCTCCTTGTATCTTTCCCAATGACCTTCTCTTCTTTATAACCTCACCTGCTGCCCAGAGGTAACTAACTACCAGTACCATCCTGAATTTCTTACATATCATTCCTATGCCTATCTTTAGGCTTTTATTATGTATGTATGTATTCCTAAACAGTACGGTGTGGTTTAACATGTCTTTAAACTTTATATAACTGTTATCATATTGTATATGTCTTCCAGTGGCTTGCTTTTTTGTTCATCATTGTGTTTGTGAACTTTTTCGGTGTTGATGTATTTCCTCTAGTTCATTTGTTTTTACCGTAGTAGTGTATTCTATTGGGTGAATATACATATTCTTATTTAAAGACATTTAGGATGTTTCCCATTTGCCACTACAAATAATTCTACAATGAATATTTTCATGAGAAAATTATGAGAAACTTCCTAGGATATATATTGTTGGGTCACAGGAAATGTGCATACTCAGCTTTACTGGATATTGCCAAAATGCTCTCCGCAGAGTTATGCTGAGTTCAGTTCCTACCCACTGTGTATGAGAGTTCCAGTGGCTCCACATTAACTCTTTTTTTTTTTAAAGATTTTATTTACTTATTTGACAGAGAGAGACAGCCAGCTAGAGAGGGAACACAAGCAGGGGGAGTGGGAGAGGAAGAAGCAGGCTCCCAGCGGAGGAGCCTGATGTGGGACTCGATCCCAGAATGCCGGGATCACGCCCTGAGCTGAAGGCAGATGCTTAACGACTGCACCACCCAGGCGCCCCTCCACATTAACTCTTGATATTAGCCTACACCATCATCGCCAAATTAATGGTTGTGAAATGATATTTCATTATGGTTTTAATTTGTCTTTGCCCATTTACTAATGAGATCAATAGCTTTATTACATGCTTATTGGCCATTCAGATCTCTTCTTCTGTGAATTACCTCTTTCTTTGCTTATTAATTTTCATTTATTTTTTTCTATTGACTTATCTTTTTCTCATTGATTTTGGAAAGTTCTTTATTAATTCCCGGTACTATAATACTAATCTTTTCTCCATTATTTGCTTTATAAATATCTTCCTGAAGACTAGGGCTTTTCTTTTCACTTTTTGGAGGTTTCTTTGTAGAGGAGTTATACATTATAACATAATCAAATTTATCTATATTTTTATACCTTATTTATTTATTTTTAAATTGAAGTATAATTAACATACAGTGTTATTTTAGCTTCAAGTGGACAGTATAATGATTCAGCAATTCTATACATTTCTCAGTGCCCATCAATTTAAGTACTCTTAATTCCCTTCACCTATTTCACCCTCCTCCCACCCACCTCCACTCTGGTAACCATCAGTTTGTTTTCTGTATTTAAGAGTCTGTTTTTTTCATAAGAAATAGCAGGGAGATCGGTAGGAGAAGGAAGGGAAGAATGAAGGGGGGGTAAACAGAAGGGGGAAGGAACCACGAGACACTATGGACTCTGGGAAACAAACTGACGGCTTCAGAGGGGAGGGGTGTGGGGGATTGGGATAGGCCAGTGATGGGTATTAAGGAGGGCACGTATTGCATGGTGCACTGGGTGTTATATGCAAGTAATGAATCATGGAACACTACATCAAAAACTAAGGATGTACTGTATGGTGACTAACATAATAAAAAATTAAAAAAAAAAGAGTCTGGTTTTTTGTCTCTTTTTTCTTTGTCCATGTGTTTTGTTTCTTAAATTCCACATTTGAGTGAAATCATATGGTATTTGTCTTCTTCTGACTGATTTTTTTCACTTAGCATTATACCCTCTAGGTCCATCCATGTTGTTGCAAATATCAAGATTTCATTATGTTTTATGGCTGAGTAATATTCCATTGCATGTATATACCACATTGTCTTTATCCATCCATCTATGGGTGGACACTGGGCTGCTTCCATATCTCAGCTATTGTAAATAATGCTGCAATAAACATAGGAATACATACATCTTTTCAAATTAGTGTTTTGTTTTCTTTGGGTAAATACTCAGTAGTGGAATTACTGGATCATATGGTAATTCCATTTTTAATTTTTTGAGGAAGCTCCATACTGTTTTCCATAGTGACTGCACCCCAATCTGCATTCCCAACAGTGCGCGAGGGTTCATTTTTCTCCACATCCTCTCCAACACTTGTTATTTCTTGTGTTCTTGATTTTAGCCCTTCTTACAGGTGTAAAGTGATATCTCATTGTGAAGTTATAAATTAAAATGTAATAAAATTGATCTATATTTTTATTGTGGTTTGTACCTTTTGTGTCTTGTTTAAGAAATCCTTCCCAGGGGCGCCTGGGTGGCACAGCGGTTAAGCGTCTGCCTTCGGCTCAGGGCGTGATCCCGGCGTTATGGGATCGAGCCCCACATCAGGCTCCTCCGCTATGAGCCTGCTTCTTCCTCTCCCACTCCCCCTGCTTGCGTTCCCTCTCTCGCTGGCTGTCTCTATCTCTGTCAAATAAATAAATAAAATCTTTAAAAAAAAAAAAAGAAAAAGAAATCCTTCCCAATGCTCAGGCTATAGAGAAATTTTCCTATATTTTCTTCTAAAAGTGTTAAAGTTTTCTTTTTACATTTAAATCCTTAATAAACTTGGAACTGATTTTTGAGTCTGATGTAAGGGAAAGATCAATTTTCCCCCCTATTGAATAGCCTATGGTCACAGTACCACTTGCTGAAAAGTCTATCATTTTCCCCATAGAGAATCTTCAGTGCCGCCTCTGTCATGGTATTTTATTATCATGTGAGTTTCTTTTGGATCATAATACTATATAATTATTCTGTTTATCTGCTTCTATGCCAGTATCATACTGAATTAGTTATTGTAGCTTTATAATAAGTTGATTTCTGGTATGGTAGGTGAATTGCATTGCTGGGCACAATCAATAGCCTCTTTGTATTTGTAGCCTTAGCAATACAATGTTGCCGGTCATTGCATCAAGAAGTTGATTCTATTTCTCCACCCTTTGAATCAGGACTGGACTTGCTACTTGTTTTGGCCTATAAAATGTGGTGGAAGTGACAGTGTGCCAAACTTGGGCCTCTAAAGACCTTGTGTGCTTCCATTTCTCTTCTGGAATTTTGCCTTCACTCTGCGAAGAAGCTCAGGCTGGTGTGCTGAAGGATGAGACAGCTGTGGTACAGGGTAGCGTCAATCCAAGCTGAGACCAACCTAGACTAGCTAGCGCTCAGCCAACTCACCAGCTGCCCTTACGAGTGAGCCCAGCCAAAATAGCCATCCTTGGCTTGGATCACCAGAACCGTTCACCAACCCATGAACTTGTGAGCCAAAATGAATGCTTATTGTGTCATGCCACTGAGGTTTTGTAGTTGTGGGTTCCACAACATGATTGTGCTAAAAGATAACTGGCATCCAGGGCAGGTCTCATATCTTGTTCTGTTATTTAAAACCGTCTTAGTTGATCATAGCCTTATGCGCTTCCCCATATACATTTAAAAATTGGTGTCAAATTCCACGACTTGGTTTAACCCTTTGTAGATAGCTCAAGTTCTAGGACAGCATTCTTTCCAACACGGAGCCCCCTCCAAGCTTTCGCCTGAGATTATCCCCAATGGTGAAGCTAACTAGGTCATTTGTTTCTCCATTTCTGATAAATTGTTAAATTATCTGTATTTGTTTTATCATATTATAATATCATTATCATAAGGTGGTAGTTCTGTTGCCAGGGCAACCAAATGTGATATATGAGCTTTTAGCTTTAACTAAAGCCTTAATTCTCTTTGGCTACATTCCATATGCTTTCTCTGCTCCCTTCATTCCTGAGGTCGAAAGAATGGAAGCTATTCCACAATTCGGTTAGCATCTCATGTTTTATATCTGTTTCCACCTCCACACTTATTAGCATGTATATCATTCTCTAGATTTACTATCTTAACTAATCCCCTTTCTACTATTTGTCTTTGATAGCTCCTCCCATTCAGTATAATACTGCACAATATTCATTGGACAAATACTCAATGGTCACCTACCATGTGCCTGGCACAGCAGTGGAGGAGACAGGTATGGCCTGTACGCTTCCAGAATTTATCAGGTTAGGGAGGCAGGAGCATAATAGAATAGAACAACTTTACCAGTATGGTAAGTGCCATGAAAAACAAACACAAGCTGACAGGTGGGGGCCTAATCTAATTTAGATCAGTGATGATTCCTGTGAGGGATAAAACTGAAGCTGGGACTGAGAAATAACTTGGAGTTAGCCAGAGTTGGGGGGGGGGCACAAAGGTGTGGGTACCGCACACGATGAAGTCTTGAGGTCTTATGAAGATGAGACATTTAGAAGGAGGCCCATGTAGCTGAAGGTGAATATGTGAGGGTGAGAGGAGCTTGAGATGCATCTGAAGAAACGAGGGGACAATAGTCATAGTGGGCCTCACAGGGTACCTGTACCACCTATTCAGAAATTGAGTTATGAAGGTCCGAAACAGTGAAGTCATCTAAGAGAAGCTCATTTCACCCTAGAGCCCATAGCCATGTACAGAACAAGCAGGTTTAGAGATGCCCAGTGTGTCCATTGTCCTCAGGGTATGTATCCCAGGCCACTTCAAGGCTAGGTCCGTGCCACTTGCCTGCTGAGATGGACGCAAGACTCTCCTCTCCCACCATGGGTTTCTCGGGCACTGTACCCACACCACCAGATCAGAAGTCAAGCCCAGAGGCTCGCTGAGCACCACTCACTCCAGGGCATCACTCTGTATACAGTAGGTCTCTCGTGCTCATCCTCCCTGAGACTTTAGATGCTGTAACACCACTGGACCCAGGGCATGTCCAGCAGATCTGTGGCATAAGAGCCTGTGACCGGTACAGAGTAGATACGTCTTTACATGGAGGTTACTAAGCTAGGATCGGGCCAGGGAAAAGCTTGGTTTTACTCTTCCCAGCTTCTTTATTTGCTTCTTGTCACTTGCTGGTATCTTCATTCTTATTTTTTTCTGTCAGGTACCCTAATTTTTCTTGAATGTTAGGTCCTCTAACAACACACATACTCTCAGGAAATGGAGTATGTTAGAGAATTAAATATTTAAATATTGATCATAGGGTGTAGCCTAGACAGGGGTTTTTAGACCCCAGTTTTCAGAGCTAGGGTCTGGGCCAAGGGTCCACGGCTCCCTCACTCACATGATGGGGAAGGGTCGAATGTAGGCCAAATATCATTCCTCTTGGGAAATCTTTCTTGCAACAAGGGGCGTGGAAATGGCTTGATCTGATTCATTTCACTGGCAGCACAGAAGAAATCATGCCCACTAGGAATTAAATCCTGTTTTCTAGATCCCAAAGCTTTCTAGACCTGTTTCCTCTCCCACTCCATTTCCTTCCATTAAATCCCTGTGTTGCTTAAATTAGCCACTGTACGCTTCTATTGTTTGCAATGGGAGAAAAGTCTAACTCACATGACATGCATGGAAACATCTTTCTGGGTGCAAAACTGAGGTTCTCAAAGGCATCCGTCACCCCCCAAAAAGTTGAGAATCACTAGATTAGATGGCTGTTTCTTTCCCTGAGAATCCAAGAACTGGAGACATGTATCCTTGCAAATTAACAGATGGTTGAGTCACTGAACTAAAACTCAAAATTGTGGATTTTCTGGCATTCTCTTGCAAAGTGAAGTTATTTTTGGCAGAATGGATCTTTCTCAGGAACTCATGAAATAATTGCAGATAGCCCCAAAATCAAAAGACCAACCCTGCCTTTACCCACAGCTGAGTGTTGGTTTTTTTCCCTAGATTTTATTTATTTATTTGAGAGACAGAGACAGAGAGAGTGCCAGAGACAGCGAGAGAGAGAACGAGCAGGGAGGAGAGGGAGAAGCAGACTCCCCGCTGGGCAGGGAACTGACTCAATCCCTGGACCCTGGGATCATGACCTGAGCCGAAGGCAGACACATAAACGACTGAGCCACCCAGGTGCCCCAAGTGTTGTTTCCCGATAAAAGCCAACATTCCTTTCCCACCACCCTGGCTCATACCTGTCCTCACAACAGTTTTCCTTCTCGTCAAAGAGCTCTTTCTATGCATGGAAGACTTATGGGCAGTTATGGGAATCAGGGTAGGCATAGGTTAAGTTTGTCTCAGGCCAGCATTCCTCCAAGGCCCAAGGAGGGTGCTGGAAGGTGTTCAAGGAGGGCTGGGGCTCCAGAAACTCTGTCTGGCTTACAGAAACATTTCTGTCTTTCTGTAACTCTTGAAAATTATTAGAAGCCAAGTCCACAGTTGAGTACAAATTAGATGGTTCCTTATTACCATTCTAACATGAAAGGTTTTCAAAAAGAAAAAAAGAAGGACCAGACAAGTGGAACCACTTTGGGGTCCGAACCACTAAAATCAGAGGCAGTTCCAAGATACACCTGATTTTTATCCATATCCCATCCCCACATTCCTCTTTGCCACCAGAAAATTATTTTAGCTTTATGCAAGGAACATGATTTTAAATTTGGGTTGGCTGTTTTATTTATTACTATTGAACCACGTGCCCGTGCACACACGCACACATACACGCACTCTACAGAGCTCCCCTTTTGTCTCGGCTTCCTTATCATTTAAAATGAGTGAGTTCAGGAAACAGAGCTTATTTGTCCTAGTCTGCTTCCCATAAGAATGGAACTGCCAGGGGCGCCTGGGTGGCACAGCGGTTGAGCGTCTGCCTTCGGCTCAGGGCGTGATCCCAGCGTTATGGGATCGAGCCCCACATCAGGCTCCTCTGCTATGAGCCTGCTTCTTCCTCTCCCACTCCCCCTGCTTGTGTTCCCTCCCTTGCTGGCTGTCTCTATCTCTGTCAAATAAATAAATAAAATCTTTAAAAAAAAAAAAAAGAATGGAACTGCCAGCAACAGTGGCGCCATCTTCCTTTGGGTCTGGTTCCTTGAAGAAGACATTACTGGATGTTACAGCAGGCACATGGGAAATCCAGCTGGCATCAGTGAGAGCTGTGTTCGAATAAGGACTTAGACCCAGGGCAAAGCAAATGCTCATTTCAATGGGACTCGCACTGGCCTCCAGGGGAGAGGGCTCAGAGCAGAGTACAGCTCAACCACCCTCATTCGACATGAATGGGACCCGAGGTCCACTGACTTTCAGCATGATGGCAGAAGTCATTGAGGTTCCCTCTCCATCTCCCCTAACTCACAAGGTTAATCATCAATTGTTCTCAAAATCGATTTCAAAGTTCATCAGAATACTGTCCTTCATATAATCTACTGAGTACTAAGCCAGTACCGAGCACTCTTCTGGATGCCATTAGATGACAGTGATGAAAAAAGACACATTCTGGTTAGACAAGCAAAACTTAGTGAAGAATCGATTTTCTTTTATTACATATTAATAGTAAGAAAAGGAGTTATCATTTCTTGGGCATCTGGTACATTCTGGGAACTATGCAAGGTGGTCCACAGATGTGAGATCTAATCCCTGGCAACCACAGGATGCCAGCTAGGTGTTACAGAGAGAAGTCTGTGCTTCTTTAGAAGATTGTACATTGTTTTAGTGTGCACTCTTTCAAAGGATTCAATTCATATCTCTGAGCCTTTCGTGGTCTTTGAGTGATTTTACTATTCTGCAGGTTATAGATAACCGATAGCAATGCAAATGATTCTCGTCTGCAGATATACAAATATATACTGGCTGGATGGAATTAAATTGGCTTCTCCACCCACTCAACCCCTCATTGGAAAAAGCCAGTTTCTGTCTATTTGTAAACTCATTCCAACTTTTCTTTACACCGGATAAATTTGTGCTTCTTTTATTTCTCCTTTGAACCAATTTAACATTTATCTGTTAAATAAAATCTTCGGCATGTGTTCATTTTATATCTGTATGAGAGTCGTGGTTGTATCTTTTCTTTAAAAAAATCCTTTCACCATATTATTAACTTCACTTTACAGATGAAGATATTGAGGCTCAGAGTGAAATGACTTGCCCAGGCCCACTAATGACTAAGTGACCCAGCCAAGGGTTAAACCTCTGCACCTTCTGACTCCACAGCATATGTGCTTTCCTGTAATGTCGCACCTGCTCCATGCCAGGCATGGGCTAGGAGTGTGGGAATATTCTTTTAAGTCAATCCGCTATTAATAGGCTCTTCTATGCTGGCACTATGGGGTTATAAAATATTCATGATATAATCTCTGCTTGCCAGGTGATAATCAAGGTATACACACAAAAAAGAAGAAAAATGCATGACAGAGGGTGAAAAGAAAGTAAAGGAGTGGCAAGAGCACAACAGAATTAATCTTGAAAGCTTTTAGGAAGTGACAGGTTTTCAATCTGTATCGTCTAAATGGAAGGGGCATTACGAAGAAGGCTGCAAGTTAAAGCCAACAACTTAGAAACTTACATCTCGAAGCCTCCAGTGCTGCCACTTTAAGAAGCGAACAAGGAAACAGGATTGTATCACTGCGCTTCTGTTATCTAACACTGCAAAAAAAAAAAAAATGTGGCAAATGAAATAAAGCACCCATTCTGATCTCTTAATTATTTGCACAAATAACTATTTTGCATGAGGTTTCTAATTGGCCCAAATTTGACTGAGGTGTGCTTACAACGGGTTGTCATTGGCTCTTCTGTGTCTGCAGGCTAAACTCTGAACGCCTTTATATGGTACAGCTTTGATGTGGCCTCTACCCACTTTTCATCTCTCCTGGTATCCAAAAGCATTGCTCTCTACTGGCCTCCTTCTCTCCTCCCTCCCTCCCTCTCTTCTCTGTCTCTGTCTCTCTCTCACACACACACCACAATGGAGGTTTCTGATCCCTTAAAGGGCTTGCAATTCCCTCGCCCCACCATGCTCTTCTGCAGTTCACTTTTTGCTGAAGCTTTGCCGGTAAGGTCACCCCTTTCACCCCACCCCACCTCGGCAAGCACCTATTCACCCCTCAACGCTCAATGGAAAGAGTCGCCTTCTTTATGAAAAACTACCGATCTGATTTGTGAAAATCCCCTTGCCCCTAAACATATGTCGCTGCCAGCAAATACCCTTGGTTGTGCTATTTGTTTATACACTGGCTTCCAGGGACAGTGCCTGGCCTACTCTGGAGCCCCTCCCCTCCCCCGTTTCCCACATTGCCTGATGCTAGTTCATGAGCTCAGTAATTGAATGCATTCTGCGTCAGTGAATCAGCGAATTCACCAACATGATAGGCAGGCTGATGGGGAACTGGTAGGAATACGAGAGATCAGCGCATTTAAACCCTTCTCTCCACGGCAGAGGAAAGGAAAGCGACGCACAGGGGGCGGGGTGATATCTGCCAACACACCTCAAGGGAGAGCTGCAAGAACTAAGAGAACACAGGACGCCCTCCCCTGAGTTTCAGACCAAGCGGCCCTGCTTTCCGGGGTGGTGGAGTGTGGGGAAGGAAGATCGGCTCTGGGGGAGAGGGATGATTTGAGCTTTGTTTTGTTTTTGTGGTGCTTTCATAATTTCGGGAAAGATATTTTTAAGCAGGGCCATGGGGCGGCTCAGTTTTCATTACCCAACTTGGCATTTCCCTCTTGCGCGCAGAGCTGCTCGCAGCCCTTATCATAGCCCTGTAACCACATCCCCTGCTGGGCCGAACGCTAAATCAACACTGTCAGTTAAAAACAAACACTGACAGGTGTGCTGCACATTGAGCGTGGGAGGGCATTTATTCCGAAGTGAGGGTTAGTCAACTGGAGGGGGAGAAACCCTGGCAGGATAGGGCCGCACCCCCCAGGTCTCACCAGCCTTGGGCACCCGGAGGCTTGCCAAAGACCCCCCCCCCCCGCCCCCGAAAATCAGGCCCGTTCGTGAGAGGGTCGCAGAAATGGGATTTTGCAGATATGAAAAGCTCCCATCAGGCGCTTATCTTAAAGATCTGTGGGGCCTCCTAGGAGTGGCCCAGACAAGTGTTTCTGATGTACGGGACTCCCCAGAATCCTTCGCAGCAGCCCCTGGTGGGGACTGGCGACCGGGAGAGGTCCGTTCTGCACAAGAGCGTTCCTAACACCTTGTTTCGGAGGAAAAGGAGAACCCGACAAACTGCCCAGGTTTCCATCCAGATCCAAAGAGCAGATCCAATTCTCCTCTTCCTTTTTCCTTTCTTTCTTTCTTTCTTTCTTTCTTTCTTTCTTTCTTTCTTTCTTTCTTTCTTTCTTTCTTTCTTTTTTAAGATTTTGTTTATATATTTAAGAGAGGGAAAGAGGGCACAAGTGGTGGGAGGGGCAGAGGGAGAGGGAGAAGCCGGTTCCCCCATGAGCAGGGAGCCCGATGTGGGACTTGAGCCCGGAACCCTGGGATCATAACCTGAATCCAAGGCAGGCACTTAACCGGCTGAGCCACCCAGGCGTCCTTCTCCTCTTCCTTATTCCTGAAGCTGCCGCCCTGGGTCCCCCTGAGCCAGATGACCACAGGATGCTGAGTCGTAATTACCAGTCTGAAGACCCAGCCTGCAGGAAGCACTTGCTGTGCGTCGGGCTGCCCTGAGTACTTCACGGTGTTACTGCACTGCATCCTCGCCTCAACCCTACCAGGCAGATACACCATCAGCAACCTCTCCACTTTACAAATAAGGAAAGGGTGGACAAAGGGATAGAAATTGCCCAAGGTTTATGCAGCTAGCAGCTTCCTGCTGGAGACACGATTCACTTCAGGCAGTTAGTTTCAGAGTGTGTGTTTTCAGTCCCTCACCGTGAGGCCTCAGCTTTGGGTGGTTTTGGAATCAGGTGGTTCCCAATCTTGGCTGGACATTAGAATCACCAATGTCAGGGCCAACTTCCAAAGAGACTGATGTATGTGCTTTGGGGTAGCCAGAGTATTTAAAATACAAACAAACAAACAAGTAAATAAATGTGTGTGTGCCTGTGTGTCACCCCGTTAGCCCCAGGCACTTGAAGAGAGCAGCTGGCATAGGTAGGAGCTCCCACCATGCTATCCAAAGCAAGGGTTGAGGAGAAATGGGCACACGACACGGGAAGCCCAGCCAAGGAAGGTCTGGCATGGGTGTGGGGCAGTGACTAATGCATGGGGAAAAACGCCAGAAAGAAGGCAGAGGTGACCAAAAGGGGTGCTAGAGAGACAAGCAAACCAACAGGCCTATTTCTCTGGCAGGAGTGGGCCGTTGGAGACATTGCAAGGGAGCGCACCGCGGAGGGGGACCACCGGCACTGCTGCACAGACGGACAGTTCCTGGAACTTATGAGTACTAAAAAGAATGAGAGTTCCCAGAAAGGTGTTTTAAGAGAGAAACTTGCCCTGTAAATCACATCTGTTGGCACTACCAGGGGAGTCTTTAAGGATCTGACGTGCCCAGTACAGGAATCTCCTGAAACCAGGGTCTAGGGGCTTGAGATGTCCATGCTGGGAAGTAAGGGGCTTTCTCGCCCCTCCTTCAGCGACTGATCTGGAATCAGCCCGTATTAGTTGCAAGCTGTTCTCATCCTATAGGGGCTGTTTACGGTTGAGACATATGTTTTAAGATTATAAAATTCATATCCACTAAAGACAAATTACAATGGCTTTAAAATAGAAAAAAATATTATTCATAATTTTGTCACCTAAATGGAACAATTATGATTTAGGGTATTCCATTATGTTGTTTTTCCTGGACAAAATTTTTTCAACACTATGTTAGTCATAATATATGTGCAATATCGTAAACCGCTTCATCACTTCAGCTGCTTACTGCCTCACCTAAAATGGTATCAGGCTGTTTATTCCTTGCGTCGTTTCTTTACTTCCTTCCTAATAATCATACTCATAGTGATGAGGTACCACTGGGTTTCAGAAAATTGAATAATTTATGAACTCATTCTATGGGAAAAATTTGAATAAATATCCACTCTTGATACGAATTGTTTCTATTTTTACTTAAATATGTAAAGCTGAAAGCCAGGTATCAGTGTCTTTACTACTTACAAACACCCTGACCTCAAAACAATTTTGCATGTTAGAAACAAGACTACATAGCCGTTAAGTATCAAAATAATACTATGAATTAAACCTGACAAACACTGGTTTGTGAGTTTAACTATAACTCACTGCTACGCTCTGCCTTTTTGGTGCCTATGGGACCGGTGTTGTGGGGCCACTTGGATCTCCCACCACGTTTCCCTGTTCCGAACTCTTAGAACCTTGATGCACACATCCTCAGGCATCACGGACCTTCACCTGGCACGGATGCTTCCTTGATATCAACTCTGTTCTCTTCTAGTCACTCTAGCTTATGACAGATCAAGTAGTCCCACGTGGTGCCCACGTATAATCATAAACACAGATTCCAGATTGAGCCCTACAATCTAATCCAAATGGGTCTTTCAACTGACCTAGAATTTGGCTATATTAATTTTTAAATCACGATTGAAAGGTAGACATAATGTAAAAAATGTTTCATAGAGAACTTCCAAATATAGCAGATTTATCATTCGACCCCTGCCATGTTGAGACACATTTGTTCATCGAATACCTTTCTTGTCCATGTGACTTGGCTAGAACCACTCACTTACCATGACCACATTTAATTCCCATTTCACGGATGAGTTAGCTGAGGTTTGCGGAGGTTATGAAACTTGCTGAAGGACGCGAAGTTGTCAGGTGGAGGGGCTGTACTTCTGATCTCTGTCTCGGCCGTTCCCTGGTCTGACCCCGGGGCCTCACAGGACTTTCCACAACCCTTCACGAGGTGTTCTTTACCCATCTGGGGTTTAGCATGCTGACACTGACAGGGACCAGGACTAGAGATAAATGCTTGTGTGTGTGTGTGTGTGTGTGTGTGCGTGTGTTTCTTTTAAACAAAACATAGCAGCTGCCATTTGTGGTACATTTATTTACTTATTTATTTATTTATTTATTTATTTATTTATTGACCAGGATGGACGCTTGAAGATATTTTAGTAGACTTGGCAATAGCTTCGGTGGCTGGCAGCAGCTTGCCAGCTATTAAATGGTTCTGAATATATGAAGACTTGTAATTTCCTTCTTGAACGGGCTTTGCCAGAGAGACTAAGCCACGTGGCATAATCCCTGGACACACACTGGCATATGCAGGAGCTCCGTTTGTGCAAATGGATCCTTGGAACCAATTAGACGAGCGTGGTATTTCATCTTTTGGCCCAATACTAGAAACTGGCACAAATAACACTCCCCTGCCATGCACCGAAGTTCAGAATAATAAATCAGCCACCCTGTAATTATATTGGGAGAGCCAGCTTTATTCTCTCAGTGAGCAGACTGATGTATCTGTTTAGACGGGGTGCCTAGGGCTCTCTGGGAACCTGGGCTGACTTCCTAGTGCCCAGGCGGGCCCTGCCCCAGATCCCTGGGTCTGGAGGTGAGCTCCCACTGTGTCGGTCTGCTGGGACTAAACTGGTTTTGAAACCTGTTTGGCTTCTCCGAAAGGCCCACAGCTGTCAAAAGTAAAAGAAAGCGAAGGGCTGGGGATGGCAGAAAGGCGAGAGCTCATTCGTCAGGCCGTGTTAGCAGAAAGGCCGTGGGAGGCTGAGGCAGAAAGCCTTCTTTAGCTGCGTGATCCTCAAGGGCTATGAACATAGTATTTGAGGACAGTCTCAGAAAAGTTTGGACCCGGTAATCCTTTTGTCTGAATTCATGCCATTCCCTCAGCCGTTGGCAGAAGGGAATTGAAGCAGCAGATACAGGTGGGAAAATCAGACATTCAGGAAGGTCATTTCATACAGGGGAAGAAGTTCCCTCTCCCTTGTCCTGCCTTGGTTCAAAGCACATATAAAAAAGAACATAGGGACATATTAATGAGGGCATGGGTGTGTGGGTGAAAGGAGGAGGCATGCTTCTAAAGCCTGTAACGATGGGCAGGCACATCACATTAGAAGTTAGATGTATCTTTACATTAGAGCATCAAGCTTGATCAATACTTCATCAGTACATTCTGAGACTTGCCCAGGAGTGTGAAAGTTTCCCCCGTGGATATGTTCCCTGCCTGTTCCTGAATGGCTTAATTTGGCCCTGTGTGTCTGACTCATATGCCTTCCCCACATTTAATTAGATGGTTTATTTTCTGAGATCAAGTTGGCTATTTTGTCTTCATGGCTGTATCTCTTTGCTTCTGTGGTTTTCTCTGCTGGGAATCCTCTAACTCTGGCCCCTGCGCATGCCCGGTGCCTGTCAGTGCTCAGGCCTTGGTTCAGATTTCTCCTCCAAGAGGCCTTTCCTCACCTCCCTCCACGCCTAGCCACCCTCTGCCTGCCACATGTGTGTGTTTAATACTTCACACGCTCTATATTATTTATCCATCATTTATCTATCACACACACCCATTTATCTATTTCCTTGCTTATTTTCGGCCCCCCCCACCCCACGCAAGGATCTTGTATTGCTCTCCATTGTCTCCCCAGTGCTTATGACAATATCGAGCACACAGTGGGCCCGTGTGAAATATTTCCTCTCATACAATGAGCCTTCCCGTAGCACCGACCCATGGGCCAGACATCATCCTGAGAGCTTTATCAATACTAACTCATTGTCTCCTCGCAACAAGCCCACGACGCAGGTCCCATGCTTGTCTCTGTTTTATAGATGCCCAGTTAGGATCTGAACTTGGGTGGTCTGACTCCAGAGCCCACGCTCTGAACAATCGCCTTATGTTGCCTCCAGCATTTCTGCCAAATAGGTGAAGGAACGTCCGTCAGCAGCATTACCTAAAGACTCACAAGTTCATTATAAGCTCTAAGTCCAATAAATACAAATACCATGACCCTAAACAATAGGTCTTAAATATATGACAGCACACGAGGGGGGAGTTGCTAGATGTAGGATGTCACTGTCTTTAGCGGAAACGGGGACACGGGCTCATTCGTGGTTCTTAACTCCCCACAGTTAGCTCTGTAGCCTCTGGTAGGCAACAGGAGGTGAAATCCCACAGTGACACTGATACCGTAAATGGCAAATAAGTTTCTCTTTATTAAGCTGCCACAGCCACGGAAAGATTGGTCAGATGGCTGGAGGATACAGGGTGACTCGACACTGTTTACGAATCTTGGTGGGTTTTATAACCTGTTGCATATTTTTATTTATTTATTTTTTAAAGATTTTATCTATTTATTTGACAGAGATAGAGACAGCCAGTGAGAGAGGGAACATAAGCAGGGGGAGTGGGAGAGGAAGAAGCAGGCTCATAGCGGAGGAGCCTGATGTTGGGCTCGATCCCATAACGCCGGGATCACGCCCTGAGCCGAAGGCAGACGCTTAACGACTGAGCCACCCAGGCGCCCCTGTTGCATATTTTTAAATGTCTTATGATTCCTGGAGCTCCACCTCATAAATTTTGGTTGATGAATTTGTTTAAACTCGTACATTTTAAATCAATATAATAAGGGTGTGTACACTTACTTCTAAAATCAATATACTTAGTGTGCGTACACACTGGGGGTGCTCTTGAAGTTCTTGGAGACGTACATGATCATAACTTTTGGGGAAAGGATTTCACGTGTGTCCTCTCATTGTATTTCAAAACACCACGGAAGCAGGCAGAGCTGCAATAATGTGCTTCTCTCTGGCTGGTTGACTCCCAGATCACTGGTCTGGACTCTGGGGTTTTCTTCCTGCTTTTGTGGTTGCTCCCTCAAATTCCCTTTGCCGGTTCCTCTTTGTCTTCCAGACTTGGGATGTTCGTGTGACCCAGATTCCAGCCTCTGGGCAATCGTTCCTCTACACTCCTCTTGGTGGCCTCATTTACTCCCTTGACTTCAAACACTATGTTTCTGCTAATGAGGCTCGAGTCTCTATTTCCAGCGGTTTGATCCCTTTAGCTCAGTACTATGAGTCTCTTTGACATTTCCACTTGGGCATCTAATTGTTATTGCAAACTTCAATGCCCCAAACTGGGCTTCCAAGGTTGCTCCTCTCCGTCTTTCCCAGCTCCGTGAATGACTACTCCATGCTCCCAGTTGCCAGGTCAAAGACCTGAGGCCATCTCCGGCCCCACTGTCTCTTAGGCTTCTGCTTTTAAGATACGGGATATCCAGAATCTGGCCTTTTCCATTACGTTCCATGGTTGCCACCCTAGCCCAGACCACTGTCACCTTGTGCCTGATTGATTGCAATAGGGTCCTGACTAGCCCCCTTGCTTCTTTGCTGGCCTTGGGTCTGTTCTCAGCACAGCAGCCAGAGTGATTCCAATGTTGGCAGATCCTGACCCCCGTCTTCTCAAAATGCTCCAAGGCCTTGGCCTGTCACTGAGAGTCACACTTGCCCCGTCGCTGTAGCCTCTCAGTGACCGAGATGACCCCCCACACTCTGGCCCTCTTCTGCTGAGACAAATCCCCTGCTCCTTCCCTCCTCGAACTAGCCCCACATGCCTTCCTGCTGTTCCTTCCAGTCCTCCCACCTCAAGTTCCCTGCATATGCCTTCCTCTGGGCTTACGGTGCCCTCCCCCAGAGTTCTGGGTCTTCCTCTTCGCTTCCTTCAGGTCTTTATTCATATGTCACTTTCTAGTGACATTCCCTAGCCACCCTACTTAAAAACGTGAGATAGCCCCAAGCGCTTCCTACCTGCCTTCCATGCTTTATTTTCCTTCTTAATGCTTAGAATCATGATAGAGCCTTCGCTACCAGTTACCATAAGCCTTATTCCCACCTGTTCTAAAACAGTGATACTAATGGTCTTGATGTCATAGAGTCGTGCGGATTAAACGAGGTAGTGCCTGTCACAGAGTAAGCTCCCAGCAAGCATTAAGGCCCTTATGCTTTGCACGCCATGGCCCCAGCTCAGCGCCTTACCGCGGGAGGTGCCCACCACATTGCTTTTTAGCAAAAACATGACCTAATTAGCGGAGTCAGTGTTGCCTGACTTGCCTTTGATTGGAGGATGCGCGTGAGTGAGGGGCAGCCCGACCCTGAGGGGGCGCCTACGCCCAGCTCCCACGCATGAGAGCCGCTCCACTGGGTCTCGAGATGGGCGATCTCAGACGATCTGACTTCAGAAAGGTTCCGAAGACTAGGATGGGTTTCCCCCGAAGAGAAAGCGGTTACATAGCAGCGTGACCTTTAAAGTATGTTCAGTAGGGATGTCTTCTGAAGCACTGGTGCAATTAGATGTGTTTCATTAATCGTGTTTTCTGAGCGGAGCCATTTGAAAGAACATGCTCCCTTCTGTCTTACTGTCATGTTCTCATCAGCCCTTTCACAAATTCATCTGAATAAAAGCAGCTTCCCCTCAGCGGTGAGTTAAAATAAGCCACTGTTCACATGATTATTACTCCATTGTGCATTTATGCACATTCCTTGGTGCTTTTTAATTATATATAATTACCAGGGAACAGGGAGTAAAATCTGTTTAATCTAAAATGAAACATGCTAAATAGATAATGTTCCCAGTTCCTGTTTTTTTTTTTTTTAAGGTATGACTCTAACTCAGGAAGACCAGGTTCAAGAGCATAGACCCAGATCTTGCAGAAAGTGGAAAGCACAGCCTACGTGATTAAACATTATTTATTTCGTGGGCGTGCTATTACTTTTTAAAAATTGTCATGCAACTTGGCGACTCAAGTGTGACATCTGGGGTGCAATTATTTCAGATGCCGTTTTTTTCCTCCTTGTAAAATAATTGCAATGAACCGCAAACAAGAGTTACACTTGACGGCAGCATATGGCGACTTCGATGTGATGACATGTTTTTACTGCAGGTTTGCATGTGTATGTGTTCGATGATGCACGATTTGATCAAAGCTGGCCACAGCGATCATGAGAAAAGGTGTGATACTGGTCAAGAGGTGGCACAGCTCAGTGGTTAAGTCTCAGGCCCCAAGACAGGCTTCCTGGTCCTGAATCTTGTGCATTCATCGTGCCACCTTAATTTCTATAACTTCTCTGTACTTCTCTATCTTCCTCTGTGCCGGGAGGATAACAGTCGTCATCTCAAAGAGGAGTTGTTAGAATTAGAGGAGAATGCATACAGTGCCTAGACCAGAGCACTCAGGGGCACAGCATTACTGGTACCAGTTAGGAAAGTTGCAATCAGGCTGCAGTGACAATTCAGTGCAAACTCCCAGAGGCTTGAAATGTCAAGTTTCTTTTTTGCTCAAGCTCCCTGTCCCTCATGGGGCGTGGCCGTGACAGAAGGAAATAAAATTCTGGAGGGTCTGGCACCAGCAGTGAAATGGTCCAGGCTGCAAGTGGCACTGCTGCTTCTGTTCCTAACTCCCTGGCCAGAATTCGCTGCATGGCCACCCTCGACCACCTGCCTGGAAGACGTGAGAGAAGACAGCGCCGGGAAGACCGAGCACAGGCACTTTTGGCGAACAGGGCTGGGGGCATCCACGGTTTCCAACACCGTTCTGCTTCTGCAGTGAAAGCATTTGGCTCCCTCAGCCTGAGTGACCTTAACCTTTTTGGTTCCTGGCTGTCACTGTTGGTTAAGGAGAACTGCAGGCTTCTGGGAAGGACGTCAAGAGTGTCTTGGAGTACAGCAGGCTGAGCATAAGGCTCTATTTAGCTCTTTCATGGCAATCTGGGCCACTGGACCATCTGCAAAATAAATGACTTATAAATGTGCTCCATTAAAAAAAAAAAAACAGTTCTAACACTGTAAACATGTCAGCTCAAAGACAGCATTAGAAATACTGTCTGTACGCCCCATGCATGTCCACCACCTCTATTCAAAGCTCTGCATGGTTTCCCAAGGCCTAGTCACTCTTGGATGTGGTTTTCTTTAGACATCCCCAGGCCTTCATTTGTTTATTTGCCTTGAATTCCTCTGGGGCCGTCCAAATGCCAAAAACAAATGACTTACGGGTAGCTCTTGATTATCTATGCAAATGGTTGGTAATCTTGAGCACTGTGTATTGGCCTTTAATTGGGCTTCTCCTTCTGTTCTGTGGCCAAGGTCACTGCCCCTCACCCTTCCCATCCTCCTGGGGCTCCTTATACATAGGAAGGGTCATCCACTTTATTGCTCCCTGGTCTCCATTCCATCTTCTCTCAGATAGACTGGGCTACCGCTTAGGAATGGCTGCGATGGTGGGTGAAGCCTGGGTTTTCTGTTTCCTTTTCAGCCCTAAATACCTTGATCATTTATTCTGAACTCTCTCATTGCTGTAGCATTGATGGCGAAAAGACCAGTGCCGTTCAGAGTTCAGAAGCCAAGACTGGTTTGACAAACAGGAGAGCAGGGTGGACTCTTTTTCTGTAAGAATGTTACTGAAAAGGAAAAATCTCACAGCTGTTGTCACTCCCCTCCCCCAGCCGCCATGATAACACACATATCTCCATATTCCCCCGCCGGCCGGCACTGGCTTTCGAGCCAGATCTACCTGTGTTCAAATTATAGGCCCCCCATTTATTACAGCTGTATGACTTAGAGGAAAAACCCCAACTGCTCTCAACTTCCATTTTTTCATCTGCAAAGTGAGATTTAATAACACATAACATGAAGGGCTGTTGTGACAGCTAGTAATACGTGTCAGTTCTTGGGATTCTCCCTGGCACATTAAGGCTCTAAATAAACAATGGATGTAATTAATTAACACCCAGATTAGGTTTGTCTCTTCTAGGAACTCTAACCCTACTACCTGAAATCCTTCTATACAGTGTATTGGTCTTCGACTGTGTATTCGCGTAGGCTAAACTCTGGTAACAGATAGACTCAAAGTATATCAGCTTAAGTGTAGTCAAGGTGCATTTCTCCTATGACAGTCCAGGGAAGAAGGTCCGGGTTGGGAGTGGTGGTGATGTGAGAGGGTTGTCACTGCTCTGTATGGTTATTTAGAAACTCAGAGTGATGTCACTCTGCTGCGCTCAACGCATGGCCTCTGACGTCACTCTAGTCATTGTCCGTGTCATCATACCCCAAGGCTAAAGGAGAAACATGGAGAGACACGTGTAGACTATTGTATGACCCAGGCACCCCAATTCTGTCATAGTCCACTGGAGGGAAATTAGTCGCAGAATCACAGGTTGCTGAGGGGAGGCTAGGAGGTGTGCCGCAGCCAGGCTTCCAAATGCCCCACTGCCGTGAGGCCATCAGCCACCTGTGTCAGACTCAGGCCCATTGAGATGAGTTAGGAACATTTTAAAAATTATTATTATGTTATGTTAGGAACAGTTTTTCGATTAAACTATCAGCTTCTCGAATTAGAGACCTTGTTTTAACCTTAACCTACAAAGTCACGTTCAGTGACACACAGGCAATAGCCAGCCATCCTAAGAGGGCTTTTGAATCAATAGTACTCCTAAGTGAGCAGAGAACTATCTCTGACTAAATATTTCAGATTTGATCTCCATTGAATCTAAATGCAACTTCTTAGTTACTTTTGGGGAAAATGAAATCAAGTTTTAATGTTTTTGACTAGAAATTACATGTGTTCGACAATTCATCCTTTGTAAGAATTCAAACAAAGACACTAATGACAAAGACAGTAACGACAAAAAACATTGAGAATGTTCTAGTGATGGGGGATTCCATTAGCAATTCCCAATATATATATATACATAATATATATACGTATATATATTATGTATATATATGGAATATATATATGTGTATATATACATATATATATACACACATACATATATGGTTAATAATAACTCTATGAAGTTATTCATTGTAATTATTTACTGATGCATTATAGAGTCTGTTAGGTTCTTAGTGTTATCTTTCAATCATTTAAAATTACAGATTCATATATATTCTTTCCTTGAAGATAAATAGCATTCATGAAAATAAGTATAGTGGATAAGTCAGAATTTTGTAGGGCTTCCGGGTGAAAAATCTGGTGTTAGGTTTTTAGAGAACAGCCCTGATTTTAATCTGAAAGATCTAAAAGTCGAATAAAAACACGTGTTTGGATTGGTAAGTCAACTTTCTTAACCTCCATTATGTTAAGGAAAAAAAAGTGTGCAACTAGGAGCCAAGAAAAGTATAGGAGACAGACCACTACATTGGGTATAAATAATGATAAAGCAAAGCAAAGTATTTTAATTTGCCCCTCCCCCCCCCCCCCCCCCCCCCCGCCCCGGCACTTGGCCGGTTCAGTTACTACCTTAGCTCGAACCCACCCTTTTTCTTCGCTGTGATGTCAACTAGGCCAAGCTCTCTCCGCAGGGCACTTCTTGGCTTTGCCAGCTGCTCCCCATTCGCCTCGGCCAATGGCAGGTGCTGGACAGAGACCGGAAGGAGGGAGGAGGACTCCCTTCTTGCCCTTTGTCTCCTGTTGTCAGATCACCCTCGCCAAGCTTCTTCGTTCTACCGGCACATCTCATGCCTGTAGCTGCAGGTTTCCCCCGCGCTCAGAATCCGAGCTGTCAGCAGCAGCCCGGGGCTGCCTTTCTGCAGCCCGAGAAACCAACCGAGCACAGAGAAACCGGCACCCCGCCCAGCCGCGGCCCTTCCGAGATGTCTGCCCTCGGCTCCGCGGCCCCACATCTGCTCCTTGTTCCTCCAGGCCTGGGAGGAGAGCTCTTCCCGCCCTGCTGCTTCCAAGACAGCATTCTATTTGCCTTCTCTGTGTTTCAATGCGTAGCTAACGAGATTTTCTATTACCTTCTCTCTATTAAAATGACTGCGGTGGCTTCTGGCTCCTGACTGCGTTCCGATTGATCAATGAGTGGAAACTGGTTCTTTCAACAAGTGAGACCACCTGAATGCTATATATTTGAATCACATCATCTTAACTGTTTGTAGATTGGGATTTTTGAAGGTTCAATTTAATGACACGCCCTTTTACTAAAAGTTATACTTAAAACAACTAAATGAGATTTGCTTCTGCATTTGATATTTGGATGAAGACTTGAGAACAAATAGATTTTTTGGATAAGCGAATGCAACTAATTCTGTTATCTTGGAGCCAAATGTTTCTCTGTGCCTGTGTCTCTTTAGCTGTACTAGGGGAAAATAGCCAAGTGACCTTTGCACACCTGGAGACAGGTGAACTATAGACCATATTAACAAAGTGACTCATAGGTGGGAACTCCTCTGAAGTGCTGACACTTTGTAATGTGAGTTTGATGGACATGTTTCTAAAATACCAAACTTACTTCCTTGAATTTTTAAGCAGATAAGCTTAGCATATTTAGATTTTTTTTATTAACTCAGAATCATAATTTTTACCCTTAACTGATTAACTGCATTAGAATACATTTTTTCTCCTTAGGAGTCATTAGTAGGTAGAGGGATGTTTCCCTATAAACAAAAGAGCCCCAGACTAATTATAAAAATGAGGGAGGTAGTGAGACTGTAGCAACAACTATGGTTGGTGGTTACTGAATTCTTACTAAATAGCAGGTACTCTTCTAGGTCCTTTTACACATTATTTCATTGAATCCTACAACAACCCTATGCGAGCGGTACTGTGATTATCTCCTTCTTATTGACGAGGAGATGGAAACAGAATTACTGTCCAAGGTTCCAAAGTGAATACAGATAGGACAGAATCAAAGTCTTTCTGACTCCGGAACCCACTGTCTACTTCACTTCTGTTTTCCATGGTTTTGTACGTTTATTTTTACTTTGTATATTTATTGATGAAACTAATTCAGGAGCAACTGTGTGAAGCCACTGTACTCAGAACGGTGGGAGTTACCAAAACAAGTAGCACATAGCCTTGTCTTCAAGGGATTTACAGCCTAGTGAGGCTAGGAGGTGAAAAGAAGTATTAAAATACTAACGACAATACTTAGTAGGCCAGAAGGTATCCTAAGAGTGGTAGGATGTCCCCAGGAGCACCCCAGAGAGAAGCGGTGCAGCCTGAGTTGATCAAGGAGGCTCTGATGGGGAAGTGGAAGGTGACCTGAACACTGAAAGAATGTGGAGCTGGGATGGGAAGGAGGGCAGGAGGAAAGGGGCGTGAGCAGAGAGATGGGAAAGGTAGATTCGGGCCAGGTTGCTTAGAAACCAAGCCAACCCTTCAGAGAGCTTGCTAGTCCACATTCTCTGCCATATGTGAAAGCATTGAGGTTGTTTAATTGAAATTAAATGGGTGATTCATTAAAACCTAAAACTTTTAAGATCTGTAGAATCTATAAGCAACCCTTACTACATGCCAGGCATGGGTCTGAGTGCATTAATCTTTATGACAGCACTAGGGAGCAGGACTCTTAGGAGAGAAAACAGAGGCACGGAGAGGTTCAGTAACTTGCCGAGGGTCAATTAGCTAGTTAAGTGGCTAAGTTGGGATTTGAAACCAGCCTGTCTAGCTCTCGAATCTGATTGTCTTGGTCACTATTTTATAGTACCTTAAAAAAATAATAATTAAGAAGAAAGAATGAAAAGAAAAAATAAACCCCTTCTGATGTTTTCCCCGAAGGCAAATAATGGTCAGGAGGCTTCTCCTCCAGTCCTTTCTCTGCTCTATGGCACATTGTGTTTACCAGAGACAGAGGCTTATAAGGTGAACTCACCTGTGTCCCCAGAGAGACTGTGTGGCCTTGGACATGGGAAAGCATCTTACTAATCAGCATGTGGTTGGTGACCAGCCTGTGGCGTACCCTGGGCATCTTTACTGAAGTACTGTGTTCTCTCTAGGAGGAGAGAAACATGTTAAATGGCTGCACTTAACTCTCTATTGTAAAACAAAAGAAGTTTCCTCTAATATGATTTTGGCTTGAAAGGAACTTTTCACCCAAGTTGGGTCAATCCTTTCAAGATCCAAGGAAATAAAGCTGAGTGTGACTCTTTTCTGGATGTTGCTGGCCTGGCAGGATTCTAATTTCAGTAAAAAACGAAACCAAAAGCATTATGCCTTTTCTGGATGCCAAGAATAACTGATGGAAATGAGGCAAGTGCAAAATGAAGGGAGATTTACTTACAAGGGGGAAAAATCAATGCAAACCACAGCCTCATACTAAGGTTTAGAGAAGCTGGTAGAATAATGGGAGATGTTTGGTCTCTTCTGAACGACTCTGATTTGTTTCTCATTTCCTGAGAATTTCCCTGGAAGAGAACTAGAATATAAGACATTTCATAAAACCAAACTGAACAGAAATTAATCTTTTCTTTATGACTGAAGCTAACTTAGGATATTTACAACATAGTAACCATTGTGAACATTGTATGGTTTCACAAAAACTATTCTGATCACTTGAATTTTGGGGGTGTTTTGATTTTAGATAAATAAGAGTTTATTAAGGGGAGGAGTTAAAAGATGGTGGAGTGGGAGGAGGACCCTCATTGGTCAAACCCAGCTAGATCAGTATCAAACTATTTTGAACAACTAGGAAATTGATCTGAGGATTAAGAAGTAAGAGTTTATTATGGTCAGATTTTGTGCAAAACTTTTGAAGATAAAATGTATTCCAAATTTTAGGATAATAAGAAATAATAATGAAATTGGCCATTTATAAGCATGATACAGACTTGGAAGGAGATTTAAACACACCCTGGTCTCCAGAGCCTTTCTTTTCTAGGCTCACCCATGAGAACGTCCTTATTTCAGTTGGCTTGTTGAAGTCTAGCTTCAGACTTGAGTCTCCCAACTCCCTGCTCAGTGCTCTTTCTCTGTATCTAAATATATCCAATGAAAAGAGTAAGGTCCAGGGGTGTCTGGGTGCCTCAGTGGGTTAAGCATCTGACTCTTTTTTTTTTAAGATTTTATTTATTTATTTGACAGAGATAGAGACAGCCAGTGAGAGAGGGAACACAAGCAGGGGGAGTGGGAGAGGAAGAAGCAGGCTCCTAGCGGAGGAGCCTGATGGGGGGCTCGATCCCACAACACCGGCATCACTCCCTGAGCCGAAGGCAGACGCTTAACTGCTGTGCCACCCAGGCGCCCCAAGCATCTGACTCTTGATTTTTGGCTCAGGTCATGATCTCAGGGTCGTAGGATAAAGCCCCAAAGTACCCCAACTTTGCCCTCTCCCCCTGTCCCTCCACCCCCTCAATTAATAAATAAAATCTTTAAAAATAAATAAAAATAAAAAATAAAATAGCAAGGCCCCGATCTGCTTGGCTCTGATATTGGCTCACCCGGCCTGAGATGGTTGACCCATCTGCGATGATTAACAACTTAGAAGAGTCCAAATCTGATTCTATTTCCCTAACCCTCCTCTTTCCCCCCCAATATCAACCGGAACAAGTAAAAAAGTGTGTTGGTGTCAGACACAAAAGTACTTACATTCAAATCAAGAATTGCAAAGTCATTTGCATTTTGCTTTGCCCATATGCTATGGTAAAAAATGTGAAGGCTTGAGAGCTTGTTTTGCATCTGTACAGAAACTCTAAATCTAAATCCAATTTTCCTTCGTTGAACTAAGTAAGCAGTATTTTTAGCTAAAGTTAATTTAATGTCTCTGAATAGAAAACCAATTAAGAACACCTCTAGCCATGCTGGAGGAGACACCAGGGGCTCGTCGCATGCCCTCTTGGTACCCACGCTTGGCACCGCCCAGAGATGCGAAGGCCTCCATGTGAGGTCTTCAAGCACTTGTGCAGCCGTCTGCCTTCCGGTGTCTACACCCGCTCAGGCTTCCCCACGATCCTGCAGAGCTCTGTAAAGGCAGGAAGGCTCCAGGGCGCTGCAGGTGCTGCCTTACCGCCCTATCTGTAGTTTTCTAATTTATAAGCCACTGCACTCAGCCTTATCCAATGAAAGAGCGGCCGAAAGTTTGTCCTTGTCTCCCTGAGTTCAAGCAAAGAGGGATTAAGGGTTAAATTGATGATTTTTTTTTTTTAATATAACCCCACTTGCAGGCTTAGAGCTCATAATACTCTTCTGAGTGTTATTTTACCCACCGGCCTGCTGATCTGGTATTATGTGGACTGCAAACTAGACTCAAAAGGGAGGTGATTTAAGGATACTGAACTGACCTGACCTGCAATGTGAGTCAACTAGCTGGTTCTGGTGGGCCCGAGACAGGCTGCTAGTGTCTTCTTAGTGTTCAGAGGAACTGAGGCAATTTGACAGGGAGTTTATTAATGTAACAGCAATTTCACAATCCCACTGGCGTCCTGCCAGTCCGCTCATTCCTCTTGAGGATGTAAGTGTGTTTTTTTCTCTCTAGCCTCTAGGTTTTTTCATGGTCATCTGAGAAGGTCAATAGTTGGTGAGTCCAAGGAAAACGTGGCCTAAATAGAAAGTACCCCAACTTTGCATCGTTAGACGAATGCAGAGAAAATGATCAGTGAAGAGAGAACTGCATTTGGATAAAAGCAAGAGCTGTTATGTGGAAAGATGAGTTTAAGACGTGGAATGGGAGAGACTGGGGAAATCGTGTTTATTAACTATGGTTCTTTAGTTGTAAGTAGCAGAAAATGATTAGTTAGGCCAGATTTTTAAAAAATCAAATTGTGTTTTTCAAAAAGCTGAATGGAGATGCTGAAGTACCTCACAGCAGCTGGGAAGAATTGCTTGAAAGAGTTACAACAGCCAACAGAATCCAGCTTCCATGACGCCCTCTCTCTGGATTTCTCATGGTTTCCTTCTTCCTTCCTTCCTTCCTTCCTTCCTTCCTTCCTTCCTTCCTTTCTTTCTTTCTTTCTTTCTTTCTTTCTTTCTTTCTTTCTTTTGACACGTTTTAAATGGCCTGCATTGGATCAAGCATCCACTTGGAGCCATCACCCTTGGCCAGGGTGCAGTAAGAGCTCATGTTTTTTTTTTTGTTTTTGTTTTTAAAGATTTTATTTATTTATTTGACAGAGAGAGACACAGCCAGCAAGAGAGGGAACACAAGCAGGGGGAGTGGGAGAGGAAGAAGCAGGCTCCCAGCAGAGGGGCCCGATGCGGGGCTCGATCCCAGGACTCCGGGATCGCAGCCTGTGCCGAAGGCAGACGCTTAACGACTGAGCCACCCAGGCGCCCTGAGATCTCGTGTTTTAGGTATGGCTGCTGAGGACCCAACCCTGGGCTCAGGGGAGATCCCCAAGAAGCTTGGATGCCATCCTCAAAAGTATCTAGGACACATCTTCCCTTGCTGGCTTGAACACTGAATATTTGCGGCATTGTTCTGGAAGGGTTTACCAGTTGGCTAGCAGGGGCTAGATGAAGGGACATGAGTTAGTTTCCATGGCAAAGCATTGTCATTTGCCAACTTCGTGACCCAGGCTTTACTGTGCCTCTGTTTCCTCCTGCTTGCCTTGCGAGGGCATTGTGAGGAAGAAAAGAGTGAGTGGATGTGAAGTATAACTTGTCACGCAGCCCGACGGGACGAAGCCTTGCTGTGGCACAATTCTGTGGGAGTGAGGCTCGTCTGGGCTGTCCAGCCTGGGCACCGGAATTCGGACTTCGCTGAGTAGCGGGGTCTACCTACTCCAGATACCTATCTAGAAAAAGCCTGATGAGATTATTTACCTGGGGAATTTATGAAGAAAAACGATTTGTTATTAATTCAGAATAGCTGAGCCTCAGCTGTGGAGTAAGAGCCACATCAAGTCTGCAACCACATCAGTATGACTACAGCGATAACCGCTATCGTGTGTAATACGCTCCTTTGGACCCCTTCTCGGTAAGGAGGTAACGAGAGTATCTTTGATTTGGTCCCGTTTGTACTCTTTTCTGCTTCCCATCATCTAAGTCACTGATGCACTCTTCCTGTACCCAGTACAGTTTTTGAAAGTCCTTTTCTCAGGTAGGGTTTCGTGTAATAGCGGGAGAGAATTCCGTCTCTTCATTGTACTGTTCAAAGCTGTTTTCGTCTGTTTCAGCTGTTATAACAAAATACCGTCAACTAGGTGGCTTATGAACAGCGACATTCACTTCTCACTGTTCGGGGGCTGGGAATCCAAGATCTGGGTGCTGGCAGACTCAGTGTCTTTCGAGCCCCTGCTTCGAATCCGTAAGTGGCTGTGGTCTTGTTGTGCCCTCACGTGGTGGAAGGGGCGAGGGGTGGTCTCCGGGGTCTCTTCCATAAGGGCACGAATCCGTTCGCGAGGGCTCTGCTCTCACGATCCAAGTACCTTTGAAAGGCTCCACCTCCAAATGCCATCAATGGAGGGATTAGGTTTCAACATATGAATTTGGAGGACACAAATATTCAGTCAATAGCAAAAAGGTAGCTTTATGTTAGAATCTTTACCCATTTTTTTTGGTTTTTTGTTTTTTTTTCCAGCTGCTTCTGTTCTTAATTGCACTGAACTTAGGAGATTCCTGTTTCTGTGATGCACTGTTTGGAATGGATGTTGCTGGTAACTAATTGTTCTGGGTATGACTTCTTTGTTTGGGTGGCGTCCAGTTCTCCATCCCCCTCTGCGCTGAGCCAACTCTGATTTATATGTCTGTGAATCTCTGCAGAGCCGTGGAGGTGGTTGTGGAGGGGGGTTGGAGTAGGAATGCTCTTTGAAACAGTACGGTTTGCCCTAACTTCAAGCTCAAAAGAGAGTCCAATTTTGGCTGCCATTCAATGTCAAAATTAGGCAGAGGCGCAGAATTAGGTCTTATCATATACAAATGCAAGTCTGACTAGAACCCATCACTTCTTACTGGCTAAGCCCGAGGCTATAAAGAGGTTTTGAAGTTGGAAAAATGCAAACCTGAACATTCTCCGGGGCCTCAGTGGCATCTCCCAGAGTTGCTGGTGCAAGGATTTGCACTCAGCCCCTTGGGGGATGGGCAAGTCACTTTGAGATGGAGGGAGAGCATTAAAGAAACCCTTCTGCTGAAAATTCCTCTGGCTTTTGCATCTAATCATTGCAGACCCAGTGGTGTTTAAATTATAATGCCACCTTTCAGAAAGTTCCATCCTTACATAGTGACTGCCACAGCATCTTCTCTAAACACTCTTGAGCTCATGAGGAAGAAACAGCATCTGTAGCTGGAGGAAATGGGATTTTGGCAAATTTTTACCAGCTTCACACCTCCCTTACCTTTCAGCATTTCCCCAGGTAAATTCCATTGTTCACTTTCCCACACCACTTCTGGCAACCTAATGTTACCATTTCACACAGAGCTCTGAGTCAGGCCCAAATGGAGGAATTGACGGAGAAAGATGGTTATCTGTGAAAGGTGATGCAAACATCGCATGAGAACCCATTCTATTGCCAAGGCTTTTGTGATAGTGGAGGAAAGGTAACACCTAAGCCCTAAAACCGAGTGCGTGCAAGACAATTTTAATGCAACTCTTCAGCTTTCCCCCAAGTATTTATCCTCTTCCATGCTGCTTTCGCCCTGGGACATGGGCTGATGGAGCACGATCTGTCTGGAAACAGTAAAGGTATTGCTACCAGGGGGGAAAAAAACCACGATGAGCCACTCACTGGCTCTCAAAGCCCCTGTGCGTAAGTGACATGTGTCATTCCTGCTTGCATTTCACTGACCAACACAAGGTCTATGGCTACCCCTGAGTTGAACAGGATATGCCTTACCCTCCTGTAGGCAGGCAGAAGAAGGAGCTCTGAAATATTTGGCAGGATTGTGGTCCCACAATCTGTCACACCGAAGTATATAAAATATTTAGTGTCTGATGAAGCAGCATTTCATATTACTGAAGAAATGGATAAAAAAACAAGTGGTCCTGGAAAAATTAATTATGTGGAAAAATAAAATAAAATTAGATCATTATCTCATGTCATATACAAAAGTAGAATAGATTAGTGCTAAAGAATTAGAAGAAATATAGATGAATATTCAGAATATTGGTTGTTGAAGGCTCCTTTGTGTTTAAAGCCAAAGGTAGAAATTATAGAGGCCAAAACTAGTAGAGTTTACTATATAAAAATAAAATCCTTTCATAAGTAAAAAATACCATAAGCAGAGTTAAAAGGTAATGACGAACAAGATAAAAGTATTTGTAATTTAAATAGCGAAACGTCAGTATTATGATTGGTAGGAGAGTTTGTACTCATCGCCAAGATGAAGAGGTACCTTCCAGATGGTTTTTCTAGAAGCTGGTATCACAAGGGCGCGCTCTACCCAGAACAGCCCTTTCTTTCCCATCGCCCCAGACTCATTGTTCTTTCCCAAGTGTCCAAGAACTAATAATCCATGCCAACGAGATGGAGAGAGAAGCCTCCAATTCCCTTTCCCAGAAAACATTTTAATGAAGCCCTCTGGAAACTTTGTCCCCACCTCTGTAATATGACCCAGATGAGCAATTCTAACTCAGAAGGAAGGGTGGGACCTTCACCAGAGACCTTCCCTGTTTTCCTCTTCTCTCTACCCAAGTGACTCTTTCCTATGTCTCAGAGAGTGCGATGGACAAAGGAGAAGGGTCATTAGAGTCCCAGAATTCTCAAATTCCCAACTTTCGTCCTTCTGCTATCTATTTGTGTTTCTCCCCATACAAAAATTTTTGGTAAAAGATCCCTAAGGAAATTTTGCCCACTATCTCATGAAGAGGCCTTAAGAGCAGTCAGATTGTAGCCTGGGAGCTTCCCAAGAACATATTTTCCTCCATTCCCCTTGTTATTAGATTTGCTATCCACCTCTCCTGGGCAGAATAGAAGTCATAAGCAAAATCTTCTTGTATTAACATTAACAGCATCCAGCAGATGGCAAGTACTTTTAGCCTCAAAGGAGGACAATGGCCTCAGGCAGAAATACAGCCAGATGCTACCTTTTTTCAGTGAAATGTCTGGAATCCTTCCATGTACTCCCAATTCCTCCATTGTGGCCTTAGTCATTTCCCCCTTTCTTCTCTTAAATCCTCCTCTCCCTGCCAGCACCAGCCCCCATGGATTCAAGATCCTAATATCTGTCCAGCTAACACATTTCTCTTCTATGTTTTGCAACTTCCTGGTTAAATACTTACACCCATATTTGTGTTGTTAATTCTCTCGTTTGGTGAACTGTAGCCAGTCTACCTGGTTGGTATTCCTACTAAGCTGTAAGAATCTTGAAGGCGGAGAGTGGTTTTGTTCCCTATCGCATTCAGTGTGTAGTACAGTGCCCAGCATTTAGCAGGTCAATATAATTGCTGAACGAATTTGTTGCTAAACGTTTCCTCATCATGGGGGTGAACAGTGCCTTGGTTAGAGCTGGGTCATGACATTGGTAGACCAGCAATTTCTGATTGTTGAGGCCTGGGCACCCTCTTCTAAGGTCTTCTGTTGGGTCCTTCTGACAACCAGGATATATTGGTAACACCCTTAGTGGGAAAATTCACTTCTGTGATTACTACATCATAGCTTTAGGTCTTAGAAGATGCCCCTCAGAATGGCCCAGGTGCCCTTAAATGCAGGACAGCCATGGGTTGCAGAGTGAGGTCCACTGTCCTTGGAGTCCCTGGAGCCCCACTCACATTTAGCAGAAGAGATCCATCAAAGTGAGAGTAAATCAAAGTAAAGACTGGATTTTATTCTAGGTGCACCTGGAAGCCACCAGAGTGTTCCAAGCAGAATAGTGTTAAGAGCTGATTCAGAGCTGTGGGAAACATGCATGTGAGGCCAGAATAGAATGGAGATGCTGTTTGGCAGGGTTTGCGAGGTTCCAGAGGGAGATAGTGGAGGCTACGGCGGAGGTGAGATGTGACCAGGTTCTAAATGTCCTTGGCTTTGCTCCTACGAAAGCCTATAGGAATCCAAGCTCATCTACACAGGATGGAGGCTGAAATCACAGTCTCCTGGCCCTAAAAAAGTGTGACCTGGGCCCCATCTGACTCTCTGACCCATGATACCCCTGTGTGCTTTCCAGGCTTCAGCCACACCGACCCCTGTTCCATGGCTTCAGATGCAGACGCATGGGCCTGCCTCCCAGCGCTGTCCTTCCTCCCCAAGGTTCCTTCTGCCTGGGAGGCTCTCCCCCTGCATCTTCACATGCATGGCTCCGTCCTCGCGTTTCCACGCTTAGAAGCCTTCTCCGGCGCATTGTGGAAGCACCCCTTCCTTCCCCCATTACTCTTGAGCCTCTTGTAATGTTTTCTGTTCTTCACAGCAGTTATTGCTATCGGGTATTATTTGTTTGTGGTTTATTGTCTTTCTCCTTCCACTAGCGGGAACATCTCATGATAACAGGGCCTTGTCTGTCCCCGGGTTCAACACCACGTTTCCAGTTCCTGGGACATAGTAGGCATTCAGTAAATATTTGCAGGATGGCTGAGTCTCAGAGGATGGCATCTGTTTAGCAACCCTTTCTTTTGCTGTCATTGACAACACAACGTCGATGGCTGATTGTGCTACGACATCTCCTCCCTCGTAGGGGAGAAAGAGGAGCGCGCATGTGTCAGAAAAGCCGATCTTTGTCATAGCGAGAAGTGGATGTGTCTGTTCATTGTCTCAGGGCATCAGCCTGTAGAAAAGATGTTTTATAGGGCAGAATGCGGCGTCTCCAACAAGAATGCGAGTTCTACTTCAGAGATGCCTGAGGTACAATGATGGCTGGTTACTTTTCAAGGGTGTCATGTTTTCTTTTGTCTCAAGCTTATACCCAGAAACCTGGATAGAATTCTGCACAGGGCACCCTGGTGGCTGGCAGGACTCCCCAGCCTGGAAGCTGGCTGACTGCAACGCGTGGAAAGGAGACCTTTTAAAAAAATAAATAAACATTTAACAGATAAATTCAAATACCCTAAAATTCCGTAATTCCACACCATCTCAAATAAGGGATCTGCTTGGTATAGTGAGAAAAATGTGGAACATGGATCCAGAAAGCCTGGATTTGAATCACAGTGTCACCCCCAAACAAGCTAGGTGAACAGGAAAACTTCTTTTAATTCCCTGATCCCTCAGTGTGGCAACCGAGGAAAACACATCGCTCGGCTCTCTTGCTGCAGGGACATAACAGAGGGATGCTCTATTTCATCCCCCTTCCCCCGTCACTGATCCACCCCAGCCAAGCTTCCTGGGGCCTCTTCCCAGCCAGGCAGCCAGCACAGCGGGACATCAAGGCAGACCCATTCTGGACACACTGGTGACGCCTCCAGTGGGCACGTCTTGCGTGAGGATCCCCCTGAGCCTGGCCGTGCCCCTCATAGATCTGTGCTGCAGCCCTAGACTCTTCCTACTTGACCCCCTTTCCTCTGTCTTTCCCGCACAGGGGCCGGGCCCGCGTCGTGTGAGGCACTCCCTGACCACTCCTCTGTTTCCCTTCATAACTCGCATCCGTGTCTAACCTGTTCTGGCATCCACTACTTGGTGGATTCCCCGACACACTTAGTTCTCTTGTTGGTGAAACACGGGGCACAGTCTAGGAAGGTGTTACCAAACTCCTTGGCTTACTCTCATTTGGATCGAATGATGGGATTTGTCCCCAAATCACCATAAAATTGTGTTGTTAGGATTAGGAAATGAGATCCGTGAAATTGCTGAGTGCGGCATCTGGCAGATAGCTGGCACTTAATAAGGGGTAGATGAATCTGGAGAAACGTCTTGTACTTTCAAGCAAGTTCCTGTACGGGAGAACCTCTGCCTTGCACGGCTGTGTTATTTGGAAACCAGACCACGCCCGTGTGTGTGTTTAGGGCACCAGTAGTCAGAGGCATGGTATCTTTGCTTTTCAAATTATTTGATAGCATGGGGGGAAATGGACTCTGTTATATTTATTTAATGGCTTGCATTTTTTATTAAAAATTAACTCTATGTGGAGGAAAGTGCTATATCCTTAATTCTTAGGGCCGCTACAGATAATTTTTTTTTTAAGATTTCATTTATTTATTTGACACAGAGAGAGAGAGACAGCCAGCGAGAGAGGGAACACAAGCAGGAGCTGAGCAGGGAGCCCGATGCAGGACTCGATGCAGGGCTCCATCCCAGGACTCTGGGATCACGCCCTGAGCCGAAGGCAGGTGCTTAACGACTGAGCCACCCAGGCGCCCCCAGGGCTGCTACCGATCTTCATTGGTCCCTGTACCTTCTCCTCCCAGGACCGCCCCTTGGTTAGTTGTAGACAGTACCCCTCTCCTGATGGAAAGACTGTTTATTTCCTATTTCCCAGATGCTTCCTTATTTGGGTACTTTTGATCATGCTGGCAGACAAGGGGGTGAATTTAGAAGTCCCACCATGGGGCGCCTGGGTGGCTCAGATGGTTAAGCGTCTGCCTTTGACTCAGGTCATGATCCCAGTGTCCTGGGATTGAGTCCTACGTGGGGCTCCCTGCTTGGCGGGGAGCCTGCTTCTCCCTCTGCCTTTGCCGTTCACCCTGCTTGTGCTTTCTCACTCTCTCTGTCAAATAGATAAATAAAATCTTAAAAAAAAAAGAAAAAAAAAAGTCCTATCGTGCTTGGAGCCACGACTGGAAGGTTTCTAAGAGAGCCCCAGCTCTGCTCCCTGCTCTTTTGGTGTTTATTTTCCCTATTTTCACTCAGACGCCTCCCCAGGTGCAGAAAACAGTGGAGAGGGCCTCAGAAAAATGGCTCCAAGTAACCCCAGCTCCGACCCTGGGACAGCAGCAGTGCTGACCCAAGCTTGTGGGGATTATCTGAATCTTGACCTTTGTCTCTCCCCCGAACATTGCCCGGGTACACCCTTCCTCAAGGGAGTATGCCTTATTTGTCTATATCTAAGAGGGTTTCGCCAACACCCTCTGATTCATTGCTTAAGTAATAGATGTAATTTGTCACCGAATCACTGCAATTCTCAGTGACAAGGACCAGCAATACCTCTTCCAGCAGGTCTCTCAAGATAAGTTATACTCTTTCTATATTTTTAGGCATTTCTGAGACTCTTAATTGACTTTTAATGGAATGAGAGGCATTCTTGTCAAGAATAATTATTTAAACAGAGAGACAAGAGAGCCGTAAGCAGGAAAGGGAAAGGGACGGCAGAGAAGGAGGGGTGTTTCAAGGCAGTTCTGGAAAAGCAAAGGAATCGCAGGAGAAGGAATTCCAAGTCTTCCAGCTGCGGGTTCTTCGTGGATGGTGCAGAAGCACTGTTTCTGCAGAGACTGAGAAGACCCCACGAGTGGGACTAGAAGAGCAGATGGGGGCAAGTAGGGAGAGAGCCAACTTCCTTGGAAAACGTTTTGTTTGGGTTTGGTTTTCTTATAAAGTGAGGCTTCTTTTTGTTTATGGAGATCTTAATGTTGACATGGTGGAAAGCAAGACCAGGAGACATTTACAGAAAGAAGCTGGAGGTGGCCTTTTTGTGTGGACCCATTTCCCTACTGGCTGACAGAGCAGGCCCACTGGGGGGATTGGGGGAAATAGGGGATGGGGATTCAGGGGGGCACCCTTGTGTTGTGGTGAGCACCCGGTGTTGTATGGAAGTGCTGAATCCCTAAATGGTACGTCTGGAGCTGGTATTATACTACGTATGTTAACTAACTGGAATTTAAATAAAAAGTTTTTATTTTTATTTATTTTTGTTTTTTATTTTTTTAAGATTTTATTTATTTATTTGACAGAGAGAGACAGCAAGAGAGGGAACACAAGCAGGGGGAGTGGGAGAGAGAGAAGCAGGCTTCTCGCCAAGCAGGGAGCCCAATGTGGGGTCGATCCCAGGACCCTGGGATCATGACCTGAGCTGAAGGCAGATGCTTAATGGCTGAGCCACCCAGGTGCCCCCAAAATAAAAAGGTTTTAAAAAAGAACTGCTTTTCGTTAACTAAACATATTCAGAATATCATGGAAACCGTGGGGATTTGGTAGCATTGTGGAAAAATCAGGGAGCTTTAGAACCAAACAGACCTGTCTGAGTCCCAGCTGTCCTTGGGACTGAGAAGGACCTGGCATTTGCGGACACATTCCAGTGTCCAATGAGAGTCAGTCAGAAAGGTATGGCATCATCCTTGAAGACCATGGATACACAAGGGCTCACCCTGAAGGTTGTACTGACCTTCAACAAATTATAGAACTGTGTTATCCTCAATTTCTTCAGCTGGGAAATGGGGATAAATGAGATAACTTACGTACAGCACCGAGTATCAAAATCAGATCTCACTCATGCATTCAACAAATGTTTTTCAATACCAGTTGTGTGCCTGGGGACGTATCAATAAACAAAATGTACAAAATCTGTGCCTTTGTCGACCTTCAATCCAGTGGAGGTAGCTAGACCAATAAATAAGAGAATTAAGTGAAGGAGTCCTCTGAAGAAAATGAGAAGGGACAGGGAATGAGAGGTGGGGTGGTTAAACAATATTAAAGAGCCTGGGCAGGGAAGGCTTCCCTGAGAAAATGACACGTGATCAGGGACTGGAAGAAGACTGGTGAGCTATGTGGACACATAAGGGAAGAGTGATCCAGGCAGGGGGAACAGCCGGTGCTAAGACTCTGAGGTGTCCGGCATATCTGAGTGAGCCCAGTGCAGCTGCACCTGCCTGGGTGAGCGGAGCATGGCTGATGACATGAGACAAGGACGATGCACAGATTTTGCAGGCTTTGCAGGTCACCGTAAAGACGATTTTTGACTCCTTCTTACTGCAGGATCACTCTGACTGCTGCGTGGAGGCTAGAGCAAAGCAGGCCAAGAACAGAAGCCAGGGGTCCATCTAGGAGGTGGTCGCAAGAATCCAGCAAAGAGACAAGAGTCATTTGGGCCCGGGTGGTGGGAGTGAAGGTGGCGAGCCACGGTGAGCCTTGAAATCCAACAGGATTGTTCATAGACTGGGTATGAGTTGTGATAAAAAGAGAAGAGACGAGGGTGACTCAAACAATTTTGGCCTAAGCCATGGAAAGGGTGGGGTTGCCGTTTACTGAGATGGGGAGTGGAGCAGGATAGTGGAGGCCGGGGCAAGAGAGTCTAATTTTGTAGCTAAGTTGGAGATGCCTACTCATGGAACAGGAGTGGAGGTGGTGACAAGGCAGCCAGACATATGAAAATCTATACAATTCATATAGAGTTCTGGAGAGATAGCCAGGCTTGAGGTGGGCATTGGAGAAGCATTTGCATATAGATGGCGTTTAAAGCTATAGTCTGGATTTTGTAGGGAGTGAATATAAATAAAGAAAAGAAGCCCCCAAGCCAAGGAGACCGATAAGGAGCTGTCAGTGGCACAGAAGGGAAACCCGGAGAGTGAGAGAGAGGGGTGTCTTGGGGATCTGGTGAGGAAACATTTCACGGATGGGGTAGCAATAGGCCAAGGAAGATGAAGGAAGACTGGACTTAGCCATGAGTAGGTCGCTGATGATCTTGACAGCAGTAGTTTCAGGAGAGTGGAAGGGAATAAATCCCACATGGAGGGGGCTCAGGAGAGAATGGCAAGGGAGGGGTGGGGGCCACAAACCCAGACAATTCTTTCAAAGACGCTTGTTCTAAAGCAGCGATTCTCAAAGTGGGGTGCCCAGACAAGCAGCATCCGCATTGCCTGGGCCCTTCTTAGTGATTCACTATCTTGGGCCCCATCCTGCTGAATCAGAAATTCCAGCAGTAGGACTCCCATGAGGGCTTAAAGGAACGTAACTACCAAGGACAAAACCACTACTACCCCCCTAGTCACCACCTCTCCTGGAGGAGATTCCCCATAACCTTTCATGGAACAGAACCCGGTAAGAATCGATAGACCTGGTGGTCCTTCCCGTAAAGTTCTAACTCAGCAAGGCAGCTGCTTGAGAAAATGCATTGTAACGAGGGTCCCAAATGGTTCTTAAACGAAGAGACCTGGGGAAGCTCTGCCCAAAGGACACAGGCCTGGGGGACCTCACCTGAGCTTGTGACCTGACACAGGGCCCAGGAAACACTCAAAATCTGGAGTCCTTTGATCCAGACTAATTTAGGTATGGAGTTGGCTTCTTACAGTGGTTTCTTTTTTCAGCTCTCCCTTAGAACACCTGATGTGAAACAATGTAACAGTCTGGGTACGTTTTGGGCATGGAGTTCAGGAGAAATTGAGTTAAAATATGTTTATCAGCACTGTGATATAGGCTGTCCCTAAATCCAGAGCCTGGGCTTAAAAATGCCCCCATGGACAAATAGTTGAGGCTGCGTCTGCCCCAGCCCCTGTCCCCATCTGGGAGTTGCTGAAGCCCTGGAGATTGCAGGACTAAAGGAAGGAGAAGGGCGATGAAATGCCAGGGGAGCTGAGGACAGTTGTCCCTGGGAGAGCAAGGGAGTTAGCACCTTGGCCGTAGCCTCACATACCTCTGCCCTCTCTGAGGATGGGGTTCTCTCACTGATACTCTTCTAGAAACATCACTCCTACAACTGTTTAAGGGGCTAGCCATGTTCTCACTTTGGTGTAAATTAATTAGGTTGGATATAGATTTCTTCTTTTTTAGAGATGGGGGGGCACCTGGGTGGTTCAGTCGGTTAAGCATCTGCCTTCAGCTCCGGTCGTGATCTCAGGGTCCTGGGATCAAGCCCCACAGTGGACTCCCTGCTCATTGGAGCATCTGCTTCTCCCTCTCCCTCTCCCTCTGCCCCTCGCCCCCCTCCACTTGCACTTCCTCTCTCTCACTCTCAAATAAATAAAGTCCTTTAAAAAAGAGAGAAAGAGAGAGATAGCCTGCAAGTGGGGGGCTGGAGGGAGGGGTAGAGGAAAAGGGAAAGAGAATCTTAAGCAGGCTCCACACCCAGCACAAGGCTGGATCTCATGATCCTGAGATCATGATCTGAGCCGGAATCAAGAGGCAGACACTTAACCAACTGAGCCACCCAGGAGCCCCGAGATGGATTTCTTTTTATGCTGTAGTTGAGGTCAGCGGCAACACGGATGGGGAAGGGGCAGAAGGAAGGCTGAAGGGCTTTTTTTCCTGAGACTGTCTGGGTAGGACAGGCCAGGTTAGGGAATATGTCTTGAGGGCCTTGGGCAGCAAGCAGATACAGGGCCCTGGAGAATTGCAGAGGTGAAAAAGAACATGTGACGAGACTAAAGATGACTTCATATTTCTTAAATTTATGCTGAGATTTTGTTCGGTGTGTGGGAGAGACTAGGAAGTCTGGGACAAGATGAAGAGACTTACATTTCAGTAGAGAATTAATAAATCATCCATCCATGGCAGACTGTGATAATGTTACGAAGGGAATGAACAGCTGGGTGATTGAGTGGAGGGGATGGAGCACAGGTACTTTTTGTAATGTGGTTAGGGAAGCCTCTTGGAGTGATATTTGAACTAAAATTCGAAGGATAAAAATGATCCTAATGAATTGTTAGGGATTGGCTTTTTTTCTCAGGAGAACAGTATGTGCAAAGGCCCTGTGGAATAAAGAAGCATTGTTCCTCTGAAGAACTATAAAGGAAAGCCAGGGAGCTGGAGAAGTGAAAGCAGGGGGAAGGCTTTTGCAAGATGTAGCTCGCAGGCTAAGGTAGGGACTAGATGACACAGAACTTTGTAGGCTAGCTTAAGGATTTTTCTCTTTTTCCTAAGAGCCGTGGGAAGTTATTGGGGATTGTGACTTGATTATATTTGGGTTTTAGAAAGTTTGCTCTGCGGTATGAAGAATAAGCCAGAGAGGGAGGAAGTGGAAGTAGGGAGGTGGGTGTGAGGCTCTTGGAGTGCTTAGGTGATAACTTGATAACTAGGTTAGCAGTGGAGATGGAGAGAAGTGGAGAGATCTGAAATATTTTGGCGGCACCATCCACAGATTCGATGATGGACCCGATGCGGGGACAAGAGACAAGGAAGTGCCAAGGATAACCCCTGGGTGTTTAAACTGGGTAACTGGAAAGACAGTGGCTGCACACTCTGTTTACCTTTAATCTCTTCTTTTAAGTGTGTTCTTTCTCATGTGTTTTCATTGTCCATTGTTCATATTCCTAAATGTCCTACACACGTAATTCAGCAGTTTTGGCTAAATGATACTGTGCTTCGACTGGGGTACTGAGGAGGAGGGATGGAGGCAAGGATTGGTCATACTTCATACATCATTCATCAGCTTCCATCAGCTTTTTAAAAAACATCTTTATTGAGATATAAGTTATATAACATATAATTCACCCATTGAAAGGGTACAATTGAATGGTTTTTCGTACACTCACAGATATGTACACCCATCAACACACTCAATGTTAGAACATTTCTATCATCCCCAAAAGCAATCCAATATCCTTTAGCTACGACCTTCTTTTCGCCCGGCCCTGCTCTCAGCCCTGGGCAACCAGTAATTTAATTTCTGTCTCATAGATTTCCTGTTCTGGACATTTCCTAGGAATGGAATCATATGGTCATACACGGAAGGCTTTGTGGCTGGCTTCCTTCACTTAGCATAATGTCTTCCAGAGTCAACCATATGGTAGTATATATTAGTCCTTCGTTTCTTTTTATAGCCTCGTCACATTCCATTGTCTGGATATACCATATTTTGTTTACCCATTAATCAGCTGATGGGTATTTGCGCTGTTTCCACCTTCTGGCTATTTTAAGTAACGCTGCTGTGAGCATCCCTGTACAAGTCTTTGTGTGGACCTACCTCTCAGCATTTCGATCATCTGCCTGAACTCTCGGATCACATCCAGGGTAGAATAAGCAGCAGGGTGTTGGGTGGGGTGAGGTAGCCCCACGTTTACCTGGTGAAGGAAAGAGATTTCAACTTTATGCATGTGAACCACAGCCTCTTGTTTGTTTCACTACAAAGAGTCTCTTTTGTTTTACTCCCACTACCTCTGTGCCCATTCATCATTTTCTCCCAGCTGATAAGAAAAAGGAGGAGGACAGGGCAAAATTCAAGAACGTGTATCATTCAGCCATTTCTAATAATAAGCCTAAACTCTCCTCTGTCCACTACCCTTCCCTCGTTCCCATCGATACCCTCTATGTCCTCTAAATGTTCCCATTGCCCCTGGATGCTTACAGGTATTCCGGATACTGTCATTGTGACCCCCCTCCCTCTCGGCTCCTTCCTCCCCTGGGGGAGACTTGGCCACCTGCCAGGCACAGGAGAGCACCTGAATTCCTTCAACACAGGTTCAAGGGGGTCCCCTGTGTGCTCAGCTCAGGGCCGTACTCTGGCATTGGGAAGGACTTCGGATTTCACCCAAAATGCAGCTGAGCCTTGGTGAATCTCTACATTGTTACCACGTCTTCTGCGCAGGCCACCTCCCCCCCCCCCCCCCCCCCCCCCGCTGAGGCCGTGAACCATGGGACCCCCCAGGGTGCTCGGAGATGTGGCCCCTTGCAGAAAGCCGGCCTGGGGCCTCCAGAAGCTCATCCCCCACGGCGTGGTGTTTATAGTCTCCAGCTCCTGTTCCAGACTCTGCCAGCCTTCCACGGTTCCCAAACTCCCACGCAGACCGGGGGGCTGGGGCCGGTTTGTACCAGCTCCCGAGAGCTGACTGCAGCCTCTCCTGCGGGTTCTGCGAGCACTCGTGTCCTGTGGTGGCCTGAGATCGGCCGCGACGGGGCCCTACCCCGCAGACATGGGCGCGTGATAAGGCCCGGGGCTTCTGTCTTCCTCCCGGAGAGCGTGTTGTTAAATATTTACCGACAGGTAACTGCACACAGGTCCTTGCTGCTTTGGTGTGGGAGAAAGGGCTGTCTCCGTGCTTTTGACGGGCACATAGGAATCTTAGGTTAATAAAAAAAATGGGAGTAAGATCAAAAGTATGAGACAAGAGTGACCAAAACCAAATTTTAAAAATCCTCCCCACTGAATTCCTTCCTCCTTTTCTTCCTTCCTTTCTTTTTTCCTCCCTCCCCTCCTGACTTAGATGCTTTATTACTAACCAACAGGCTCTGTTTGCCCATAATCAGCAGATGATTCAGTGCAGGACACACTCCTGTCCTCCCTCCTTGCCTCTCTCCTTCCTTCCTTCCTTCCCACCACGTGCCAGGCCCTGGGCTGAGCTCTAGGATACAAAGTTGCAGCAAGTTTAATCATATCTCTTCTTACAGTTCTTTTCTCAGGCGCGGGTGTCTTCGCTCACCACTTGCCTCCTGCACCACCAGGCTGGTGGAAACTGGGTCTTGAGATATTTTTCAGATACCCACTCTTGGTACCCTTTCCTGAGCCACACAAGCAACTTGCCTCAGGCCATCCCATGTGTCCCTGTAATACTGTCTCTTGTGAAGTCAATAGCTGCTTTGCTTTGCTTTTCTCTCCCTGAGTTGTCATCTTGAGGGCAGGGACTGTGTTTTTTTCATCCCTGTCGCCCCAGCACTGTGGCCGGCATCCTGCAGGGAGTGCATCTTGCTGAATTGAACAGAATCCGCAAGGCCCTTGAGAAAGGGAGAAGAGAAATTGCATTTACAGGCATCAACGGTGGGCCAGTCTTTGGGGTAGGTGCTTTATTTTAAGCTTAACTCGTAGCGAGGAGTACGGCTCCTACCCTGTGGGCTGTTCGGGAGCATCAGGTGCTGGGGAAGCGCAGAGAAGGCACACACACACCGGACATGTTCAGAGAAAGCTTCCCTAAGGAGGCGATGCTCCCCTGAGTCTGGAAGTATGAGTGCGCTCACCCACGAGGGACCGGAGAGACCGCAGAGCAGACAGGACGGTGAGCGTCGAAGCGTGCGATGTCTCAGTGAGTCAGGAGAGCTGGCAGTCGCCGAAGGAAGCCGGAACGGAGTGTGCAGAGGGCGTGCCCCGAGTGTGAGTCCTGCACCAGCAGGTCGGGAGACTCGGATGGGGCCAGAGCAGAGTCTCTGTGAGCTGCGCAGTCTCACCTCGGGGCTGATGAACCGCCCCCGCCCGCCTCCTACCACAGTCCGAAGGGGCTACTCTCAGACTTGGTTCTTAGTGGGAAGCTCACAGGGCACAGCGAGTATATGCAGTCACGTGCCGGCGTATTTTATAATCCTAAGACCCACAGTGGTTTTTTTCCTCCCTGTTCCGGGGGCTCTTGAGATCAGAGTGCATGATCCAGTTGTTGGAACAATTCCTGCACCCCGACTCAAGGTGAAGTGTCCCAGGGAGGGCTGCCTTTGCTGTGGCCAGTCGTGCAGGGTGCCACCAGCCCCAAACCCCTCGCTTCTCTGCCTCGGGATGGGGGGCTGTCTTGGCCGTGGCAATTCAGGCTGCAAAAGCTGCACAAGCCGTTTGTAGTTCGAAGTTCTCCTGGGGGGATTCTCTTCCTCCCCCTTAGCAGTCTCCCCTCCTTTCCCGCGAGGTGTGTTCATTTCTCATCTATACTTGCAATGGAGACAGAGCTGTTTGGCCTGCCCGCTTTATGGAGGGGCTTCCTATTGCCCTCTGTAAGAGGGGCATGTTTCTTTCTTACTGGCACCTGTATGTTTTACTATCAAGAACATATTAGATTCAGTGAACACAGCGCTTGGTTCATCAGTGGGTGCTCTCCTTAACACGCACAGATTTCCAAAAGGAAAGTAAGTGCTAAGGTGATGTTAACTATGTCCTGCTCTATCCTTCCTTATCTGTGGCTCAGCCCCGATAAAGGGTTTCACATAGAAGTAAGGGTTTTCATGGGAAATCGGGGGGTGCAGGAATCAGGGAAGCTGTCACTCGAGGCCAAGGCTGCTGGCACTGGTGAGCTCGGGCAGGAGCACCCAAGCAGGTGGGTTCTCAGAAGCTTGCCTGGAAGCTGCTGTAATTCTTAGGAATCTTAGAGGAGCTCCGACAGCTCAGTGTGCTGCAGCAAAGCAGATGGTTCTCGAGAACTCTCTGGAAGGCCCTGGGAATCTCTCTGCCCCCACATCTGCCTACAAACACTTCTGCAGAATAATGGCTCAGCTTCACTTCTGCGTTCCAAATGTCCGTGAGTTCCTCTCATTGGCAAACTCTAACCTGGCCCATGTAGAGAAGGGAATTTGTGAACCGTGGTAACCAGCCTCAAAGGCGTGGCAATGCCTTTGACAACAGAGCCCCTAGCATGCGGGGAAACCTGTGCCTTTTTCTGAGAACAATCTGTTACTGCAATCTTAAAAGAAAAAAAAAAAAGCCTATTGGTGAAAGGGAACATGTACCCTTCCAAGGTCCCCCCAGACTACAATATGTTCTCTATTTCTGTTTTTGGGTTTTCCCCCCACCACTGTTAATGAGGACTCATGTGATATCACGTGACAGAATCACTACATTTATCTGCTATGGGCCATAAAAGCAAAATTCTGAGATTCTCCAACATGCAAAGCGTCTCACCTCTGGGCTTATTTCCGGGCTGGCGTGTGAAGTGGTATGTGAGGAGGCCGGCGGCAAAGGTCAGTGAGGGCTGTTGACGACTGAGACCTCAAAAGGCCCCGAGTGATCTATAGATAAACGGTAGCAGTGTCTCGGGCATCTCCTTCCAACCAACGTTCGTGCAGCACCCGCTCTGTGGACAGGTCCACGTCAGCCTCTATTTAAATGTGGAGGAAAGAAATATACCGCATGACTTTGACCTTCTAAAGGTTTAGAGGTGAGTTGAGCAGATATAGGAAGCAGTCCTGCCTCTGTCTCTTTCCTCTTCCTCGAGGAGAACCCTCCTGGTGACCTGGGCCCAGCCTCAGAACTGAGTGCAGAAGTCCTGGAATGCCGGAGGGAATGCCTGGCACATCAGGGATGGGAAGACGCCGGAGGGTCTCCACAGCCAGAACTTGGGGAAAGCCAGTAAGTCTCTCCCACCCTAGCCAGAAAAGTCTGTGATAGTCAGAGGGGTGATGCAAGGGTCATCGCCATGCTCTCAAATCTCCATCAGATGTCACCCACAACAAAGGAGGGGGGACATATGACTGGCCAGAAACCTTTCTTAACAAGACCGTTGCTATGACCCACTGCGAAAGTCGGGTGCTCCCTGCCAGGGTTAGGCATCAGTATGTTTTGCATTGTCCTAAGACTGCAGAGGTAATCTGTGCCCTGAGCCCCACTCATTATTTCTATTTGGTCTTTATTTTAGTTTCAGCTTGATTGGGCTTCTTTTGAAAATTATATTTAATTTGGATATACATAAGCAGGGAGACCAAAGAAAGAAGCTATGCTACTTTTCTATCTATCTACCTGTTTCCCTAAGCACCTGTGGGGATAAGTAACCAGTGGCTCCACACAACAGGAGTCTGCAAGCTATTTCCTGTGAGCTAAAACTGGCCTGCCACCTGCTTTTGTCAATAAAGTTTTATTGGAACAAGCCATGCTTATTTGGTTGCATACTACTTTCACACTGAGTTGAGTAGTGATCAAAGAGACTTGCATGGCCCACAAGGCCTAAAATATTTACTATCTGGCCTTTTATAGAAGACAAATGGTTTTTTGTCAATCCTTGCTCCTCTAGGAATATCATTTCTTAGTACAATGACGCAACTGCAGTTAAAACAATCTTCTCTTTTAAAGGTTACCTTCTGAATCCCTTACTCTTTTTTGGTGAAATGCATCTTTTGACATTGATTTTGCTTAGACTCGGGTTCTAAACACAAGCTTTCATAGGACATCTGACAACAGGTGAACAGAATTAAAAAACAAAATACAGAATCCATGACATCGCTTTCCCCAATATGTGTTAACCTTTGAGAGTTAAGCATGTTGCCTTTTTAGCAAGGAGGGCAATCAGAGTAATTCTAAACCAAAATGATAGTAGCACTATCACATGTAAATCTCAAACGCGTAACCTAGTCAAAGTGGAGAGAATTCATTTCATGGTAGGGAACATGGCTCCAAGTTGTAATTAAGCTAATTGATCATTTCAACTGTTTAGTCTACTCAGCTTGATAAAAATAATAGTGGGAGAGATTACCTAGCAGATGTGCAAGTTAATCATAAATGTCTCCTGGCTTCCCATCTTCTAAGGGCGTAGTGTGTCTTCCTGGTTGGGTACAGCAGGGTGGGGGCTTCAAGTCTACCATCAGATCGTGCATCTCTCTTCCAAGAACACGAGAGTATGAAATGGTTTTCTACTTCAAAGTCAGCCTAGTGCTGTCTCCTAGACACTGGCACTAGAGGGGATTGTTCGTGAACATGGCAGGTGGACGTCTTCCCCAGGTGTTTAGCCCCTGCTCTATCCCTGACCTCATTGCCCACCCCTCTGACCTTGGCTCACTCCAGTCACACTGCTCTCCGTGGGGTTCCTCGAGCACGCCGAGGGTGCTCGTGCCTTTGCATTTGAAATTTTCATGCTCATTATTACTCTGTTCTTGAATATCTGCTGGGCTCGCTAATGCCTCAAGTATCTGCTCAAATGTCCCCTTAATAGGGAAGCTTTCCTTGATCATCCATTATAATAAATTACCCAGCCTTCTCTCTCTCCCTCTATTCTCCTTAATTGCTTTTTTCCATAGCATTTATTGCCATCCAGCATATTATGTGCTTGTTTTGTACTGTCTATTTCCTCCCTTTAGAGCAGACACTTTGATTTATTCACTGATGGATTACTAACTGCTACAACCTATACTTGGCACATATTAGGTACCCAGTAAAAGTTTTTGAATGAATGAATGTGTGTTTGTGTGTAGTGAAGCTTGCTTTTTATCAGAAGGGGAGAACAATAGGAAGCATCTGGTCTTATGCTTACTCAGCCTTCCAAACAGAGATCTGTCCTATCTCCATTGCACCAGTGGTACAATAAAGCTGTTAAGAACACATGTTCAGTTCATAGACCTGAGTTCAAGTCTTCACTCTGCCATTTCAATAACTATATCTGTGATTTAACTTCTTCAACTCTCAGTTTTTTCACCTGTAAAATGGGTATCATAGTATTACTTATTTTATAGATTTGCTCCTCTGAATATCAATTCTTAGTGCAAGAATGTACTATTGTCAATGGGACAATAAATGCAAAGCAATTACCTTGACATACAAACACTACCTCCATTATTTCACACATATTTCAATAATGCATGTTTCAGTTGAAGGTGACCGTCACCAGATTCCTGAATCTGGATCAATATTGTATAACTAAGTAGTGATGCAGAAATTTTCCTATGATTTAAAAAGAAATGATTAAAGTGATTATATGGTAAATTGCTAGTGATGTTATAAGGTTGGGAAACTGGGAATCAGTTCAGTTGAGGGGTCATGTGTTTGGTATTTTTGCTCTACAGAGAATTTTTAAAACATATTTAGTCAAATTGATCAGTCTTTTCCCTTATGACTTTTAATTTTTGATTCATACTTGAAAAGGCTTTTTCCATTCCAAGAACATAAGTACATTAATATATTATTTTCTTGTAAAATTTTTATGATTATTTTTCACACTTAAATCTTACATCTCTCTAGAATTTATTTTGATATATGAAGCATTTTTTTTCCAAAATAGCTATTAATGTATCCTTCATTAAATAATCCAGTATTGCAGTATTGATAACTTGGGGTATAATAATGCCTTTCAATATCTAGTAGTTACATTTTTCTTTTTTTTTACTTCTTAAATTTTAGTTGGGAACAAGTCTTTGGTGGTTTAATTATGATTATGTTGCTTTTATAAAACAAAAATTTTATCATTACATTATCAAATCCTTCTACCTACGAACAAGATAATTACTTCTTTATATTTCGCTACTTGTATGCCCTTAAGTGATTTTTTTTAAGTCTTAAAAATAGCATTTTAGTTAGAATTTGTGGCTACAAACTAGAGAATCTAACTGTGGCTTGCTTAATCATGTATTAGAACGGCACTGGGGAGTTCATGTAGTTGAAAGGAAGACCAGAGAATCAGACTGGGAAATGAGGTAAGAACCAGGACAAAAATTTCATGACTGTTAAAGATATCACTGCTGGAATGAATGAGCTTTTAAAAATTTCTTTTGTTGGGGCATCTGGGTGGCTCAGTCAGCTGCCTTCAGCTCAGGTCATGATGCCAGGGTCCTGGGATGGAGCCCTGCATCAGACTCCCTGCTCAGCGGGGAGCCTGCTTCTCCCTCTCCCTCTCCCCCTCCTCCACACTTGTTCTGTCTCTCTCTTTCAAATAAATAAATAAAATCTTTTAAAAAAAGTTTGTCTTCACATCATTCTTTTCAGGAAAGTCCTAAGAGAAAGGCTGAATGGCTGAGCTTGGGATATATGCCTTCCCCTAGGAGACACTGAGCCAGTGAGAATAAGGACCCGGCAGAACAAATCTAGGACCTCTTCAAGAGGGCAGGGTCCCTGCATTACCCATGTCACCAAGACGGAACACCATTTTAGAGAGAAAACTTGCACAGAAGAAACAGGATTTGTAGAAAATGGAAATTGCCCACAATCGGAAGAAAATAGACCTTTATTGAGATGTTCCTTCAAGCTCATAAAATATAATTTTGTTTAAAATCATTTAATTTTAATTGTCTTCCTTTGAAGGCATTTGCATCCCCAGGGAGATTTATGGTTGTTAAGGATATTCAGCGATATACCCATTTTCTCCCAAATATAAAATGGTTGCTGTGGGATTAGAATCCAGCTATGCTTCATTCAAACCCTACCCCACCAGTCTTCCTTGCAGGGGCAGGTAACCTCGAAAGGCTCTACAGTGAAAATAAGAACCCAGTGAACAAACAGTGAGCAGGAAGGAAGTTGGGCCATAGGTAGTGAGATCCACCCAGCTAACAAACTCTGGTTCGGGGTTGGTCTCCAATGCTAGAGTTTGTGGGTACTAAGTATTAATTCATTAATATATGTATTTACTGAACAAATGCTTATTGATTCTTGCTATGTGACACCATGATATTAGAAGGATAGGTCTAAACATTTGCTCCTTTTTCAGTTTGTTCAACAAGTACTATTGAATAACTATTATGTGCCACATACCGCTCTTGGTTTGGTATGGAAACTGTATGGGAAGTTCTGTTGGAATCTTGGGACTGTCCCCTATCTGCTCTTTGGAATGTGCTATAAACTGAACTGGGTCCTCTCAAAATTCATGTGTCGAAGCTCTAAGCCCTAATGTGATGGTATTTGGAAATGAGGATTTGGGGAAATAATCAGACTTAGATGAGGTCATGAAGGTAGGGCCTTCAGGATGGGATTAGAGCCCTTACAAGAACACACCCCAGAGGGGCACCTGGGTGGCACAGTCAGTTAAAATCCAACTCAGTTTCGGCTCCGGTCTGATCTCAGGGTCCTGAGATGGAGTCCCTACGTCAGGCCCCCCACTGAGCGTGTAGTCTGCTTGGGTTTCTCTCCTCTCTGCCCCTCCCCACTGTGCTCTCTCTCTCACTCTAAGAAATAACTAAATCTTAAAAGAGAAGAAGAGGAAGAAGGAGGAGGAGGAGGAAGAGGAGGGGGAGAAGAAGATACACAGAGAACTCGCTCACTCTCTTTCTCTGCCATTTGAGAACATACGGAGAAGGGAGCTGTCTGCAAGCTAGGGAGGAAGTTCTCAACAGAAACTGACCGTGCTGGTACTTTGATCTTGAATTTCCAGTCATGGTAACTGAGAGAAAATATATTTCTGCCGTTTTAAGCCCCCCAGACCGTGGTGTTTTGTTACAGCCTCCTGAGTTATTACAGATGGGGGTCTAGGTTTTTGCTTGAAGAAGGAACATCTCTGAAGCCAGACATTTTGCTCATTGAAGATTAGTCTGAATATTTAAAACTTCCGTGGTGGAAATCTCAGACAAGGTGCGTTAAGAAACTGCCTTTATTCTGAATTACCGGGGAGTTGTCTGACGGATCCAAGAAGATTCTCTTGACAACTAATTTCTCCAGCTTTGAGTTTGTTGAAGAAGAAAATAAACAGACTGATAATAAACACAAGGCACTTCAGTAGCAAATTGAGACTAGAACGGATTAGGACTAGCAGGAAACCTGGTTCTTAAGTGGTAGATATGAACAAAGTTGCATCAAAACCTGCTGAGACATTGCAAATATTGAGGCTGTTTATTAAAGAAATGGTGTATAATGTAACAGCAGGAGAAGTGAGAATGGAAAGAGAGTTCTGAAAAGGGATTGTAATAAGTGACTAGAGGGAAGTGCGAGTTTTGTTCATTGGGTGGTTGGAAGCGCAGAATACTGAAAGCCCCGATGTTATCTACAAAGCACAGCTGATTACAGGCTGCACGGCAAGAGGAATAGACTGTTGGAGGGACGTTTTTGTCCATTGTCAGAAACTCACTGCCCTGTAGGCTGTCCCTCCTGCCTCAAGAAGCACGCCCTCCCGGGACTCAAACTTCTTTGACTCTGCACACAGGAACAGCCCGAGTCCTACTTGTTCTGCAGTTGGTTTCGTACCTTTGCAGGAGGTCTCAGGGCAGCCTCGGTATCACTCTAACATTTGGATGGACCTGAGCACACAATAGTGTATCTGGAATGTGCAAAACCGGAGCAGGAGTTAATGCCTTATCTCTGACCATGGCTGTTCTTGCTTCTTTCTCTCTCCTTCCTAAGCTCTTTATTGGACTCTAAGCCTCAGCTTTGATAATTCACCCTTGTTCTCCACCCCACATGCCCATGACATTGACTGATCCAGTTGGGATATATTTCCCTGCTTTCCCTTTAGCATTTCAGGGCATCATTTTCGTATTTGTTCCCTGGTCTCATGCAGCCTGGCTGGAGGTAAAAGACAACCAGCTTGCCTTCTATCCCATTCTCGCCTCTCATGGCCGAGCCTATAGGAAGCACTGACCTTCCTCCTGCTCAGCAGTACTTCTCTACCCACCTGCCATCTCCCTTTTGGAGAGAGAGGTAAACACTCTGCACACCACCATGAATTTCAAACAGTGAAAACTTCATCATCTCATTGATTCTGTCCTTATGGAACGTGCTGCCTTCATTGTTTCATTGAAATCGAGTGAACTATATTTGTAAGAATGTTTTAAGGTTTACACATACCTTAGCCCTACAAGTCTGGTTTTTTCCCCCCCTTCATGATCGTTTTTTTTCTCAACTATAAATCCTACCCTGGGGATTTTCAGAAACCAAATTTCTACAGTTGATGAGGGACTGCTGTATTGAAAATATTAATTGATTATATTGTGTGATATTTGAGATTTTAGTTAGGTGTCATCTCCTAACACATAATGTTAATATCATTGACTTTTCAATGCAAATCATTTTTTAAAATAGAAGCATGGAGGAGATTCCTAGGGAAGTGCTCCCAAGCAGTATAGCACAGATTAGATGCAATTTATCATTTTATTAAACTAGAGGACCAATTGTCTTTAATATCCAGTAGGAAAACAGATGCAGCAGTAAAGAAGTTTTCATTGAGATACAAATACAAGGCTGTGAAACCAGAAATCCCTACACCCGAAGCATATTTTTCTTCTATAATCTTGTCTACAATTGGCTGGGAGGGATCTGGAGATTTCTGACCTGCTCCTGAAGAAGGTTGCAGATGGCTAAGATAAAAGTCCCTGAGTCATGTGGGAGGCATGCTGATGATGGCGATGGTGTGGCCTTGACGGAAGGTGTCCCACCAGCTTTTCCCGCCTGAGTGCCTGTGTAGTGGTTAAGGTCAGGAAATCAGGCAGCATTCTTGGGAATGATGAAGAGGATCCCAGATAAGTGAGAACGACTTGGGATAGGCATTGCCTAGAAGCTGTCATTCTTTGGCCAGGTGCCACGAAGGACGATCAGATCCTCCTGCAGTATAATTAGCACCTTCCAGTGGGGCTGACCAGATTTGCAAAAGGATTGCAATAATGAAACAACATTTACATAGCAATTTATACTTTACAAGGAGAATTCAAGAGTATTTCTTTATTTGATCTTTGTAAAAACTCTGCAAAGAAGACAGGGCAGGGAGCATCTCTTTTTATAAATGAAAAAATAGAGAGAGGTTGACTTACATCTAATCACACGGCTACTCTATGAAAGAATCCGGGTCTCCTGGATCTCTTCCAGAATCTCAGCACTCTTGCCACCATATCTCACTCGGCTGGTAGCTACCCAGCTCTCCAGCCTCAGGGCAAAGGAGGAATCCACAGCAAGGTGAGTGTGTTTGCTATTATGCTACTTATAGGGATCATTACAATTAAAGATGCCTCTTTTTTTTTCTACGGGAGATGGCAAGGAGAGAAAGAGCAAGAGGGTAGGAGGGAGAGTGGAAGCACGGGGCTTAAGGAGAGAAAGAGAATGAAAATGAGAACCGTGGACTAAAACTGAAAACCAAAATAAATCAAAGCGTTTTCTGAGGAAACGAAACTAAAAGGGCGAGAAGCCCCAGGCAGGTGTGAGGTCACTCGTGACCCCAGCCCTAATCGGACACAAGCAAACACGGCCACTAAAAAGAAACACCTGAAGAAACACGCAGAGAGAACTCATTTATTTGAACCCTCTGATTTGGAAGGGCGTACTGTCTAACGGGCCGATGGCCGAAGCACAGGCTGGAGATGGGCTCGAGGTGGGAGCAGGGCTCTCCAGGACGGACAGCCGGCTGGAGGCCAGTGCGAAGGACAGAGCCGCTGGACAGCCAGCTCCTGGAGGTGGGGTCACGGCTCTGCTTCTCATCACGGAAAACTGCAGCCTCACTGTCTCCCAGGTGTTTAGAGCAACGCGGGAATCCTTCAAGGGAGCGGGGAGGACACGTGAAACCCCGGTCCCTCTGCCGCTCTAACTCATCCGCTTCATTACAGACCTCCTGTTGGAGGGCTGTTCTGGGTCATGGAAGCTATAGAAGTCACCTTCAGAAAGGCCTTCTCCGACCTCTGAGGGCAGGAAGAGGAAAGGGGCCAGTGTGAACACCGAATGCCAATGAACCTGTGGCAAAGATGGCCTGTGTCGTGCTCCTTCTGGTGTCACCGAGTCAACCAGCGTGTGGAGCGTGAACAATACCTTACACACGGTGGGGTGGGGGGACCAGACACCCGGTGTGCTCCTCACGCCTGTCAACCGCGGCTGTCCTTCCGCTAAGCCCGGATGCAGGACCAAACCGCTGTCAGCAGCGAAGCCATCTAAACTGGCATGACGAATGACATCTCTCCAACCTTCTCCTAGATAGGGTCACTTTTCAGGCCCCTAATTCTTTTGTGGCAGACAAAAGTATAGGTCACCGGGGTGGCCGAGGTGGCAGGTAGCACTGTGGGAAGCTGGGACGAGCTCAGGTCATCTCTCCTTGGGCCCCGTGTGACGAGAGCCCGTTCGTTGGCAGGTGTAGAGGCAAAGACTGGGAAAGCGAAGAAGAAAGATCACTTGGGTGTGGCAGACCCCAAATGGTGCAGGAAGTACACGCTCCTGGAAACCCACCCGGAGATGACGAACAAAAATAAACGGACCAGAACCAAGTACTCCGAGGTTAGCGTATCACCACAAGAACAAACCCGAAACAGCGGCAAAAGAAATCCAAAGAAGAGATCACTGGCTGCTGGATTTTTCAAAGAGAGGTGTTCAGCCCACCCTATCTTTACAGGACTGGTGTACTGCCAGAGCCATAAAAGAAGTTAACAGTGATTTACTGGCTGTAGGACGTAATTTGTAGCTGTTCTGCATCTCAAGCTGAATCTAAATTTAGCAGGGAATTGAACTTAGCAATGGGAGAGGGCAAACTTCAATTCAGCATTGGGCTAGAGCTGGAAGTCAAAACAACCGTTTATTTCTTAGCTTAAGCAAATAATTGGTTGATTGGGGGAAGAAAAAACAATTGTTTGAGGGAGTCCATCGAAAAGATTGTGGCAGAATCTCAGCACGGCTCGGCCGCCGCCCGTGGTGGTGTCACCATGGTCTCTTCCCCCTACTGACGGGGCTCCTTCAATGGCTCCAATGTTTGTGATTATCTGATGAGACCTTTAGAAATCCTGAATGGCTGGGTTGTCTCTCCTGCCAGTCTCTGTTCCTCATAACTAAAGCTTATTATGTGTGAAAGAAAAAAAAAAAACACATTAAGTGGAAAGTGATAGAATTGAAAAGACAATGAACAGCTGAATTTAAATACATCTTTTCAGTTTAGTCCTTTATTTAAGGGTTTCGACTCCAAGCTTAAAGACTTTATGCTTTCTTGATCCGTCCAGGAAATCATATCAGTTTCAAGAAGGCTGACTCACTTGGGCCGCTTATTTGCATGACCATTTAATGGAGAAGATAAAAGGCTGCATTAGGGCTTGGCTGCTTTGTCCTTGGTGGGATCCATCTCCATTCTCTCCAGCTCTCCACACTCTTTTTTCCAAAGACCTATTGACTTCAGAAAGGGTTAGTATTCCAAATGCAATCTGGTTAGATGTACAAAAGAAAAATGCCTAAAAATCAAAAACCACCATCTAAGCTAATTGCTCTTTGAGTGCAAAGTCATAAAGCTGAGAATTAGAAATGCTTCCAACATGACAATTTTCGCCTTGGGTGGAGGTCAAATTACTTACACTTCGTCATAAATGAAGTTTCTCCTTGTTTTACTATCTAAAGCTGCATAGCACATCGAATAATTATATAAATATTTCCGATCTATGTTTGATATAGCAGTCTGGGGATTGGGATGAAGGGCCCATACTCTACCTCTGAGAATTATGTCTCCCACTCCATGCCCCCGCAGCCCGTTTTATATATGTTAGTACGTCCCCCATTATCTTAGTATTTCCCCGTTGTACATATATAAATTTATATATAAATTACCATATACATATTACTCTTATGGCTCTGTGTTTGGATGACTCCTCTGGGAGGGTCAGGACCCTCTGGGGGCAGCTGACCGGCTCTAAGGTAAAAGCTATGGCTCCCAAGTTCATTGCACTTTGACCATGCAACGTTTAAAGTAAATTGCAGTTCCCATGCAAATCCCTTGAAAAGCCCAAGTCAGGAAATATGGCAGCAGTCAAAAGGACTTCAGAAAACCCTGTTTCTCTAATTATCATCTCTCTTTTTCATCTCCTTGTTCCTTTTTAGCTCCTTCTAACTATCCTTCAACATTTCCATTTATAATGAACAATCTTGAACATAACTCGTTTCTCTGTAAATATGTGGAATGTTTTCTCTATTTTTCTCATGTTACATTAGTCATAACTTCCTGAAGTGTAGTGGGATAATCTGTCAGTGAAAGGAGAGCACTGACAAAATAGAACCCCTGGAACATGGTGTGATGCCAGGAGGTGTCTGTGCCTCCCAAGGTAAGCCTGATAATTGGGAAACGGGTGCCTGCCAGAGTATGTGGGAACAAGGAGAAGGTGGGTTCATTCTAGAACTGCATCGGGGGAGGGATGAAAATGGCACCCACAGCAACTTACTTTTTTTAACCTTACCATATTGGCAAACAAAACAAAAACAAAACCCAAAAAGCTTGATAACATCACGATGTATAGAAATAGACACTCAAATTACTGACAAGCATGAAAACACATATCCTCTATAGAGTATATTTTGCCAATATCTATTAGAGTTATCCTTGCAGGTACAATTTGGTCCAGAAGTCCCACATTTAGAAACTCATTGTAGAGATACATCCGTGTGCAAGCAAAGATACATGTAGGAAGATAGTCCTTGCAACATTGCTGATAGTAACAACTTAAAGAAACAGTAGTAGGAAAACAGTACAATAAATACAATAAGGAACATACAATGCAATGCTGCATATAACCATTTAAAAAAATAAGGCAGCTCTATACGTACTGGATATGAAACAATCTTGCCCCGTAATCTATTACCGCCATATTGTCCTGCAACACACCAGGCGGAACGTGCTGACTTAACACGAGAAGCATGTATGCAGCTCATGAGTCTGTAAGTTGTTGCCTTAGCCTGGGCAGTTCTGGTTTGAGCTGGATGTTGGCCAACGTAATCAAGGAGAATTTCCTCACATTCCACCGCCAAATGTGCCCTTATGTCTGCCCTGGCGCCCATCTAGTCTGCCTTCCTTAGGTTGTAGTGGGTGCGCCGTCCTGGTTCCTGTCTGAGGCTCACCTCTCTGTGGGGTTACCTGTTCAGTGACTTTGACCCTGCAATTGCTTCCTCTCTGCTGAGTCATCTCTTTCCACTGGATGCTGTATCTTTTCTTTTAAAACACGTTGCATTGCCTTGCACGTAAAAACAAAATACCTTCCATAAACCCACTGACCTAGTTCCTTCGACTTTTTAGCAAAAACCCAGAGCTATTCATACTTGCCATCTCCGTTTCTTCACCTTTCATTCTGTCGTGAACTCCCTGCAGTCAGGCTGCTGTCCCCACCAACCCACAGATACTGCGTTTGCCTGCGTCTCCGGGGATTTCCACGTTATCCCATTAAATGGCTCTTTCTTTGTCCTCCCCTGACTTAGACCCTGGGCTGCATTTGGCACAGGTGATCACTCCACCCTTCTCGAAACACTCTTCTTTGGGCTTCGGGGGAACTACTCTCCTTGTTCTCCCTCAACCTCACTGGCCACTACTTCTCTTTGTCTGTCTGTCTGTCTGTCTCTCGCCGTCTTTGGCTGGATCCTCTTCATTTTCCTGACCCCTTAATGCTGCACTGCTCCAGAGTTCAATCCTCACATCTCTTCTTCTCTTTCCTTCTCCACTCATTCCCTAGGCAATTGCATTCTGTCTCACGCTTTTAAAAACCAGCTATATGTTGATGGCTTTCAAATGTATTCCATCATTTATCTTATGAGAGATATTCCTTTTCTCTCCATTTATTTTTGCCACTGTGGGAAGTAATGCAATAATTGTCCCTACCCACATACCCTTGACTAATATGGATTTCACTTCTTAGATAATTGGGTAAAAAGGTTTATGTATTTTTTTTAATTTACTAGCTATTATTAAATTGATTTTTAAAAGACAGCAACATGTCACATTTCTACCAGAAATCTATGAAAGCGTACTTTTTTTTTCTTTTGCCCCCAATATGCATTATCATCTCATTTTTGTGTGTCTGATAGGTGTAAGGAGATATCAACATTTAGTAAATAGGTGGCAACAGAATGTCTGGTGTAACGGACTGATTAGAGTTGGAGGTGAAGGGCAGTGGGAGGTCATCACAGAAATAAGCAGCCTCCTGTAGTGCCTAAAGCAAGAGAGGAAAAGAAGCAAGATAGTGTTTCTGTACAAGTCTTAGAACAGCTGAACAAACTTCCTAATATGAGGAAAATAATGGCTCGGGGACTTTGGGAAATATACTCAATGTCTACTTGAGGCTATCGTATTGGTTGCCACCAGGTTCAGTTGAAAGTAACGAGACTAAAGGCAGGATCTCAGGTAGTGCTGTGGAAGGAGCAGTTCAGAGGTGGTCAGGCCCTGCCGCAGTATCAGCTGTTTCCATCTGTTGCTCCAACGTGTGTGAGTTTCATTCCCAAGGTCACCTCATCATCAAATATGGCTGCTGGAGCTCCAGCAATTACATTCATGTCAAGCAGCAGAAAGAAGAAACAGAAGAAAGGCACATCTCCTCCTTTGAAGGACATTTCTGGAAATAGTGCACATTAATTCTGCTTATAGCTCATTGGCCAGACCAGAATATGTCTTATTCTGGATACCTGGCTAAAAAATGGGGCTACTTTTCCTGGATGACTAGGAAAAGAAGACTAAATTATGGGAGAAATTAGAAGTCTCTGTCACAACCATCACTGGATCTCGGGCAGAGATTGTCTAAGAAAAGCCTGATCTGCAATGCTGATGACAAGTGCCTGGGTTAGGAGCATTACACACAGCCTTAGACAGGAACTGACTGTCTTGGGGAAAAAAAAAAAAAAATAGACACGATTGTGTTTATTTCTACTAAACATTCTAAACTAATGGTCCTTAACAGGGGGTGAATTTTGTCCCCTAAGTGACATTTGGGGATTTGGGATATTCTGGCTTGTCCCAGTTTGGGGGTTGGTGGGAAGATGCTAGTGGCATGAGTGGTAGGGGCTAAACATCCCGTGGTCTACAGGACAGCCCCCACCACAGCGGAAATGACCCAGTCGAAAATGCCAATAGTGTTGAGGTTGATAAATGCCGCCCTAAAGAATTCACAAAAGCTCTGGTCAAATTTCAGGATCTGAGCAACGAGCTGTGTGTACTGCCAGTGTTCAGTGACTAAAATAATTAAATCTCACATTTCTTCGGCTTCGTTTCTGCCATAGAATCTCATTTGATCCATCAGGCCAGACATTAAGTAACTATTTTCCAGAAACACAGTGACCTCTTTTTATGTGGAACTTTTCATGTTGCTATGTAACAACATGTTCCATCTTTATAACATTCGTATGTCCATTTCAGAATCACTTTAACCCTCTAGACCACCCCACCTTCCTATCCTGCCCTGACCTGGGTAAAGGATTCCTACTTCCCATCCCCCCCCCCACTGTACTTCCCACACTGTGCAGTGATCATTTGTAGACGTGCCTGAATCACCTTTATCTTTGTATTTTTTTAAAAAAGATTTTATTTATTTATGTGACAGAGAGACAACCAGCGAGAGAGGGAACACAGCAGGGGAGTGGGAGAGGAAGAAGCAGGCTCCCAGTGGAGGAGCCCGATGTGGGACTCGATCCTGGAACGCCAGGATCACACCCTGAGCCAAAGGCAGACACTTAACGACTGCGCTACCCAGGCGCCCCTTATCTTTGTATTTTTAGTGCCCAGAGCAGAGTATACAAGTTAGTAGGTGCTCCAAAATATTCATTGAAATGCACTGAGCTCCAATTTATCTTTGGACCATACTTCCCACCAGGCCTAAGTGGATATCTTCTGGTTTGGCCCCTGCAGCAAAGATTGTATTGCTATTTATGTTACGCAAAACGCTCCCCATTCTGGAGCTTCTATTTAAAATCCAGAGAACGGTGGAAGAACAAACATTGTTGAGATGTCTCTACTACCCAAAGCCATCTACAGATTTAATGCAATTCCTATCAAAATACCCAACAGTATTTTTCACAGAACTAGAACAAACAATCCTGAAATTTGTATGGGACCACAAAAGACCGCACATAACCACAGCAATCTTGAAAAAGAAAAATAAATCTGGAGGCATCACAATTCCAGACTCCGAGTTATATTACAAAGCTGTAGTCATCAAAACAGTATGGTCCTGGTGCAAAATCAGCCACATAGATCAATAGAACAGAATAGAAAACCTGGAAATAAACCCACAATTACATGGTCAATTAACCTTCAACAAAGCGGGAAAAAAATATCCAATGGGAAAAAGACAGTCTCCTCAAAAAATGGTGCTGGGAAAACTGGACTGCAACATGCAGAAGAATGAAGCTGGACCACTTTCTTACACCATACATAAACATAAATTCAAAATGTGAGACCTAAAACCATAAAAATCCTAAAGGTGAACATAGGCAGTAACTACTTTGATATCCATCCCAGCAACTTTTTCCTAGATAGGTTCCCTGAGGCAAGGGAAACAAAAGCAAAAATAAACTATTGGGACTACATCAAAACAAAAAGCTTCTGCACAGCAAAGGAAACAATTAGCAAAACTAAAAGGCAACCCACTGAATAAGAGAAGATATTTGCAAATGATAAAGACTGAAGGAATGGGCGGAAGACATGAACAGACGTTTCTGCAAAGATGACATCCACGTGGCTGACACGCGCATGAAAAGATGCTCGTCGGGGCGCTTGGGTGGCACAGCGGTTAAGCGTCTGCCTTCGGCCCAGGGCGTAATCCTGGCGTTATGGGATCGAGCCCCACATCAGGCTCTTCTGCTGTGAGCCTGCTTCTTCCTCTCCCACTCCCCCTGCTTGTGTTCCCTCTCTCGCTGGCTATCTCTGTCATGTCAAATAAATAAATAAAATCTTAAAAAAAAAAAAAAAAGAAAAGATGCTCGTCGTCACTTCCATCAGGGAACTACAAATCAAAACCACAATGAGACATCACTTCATACCAGTCAGAATGGCTAAAATCAACAACACGAGAAACAAAGGTGTTGGCAAGGATGTGGAGAAAAAGGAACGCTCTTGCACTGTTGGTAGGAATGCAAACTGGCACAACCGTTGTGGAAACAGTATGAAGCTTCCTCAAAAAGTTAAAAATAGACCTACCCTATGATCCAGCAATCCCACTACTGGGTATTTTCCCAAAACCACTAATTCAAATGGATACCTGCACCCCTACATGTATAGAAGCATTATTTATAATAGCCAGGTTATGGAAGCAGCCCAAGTGTTCATCAATTGATGAATGGATAAAGAAGATGTGGTGTCTATATACAATGGAATATTACTCAGCCATTAAAAAGAATGAAATCTTGCCATTTTCAATGATGTGGATAGAGCTAGAGAGTATAATACTAAAGGAAGGAAGGAAGTCAGAGAAAGACAAATATCATATGATTTCATTCACATGTGGAATTTGAGAAACAAAACAAATGAGCAAAGGAAAAGAGAGAAAGAGAGAGGAACCAAGAAACAGACTCGTAACTATAGAGAAGAAACTGATGGTTACCAAAGGTTGGAGGGGGGGATGGGTGAAATAGGCGATGGGGGTTAAGGAGGGCACTTGTGATGAGCACCAGGTAATGTGCGGAAGTGTTGAATCACTATGTTGTACACCTGAAATTAATATAACTTGGTATGTTAATTAACTGGAATTAAAATAAAAACTTAATTCAAAACATAAAACAAAAATAAAACCCAGAGGATGGGAAACTCTGCAGCTAGAGGCTGAGGTTTTCCTGTGCCTTCTCTGGGTAGACTACCTCCCTCTGGTTCTACTTGCACCCCATCATAGCCAGCTTCCAAACACAAGTATGCACTACCAACTGACTGAGATGGTTTCTGTTGTACCCAGAAGAAATTACATATGTTCCATTTTGAAATTTTCTTGAGAGAAAAATGATATAATTTCATCTAAATTTGGCGGGTCGGGTGCAAGGAAGTTGAGAGAGAAAGACGGGGAAGGCAGGAAGCCACTGAGGTGGAAATGTTGGCGGGCGTGGGAAGAGGGCAAAGAGAATTGGCTGCAAACTGGCATATGGTATCGATTCTAAATTTTGGTTGGTGGAAAAGGTTAGCTGTCGGCGGAGTCTACTATTCACACATCCTTTAGCAGATTGCTATTAAAGGGTTCTTCTGCCTGGAGACTCGTTAAGGTGATTTCTTTCTCACTAAGAATGTATTGTATCCAACAGAACTTAGCACATTCCATTTTGAGATTTTCTTGAGAACAACTTATATACTCTAACCTGTTAGGGAGAGAAGCAGGATCTTCTTACAAGCACTATGAATGCTGGTCTTTCTGACAGTTCTTCCATCTCCATGGTTCTTTGGGAGATGTTGGGATTAGGAAATAGTTAATGAGATGAATAGCCAGGGACTCTTTTACTTTTAATAACGCGGCATCTTCTGTACCATGCAGTAGCCCCTGCGAGAGCTCACGGAACGGCCGTGCGCGCCATCTTACCTCTCCAAGACCGCTCACTCCCTGAGGCAGGCCTGCACGTATGCGTACGTGTGTTTCATTAACATTTATTGAGCTCCTGCTAGAAACTAGATCCTCATAAGGATAGTAAGACATTTAAAGCATGGTTCTGCCCTATATAATCCAAGTAAGAAGAAAAGCATAAAAGGTGACACCATCCTAAGACCAACCGTGACTAAGAGTTTAGGGAAGTGGTGCAAAATTAGAGTTAAGAAGAGCAAGTGGTCTCCAGAGGTCAGAAAAAACTTCATGAGAAGTTGCAAATTGAGCTGAAATTCACATGACGGCTGGGATTGGATGTGCCTTTGGCTTCTACACCTGTGGTTCTTTCTTCATGGAATGCCCAATGCCTAAATCCTCTTCATGTTTTACATTTCAGATTAAATATCCCTCCCTCAGGGGAGCCTCCCCCTACCCACTGGATGAGGTAACACACGATGGTTACGTGTCATCATGATGCCTTATACGTCTGCATAGCACTAATCAAAACTGGAGTTCAAAGCTCCTGAGGTAGGGACCATGTTTGTCTTGCTTATCTCTGGATCCCCAGAATCTATTCCGGTTTCTAGAACTGACCAGGTGCACCATAAATATATTATTCAATACATATATAAATGAATAAATAGGTAGAGAGAAAGGATGGGTGTCCACCAGGTTGAGAACCACGCAGGCAAGGTGTGGAGATGAGAGTGAGCATGGCACGCTGTGAGGTTCCTCAGAAGAATTCGTAGTAGGTCAGCATGGTGGAGCAGTGGGCGGGCTTAGTTGAAATGGTTGGTTGATTCTCTTGTGTCAAGTAAGGACTTTGTTCTTTCTTCTTGCCCGTGGAGAGCCATTGAAAGTTTTGGACTGTAGGAATGACATACTGAAATTGGCATTTTAGGAAAATTAACTTGTTCATGTTGCACAGATGAATTGGATGGGGCAGTGGGATTGTGGAGCTCTGGGGCTGTAATAACAGACATGGGTCTGCCTCTTAAGAACATGGACTAGGAGCTAATTTTTTGAAGAGTGACTTAGAGTTTCCAAACTAGAAATCATGACAAAATGGCATCTTACCTCAAAGACACCTGGTAATAACAATCTATATATGGAAAGCAGAAACCCCCTCCTTCCAATCGGGGGGTATAACCCACATACAGGTTCATTCCGTAAGGACGCTAAATGCACTGATCAGTCATCTCTCTCATTGGGGAAACTGCACAATGCAGATTATCTCAGATTTTGAAGAATAAAACTTAGTTCCTTTCCTAGGTTCTACTGAGCTGGAATGTCCTTGAGAACTTCTCTGATTACAGTGTCCTCCCCCATCCTCCCCGCTCCCTCCACCTCTCCCTGCCCTAATTCCTTCCATTTCAGCTTCCTCAGTTCTGGCTCGGTTCACATATGGGGAATTGATTTCCTTCTAGAGCCTCCCAAGTGTTCACTCATAAAATAATGTCCTCGAGGCAGAATGCAGTGACGTGATCCCGAACTCTGTGATGGGGATCAGGACACCATCCCACTTGCTCTTCTTTCTCCCCCTGGGCGGCCCTTCAACGAGACAACAATAAGCTCCTTGACATCAGGATCCAAGTGTAATTCAGCCTCGCGTCTCCGTCTCCGAGTCTGTGGTGCGTGAAGCATAACTCCTCGGTATATTTGTCCGATGACTCAAGAATGGGTCAGATATTTGGATGCAGTTTGCCAGCTCTCATGTAGGAATGAAAGAAAGCCTCAGAGGGAACCTGCAGAACCAGGACGTTTTTGGAATCAGAGTGGAGTCAGCCTACTGATTCTGGCATGAAAGCGAGAACACCTTTGTCAGTAACCTGCAAATTGCTCCTCTGCTTGTTAACAGTGGGAGAGGTTTCTTTAATTGGTTTATAATTTCACCCTCTCCTTGTGCTATTGATAGGCAACCAGACAAGCTTCAGGGTTCTGCGTTCACTTTAGGTAGATCTGGCTACCAATACTTTTAGTCATTTTTTTTTTAAGATTTTATTTATTTATTTGACAGAGAGAGACAGCCAGCGAGAGAGGGAGCACAAGCAGGGGGAGTGGGAGAGGAAGAAGCAGGCTCCCAGCGAAGCAGGGAGCCCAATGCGGGGCTTGATCCCAGAACGCCGGGATCACGCCGAGCCGAAGGCAGACGCTTAACGACTGTGCCACCCAGGCGCCCCTATATTTTTAGTCATCTGACCAACTTCCCTGGGAGTTGGCTGGGCAAACGCTAGTGATTCCAAGTCAGAGTTGAAGATTTTAGAGAAATAAGAAATGAAAGTATCCCCGTCTGTGACCTGAAAATAAACCTGTAGATGTATTACGGATTTCAAATGACTGTCTTATCACACTACATTGAAGCGAGTGGAATTGCTCACACTGTGTATTTTACACACAGGCAAAATAAACACATAAATGACATGTTTGTTGTTCATTTCCCCACCAGGCCTTGTACACAATTCTGACCACTGGGACAGGTGGAAGAGCCATGGAAAGGACAATAGCATCAGGTTCTAACTTTCCAGTGATGTCCTGCGATTCACTTTCTCATTTGTGAAAGGAGGGGTTGGGTTAGAACAGATCTGAAAAGCACTTGTAGGCACTCAAATTCCATTATTCGTCAGTCTGCCAGAAAATACATCGTCACCTGCCAAATGTGAACTCAGCACCCACGTGTTACCCGAGCTCCTCCGGATACCCCTCCACACCTCCCTGGCTCCAGCCTCCCACCTCCCAAGCCTCCAAGGCGTTCTCACCTACTCTTGCCAGCCCATTCCTAAAACCCCACTTTCTCTTATCAACTCCTCTCTGCTTCCTCTTACTAGTTAAATCATATCCGTGCCCAGTATTTTTTTCTGTCTGGCTTTTCTGAGGAATTATATTAATTTCAGTCACTTCTTAAGCATATATTAAGCACCAAATGTTTTTCAGGACCTGTGCTAGGTTGTAAATTTATAAAGACAGAAAAAATGTAAGGATCACATTTAGTAAATTCATAGCCTAATGAAGATGGGGCCAGCTGTATGACTTTCATGGGCCCTGGGCCCTTTCCTCTTCGTGGGCCCCTTCCCCCCTTAAAAAATATGAAAAGTGGTATTTCATAACTGGGTTGGTATGAAGAGGAAGTTTTCTTACCCCGATATCATGTATTAAAACATTTTCTTCAACCTCAAAGTCTTCTTTGTTTTGTTTTGTTTCGTGCCTACTATGCCTGATGGATACATTGGCCTTGGGGAAGATAGACAAGTAATGATTCCACCCTAGTACAGTGATTACGCACGTGTCCTGTGAACAAACAGTTCTGCTCTTAGACCCAAACTCAAGCAAAACTCCATTTTGTCTTCTGTGGAGAGCAAGCGACAGGCCAGAAAAAGACCAGGGAAGCTAGAAATGGTAGATTCGGGCTCAGGGAAACCCCTCCTTACTGAGCTGGTCTCCTATGACCTTGCAAGGCCTCCCTCGGTGTTTGCAGCCCACGTATTCCATACGGCGTCGGCCTTCGTTCACTCACTGAACATCCTCTGTGTTCCAGGCACTGCTCTAGGTGCTTTCTATACAGCAGTAGATAGAACAAAGTTTCTTGCCCTCACCTGCCCGTCACATAAATCTGACTCTGAAGACATAGCTTTCCGAAGTGCACTGGGAACAAGGGACCAATGCATTTCCCATCGGTCTGAGGATAAGAGGATTCCCTGGCGAAGCTCAGTGAAGAATGCTCCGGGAAACCTCGAAGGCGGTACCTGGGGAGTCACTTAGTGGCAATTCATAGGATTCGAGGTCATCTTCCTGAACCCTAATTGCTGTTCTGAAGCGTATTTGGGGGAGTTCTTTGCAGGTGTTTTATTTCTCTAGGAGCTCTGTGTTAAATATACCTACTTTGTATTGATGTAACTATTGCAACAAATATTTTCACCTTAAAATAGCAATCCTGGTTCCATTGAAGTTTTTATGAGAAAATGGATGACCTAATTCTATTTTCAAGGTAACAGGTGGAAGCTTCCAATTTTTTATGTGGGAGCAAGAGAAAGAGCACCAAATGTTCTGGGTTTGCAAGGAGATCTCAAAGCATAGCTAACTCAAGGAATGCTAATTATGAATTTACCGCAAGTAGGAGATACAGAAAGAGGAGTTTTAAACTGAAGACTAACAATTTCACATTAAGTGTCGTCCCTGGTGCACGTCGTTTTTCTAGATGATTTTTGTTCTCGTTATTCTTTTAAGTTTGACAGCTCTTCAGATGACTCTAGTGTCATTTTTCTATCAGTTTAGACTTTGGGCTGGAAGAACTCATTGTTTCTAAGGTTCTAGAGGAAATCGTTGGCTTCTAACGGTGAAGAAAGGAGGACAGTAGACGCTACTCTGATGAAGGAGCTGCCTCCTCTGTCCAGGTTGACACAAAGAAGGTAACCTTGTAGAGGGCAGACGGGTGAGCTGCTGATGGAGGTAGTGCTTGCCATGGCCCACCATGCTCCATTCCTGCTGGATTCATCCATAGTATTGAGTGTAGGACTCAAGGAATACATTGTTGGTTGCTAGTGGCATCAACTGTAATAGGACAGAGTCATTCTTCAACAACAACAAAAAGCTACTTAAGTAAGACTGAAGATCTCTTACTTATAGCAACCTTCTTCTGAACATCAGGCAGACTTTCCAAAACAGAAACTTCCCCCTAGTTTTAGTTTGAACTGTCGAATGGAGGGTTTGGGGCTTACACCATGAAATAATATAGTCTGTATAATATACTCTTAATTATGGGTTCATTTCCAGGACTTTCTCTTTCTCTCCAGTTTCTTATTCTACAGGGTGATGAATTATAGATTGACAATGAAAAGAAATACAGAGTACACGCCCAAGGCTGAAAGAAATCAGTTATGACATTTAAGAGTGAGCCTAAAAATGTGGGTTGTGCTTCCATTCTGGTCTTTTGTGTTTGGGTTAGTGTTAGCTGGAATCCTGGGGGAAATAGGGCAGGGAGAACAGTATTGAATTAAAACTTCCCTGGGTCCTTGTAGTCCAATGAACTCAGGAGTGCAGAAGAAAGGAAAATTGGCCAAGACGGAGAAGTAAGAGGCAGCCTTGGCTGTTTATCTTTTAGCTGCTGAGATCCCTCCAGATGAGGACTCCCACAGGGCCCTGGATGGGGCTCACAGGGCACAGGAGCACTGTAAGCCCAGGCCAAGCAGGCTTCATGAGGCCAATCAATGAGCCAGAGGCAATCGGGAACATTAAATGCATTTACCATTGGGTAGTTGGTGAGAAGAGAGTTTTTATGAAGGTTTTAAAGGAGGTGGCAAAAAAAAAAAAAAAAAAGATTACCCACAGCTCTTCACATGCCCCTCTCTGAGGAAATACCGTGAAAGAGACAAGGAGCCTCATTTGCAATAATTAGAGGCCCAGTGTTGTCCATAGATACGTATTTTAGATTTCAGTGCATGCAATGGGTTTGTCCTGAATATGGAGATCGAAGGGATGGAAACGAATGGCCGCACTGAATCCCGACACCAAGGAGATCTCAAAAGACAGTATAAATGGTTCTGACAATAAGAGATTTTGAAGCCTTTTGAAAACACATGAAACGAAGAAGGAAAAACCTATCCAGAGCATCCAGTTTTACAAACCAGCATAGGTGATTAGAGTGAGAAATTGCATGTCATCTGGCAAAATAAGTTGGGTGCAAAGATGGACACCAAGTCCAATTTAGGTCCATGGTATATATGGTTTCACCAGAGGGAACACGTCTGAGGTAACTTCCCTTTCCCCCATGGCTTGCCCTGCGGAAAGAAAAACCCAAGAATTATGACAAATGGGTCTGTACTTCTTTCACTTATTACTGATACACAACTGAATTTGCTTCAGGACACCGGATCTTACTTCAAAGCTCTGAATAGAGTAGACCTGAGCTATTTTTCTAGTGAAGAGTAACAGTGAAACCATCAAAGTCTTAGAGATTGTAAACTTCGTTGGCATAGCTTTTCCGGCCCTAAAAATCATAATTTTGAGTCAGGATGGATAATGACTGTGTTTTCATGTAATTAAGTGAGCTTACAACCACATCTTCTAGGCTTACAAACAAATGTGTTATTATTATTATTATTACTATTACTATTCTCTCTTAGAGCCCCAATGGCAGTTTGTAAACCCATGTCCTTGACTTGACTTCTACAAAGACATTAAACAAAACTTTCTTGGCCAAAAGCCCTGTGGTGACCACCCTGAAGAAAATGTACACATTATCACCTGTAGTTCAGTCCCACTCAAAGAAAAATATCTTACTTCTTCATTATCAGGTCAAGTAAATCCAGCATTTCAATTGACCTTTATGGAAAGCTATTTTAAATTGTGATAATTACACCTTAGTCGTCCGGATAAAAATCTATAATGTGTAACTAGAGCATTTGAATGTCGCATATATCACCTTATATTGTAATTTAAATGCATTATAGATTCTAATATTAGGTTCTGATAAATTTATGAATGTGTTAAACAACACTATATGTTCATCAATTCTCCAGACTCTTAAGTCAATATTGGAAAATGGGATAGATAGACACAGGTGGAGTAGGTGATCTTTGAAAGAGTCTAGCGGACACTTAGAACACTGGAAAGCTTAAACTGGAGTTGAGTCAATCAGGAACCTCGGGTAACTTCAAAGGGCCCATTGGAGTCCTGGAGTTTCAGTCTAAGAGTTCTTCCCTCCTGCGTTATGTCTGCAGCTCAGGTACCAAGGGACCAGGCCTCTGGTGCTCTGGACAACAAGAACATTCACGCAACTACCTGCCCCTCAAGCCAAGGGCCAGGCCTAAGAAGCCAGCTTTCAGACCGCACCTTGGCTTCTAGAGTATTCGAATCAAGGGACCCACAAAATAGAAACCAACAGCCCAACTTGAAGAGAGTTTGGGCCCCAAAGAACCCCAAATTACCATGGGCTCAAAGATTTCCTCAATGCTAGCTGTCTGCAGACGGTAAAGGTCCTGGAGAGCTCAAAACAGATCTGCAGGCTGCCCGCCTCCAGTGTTAGAGTGCCCCACACCCCTTTCTCTTCAAGCTTTCTTCTCTCCTGTGGTGTTGTCCCCAACACCTCCGGCTTCCCCCCTTTACCGGCCTTGTAACAGCTGCCCCCCACCTCGGGCCTGGGGAGGGGGAGGAGAAAGGAGAGAGGATGAGGATGCAGGGGTGCGCCACCCTGCCCCCACGTCTCAGGCCCAGGGAGAGGGCCGGCTCCCGCTCCTGCCCTTCCCCGGGGCTGCTGCGGTTCCTGCCCTAAACACTCTGTGCCCCCCTCTGCACCGGTTCCTCCCGATGCCAGGGCCCCGTCTGAGAAACATGGGGCCCCGGGCCAGAAAGCCCTCCACCCCAACCACGGTCACCGCGTGTCACACGCGAGTCCCCGGAAGTCTCGGGGTACGTCGCCTGCCATCTGCCGGTGGGAGGGGCAGGCACCTGGCACGGGCCTCAGGAAGGCCTGGCTGCGCAGGCCAGGCACCAGAGCGAGAGGAGTGGCTGTCGCCTGTGCTCTGAGACTTGTCCACAGCCTGGAAAAAAAGCTAGGAGCCTGCTTCTTCCTCTCCCGCTCCCCCTGCTTGTGTTCCCTCTCTCGCTGGCTGTCTCTATCTCTGTTGAATAAATAAATAAAATCTTAAAAAAAAAAAAAAAAAGAAAAAGAAAAAGCAAAGATGAAAGGTAAAAACAGGAAAAGTCTTCCAGCTACAAATCAGTTCTCAGCACAGAGAACGTGGATAGGAGCTGGATCAGAACAAGAAACAGACTTCAAAGAGAAAATGAGCATGGCAGGATACTGAGGTGCGGAACAGAGACCAGACTGCCAAAGGGAAGTTCAGAAAAATGCCAAGGGGCATTTTGGGTAGAGTATTCCAACTGAGATCATTTCGATGAAGTTTGATTTTTTTATGAAGTTTAATTTTTAATAAATATATTATTTTCAAGTAACGCCTAGATTAGAAATAAAAAAGTAACTAAATAAATAACATGCACCAGCTAAGACTGACCTTGGCAAAGGAAAACCAGGATCCTTCCAGCGGTGTCCTCGAGCCAGCTACATTGGTCATGGCAGGAATAGATACACCATGGAAATTGGCAAACACTACAAATCAGGTTTTGTTTTTGTTTTTGTTTCCCCAGAGTGCCTATTAACCATTTGTCAGCACAGCACTGATCCTTTCCCAGTGAAAGAACTTGGCATCACTGACAACATCCACAATGTCATTCCTTTCAGAGACACCAGACTCTCCCCCCTACGCTCCCTCCCAAGCCCCTCAAGTCCTAAAATTCATTTCATTATCAAGATAATCAACCTTTCAAAAAATGCACTATAAAACACATTCTTGCGTTTCTAATGGGAAAACAAAAGTTAAAAAGCATCAGCATAAAGACAGGGGTCCTGACTCTTGTGCCCAGCCCCGGTGAAGACCAAGAAGCCCATGATCGGTGAGGAGGGCAGCTCTCCATTTTGAGAGCCTGTGTCCCACAGGTGAGAGGGACCTGGGGCACGTGGGCCCAGCCCAGCAGAGGCCTGAGCTAATTCTGATGATTCACAGGAAAGCAGCCCAGCTCGTTTAGCCAGTTCTTGGTTTTCCTGACAGTCACTAATAGCTCTGGGGTTACTGGAGTCTCCTCTGATCACTTCAAGTTGTATTTCTTCTACGAAATTCAGAGAGAGGTGATTATGCTACTACTCCCATGCTGGAATCATTTCACTTCTCTTTCCAGAAACTAGAGCCAATGTACGGGGACTGGCCCTGCCCTTTTTCTTTTCTTTTCTTTTCTTTTCTTTTCTTTTCTTTTTTTCTTTTCTTTTCTTTTTTCTTTTCTCTCTTTCCCTTCCTTCCTTCCTTCCTTCTTTCTTTTCTTTTCTTTTCTTTCTTTTTTTCTTTTCTTTTCTTCTTTTCTTTTCTTTTAAGTGTCCATGATCATGCTACAGACGCGCGCAACGGGTGAGTTCCAGAGCCAAAAGGAAACAACAGGCCTTTGATTGGGCCATATCTACAGCTGCGTGGGAGGTCACTGCTGCAGGGAGAGAGGAGCCTGGCCACACCACCTCCTTTCATTCTCCTGAGCTGGGTGGAAGTTGGGGGTCAGAATTGAGGAATGGAGTCGATGAGCCCAAGAGTGTTTGGGGGCCTGAAGGTCAGGTTGAGATAACTGCTTTACTGGCTCTGGTTAAAAAAAAAAAAGTGACCATCTTACATCACACCAGCAGGACTGAGAATTTCACATGATTATGAAAGGGCCTGAGGTGTCGGGCCGATCCTTGGCTGTGAGTGGGAAGAGACAGGAGGGGGCGGGGAGAGCACAGCAACCTGGAACCAGGTTCTGCACTCAGATTCCCACCATCCCACGAAACTAGAACAGCAGGACTGCTGCCGGGCCCAGAAAAATGAGTCAGGCCTGGCTCGAAGGGTGGTCTCCTGAATCCCCCTCCCAGCGCTGAGTTTCCTTATTAATCTATGACTAAACATCAGTTCTAATGTCTTTTCCATCCTCTCTGTGTCGGTGACCACACAGCTTACCCCTTCTCAGAAAACCTTTTTGCTTTAGGAGGGTTTAGGGGAACACAGCCCAGACTCATGGAAACACCTTGCTGGCCTCTTTCCTGGGGAGGGGATCATGAAAGGTGTTAGCCCTAGTCAGCCCTCTTCTTACCAAGTAACTTCATGATTGCTGATTAGCTGGGGCCTGAGGGTCTCCAAACGGGAGCTTTGTTGTTGAAATCGGGAAAGTTCCTGGCCAACCGGGATGAGCTGGTCACCTAATTATGGCAGGCTGTGTGGAGGTGCCAAGTGAGCGAGAAAGACAATAAAGACTGTTGAAGGTTGGAACCGGAAGCGTCATAGCAGCAGGGGTTTGGTAGAGCACTCTGTACCTCACACGGCACTTTCACACCCATGGTCTCATTTCAATCTTACACCAAATTGAGGAAGACAGAGTAGGGATTACTATTGCCTCATGATGATGAAAAATTGAGTCACAAATCGAGTGACTTGCCCGATGACATGCCCAGCTGGTTGGTGAGAAAAGACTCGGGCGTCGCCTCTACCTCCCTGTGGAGTGAGATGGGGTGGGAGTGAATGACCGAAGGTGTCCTCTGGCCACAATGCTGTATTGCCTCCCTAGTCAGAGCCAGCATGGAATTACTTCTCTCATCACTTGGCCTTTCTGTCATGATGCTTTGTTGTCCAGTGACAATCCAGCAGTGAAGAAGAATTAAACGAGAACGCAGGACCATCAGCCCCCCGCCCCAGCCACTACCCAACAGGAAGCATGGCTGCTAGATGATAGCTATGCCCTCCACTCACCAGGATGGTAAGATGCCGTGGCCAATGGTTCACTCCCATGCCCTGTGGTGATTTCCTGGTGAAAGGAAGACCTGAGGGCGTGCCAATCCAGCAGAGAATGCTGAGTGGAGAATCTCAGAAGGAGACAGAAGAGCATGCATCTTAAGGCAAAGAGACAGGCCTGGGAGGAAACAGCCGTAAGGCCTAAAAATGTGGAGAGGCACCCAACGTTCTAGGTTGAGAAACACAACTCAGCATTTTCTCATCTTTCCTCATAAAATATAGCAGTGTGTTGAGGCTGCCTTTGAAATTTCCCCTAAGACCAGTGAACCTAGCTAAATTCTGGTCATGACATGTGTAACTTGATAACAGCTAGAAGGGAAACCCTTCTTAAAATTAGGGAAGGTGCAAGAGCCAAATTATAGAAACAGGCCCAGTGTCCACGGACTGATGAATGGATAAGAAGATGTGATATATAGATCACATCAGCCATTTAAAAAAAACAAAATCTTGCCATTTGCAACAACATGGATGGAGCCAGAGAGTAAAACGCTAAGCGAAATAAGCCCGTCAGAGAAAGACAAACACCATATGATTCCATTCATATGTGGAGTTTAAGAAACAAAACAAACGAGCAAAGGGGGGAAAAAAGAGAGAGGCAGATCAAGAACTAGATTCTTAACTGTAGAGAGCAAACTGATGGTTACCAGAGGGGAGGTGGGTGGGGGATGGGGGAAATAGGGGATGGGGATTGAGGGGGGCACCTGTGATGTGCACCAGGTGATGTATGGAAGTGCTGAATCACCATATTGTACTCTTGAAACCAACATTACACTGTATGTTAACTAACTGAAATTTAAATAAAAACTCTTAAAAACCTAGGGAAAGTACAATCGAACCCAAACTTATCAAGTCTGTATATATTTTTCAAAGACAGTCACCAAAGTATAAATATCCATGAGGAAAAATCATGAACCCATGGTTTCTGCAGCCAGTTCCAGGGACATTTTCAGAACTCCAAGCAGCATTTGATACAGAATACTGGCTTCGATTTTCAAGTTTAAATTGAAATATATACTGTCTTTCAAAGCAGAAGCAACTGCTTGATATATGAGACTGTTGTAAGCAAAACCTGTGATATAAATTGAGTGGTTTTATGCTGGTGCAAGAAGGGCCCTGAGATGAAGTAGGAGCAGGATGGGATATTTGTATATACGGCATAGAGAGAAAAGCTTGGGCTTCACCACCAGACAAATGCAAACTCACACCCCAGTTGTGCTGGGTATGTGAACTTGGGTGTCAACTCTCAACGTTTTCATCTGTGAGATGAGAATAGTAGTGTGTACGCCTCACAGACGTGCCGTTCTCTTTAGGAGGGATCTTGTAGGCGAGAGCCCAGCGGGGAGCATTCATTCCATTCACTCCACGGCATTTCCTGTCTCCTTCCTCTCTTGCAGTGGCTATTGCCCCACGGGCTACCCCTGGTGTCCCTCTTTCCCCAAGTCTGGACTTAAAAATGTGTCCCCCAGCTCCCTCTGCCTTGATGTTCCTGAAAACAGGACACAGAAAATGGAAGACAGTTCCAAAGTATTTAAAATCTCATGGAGTTTTCCACAGTTCCATGACGAGAGTCCCTGACACATCTGAGATGACACGTGGTAAGCTCTTTCCACGACTCAGTACCACCTCTCCTACACCAGGATTAAACCATAATACTTGTTTTACAAATCGTAACACTTAAGCTCTTTGGAACCTTGAAATGATTATGGAAGACTAGATCCCACTCACCTTGGAAAAACCCGGATGGACCTTTTCTTCCTTTATGGCAAACGAATGACGCACTTACTCACACTCAGGGGTACGTGAAATAGGTTGGCAGTTCAGCTCTCCTGGCCCTTCGCCCTGAGCGATACCCATCGTAATGCCCCAACTGAGGCAGTTCCTCACGTACAGAGAGGCTCTAAGACTAAAAAGGCATAAGGTCTACAAAAACTTCGAGAAGAGGACCGAGCCAAAAAAACAAAAAACAAAATACACACGGTCATCTTCCTTCCAACTTTTTTCTGGGGTCTGAAGTGACCAAGATAATTTCTATTTGATTTCATACTGATTTTTCTTGCCCATTTATACAAAGAATAAATTCTGATGGGTGTGTTTTTAAAAAGGGGGCCTAAGGAAGTCGTTTTTAGTCCAAGTTATCTAAAAGGCTCATCGCATTATTATTTCAGTTGTTAAGGAGCTGCATAAATGCAGATGATAAAAATTGAAGTATGTTGCTTCTAGTCGTCTCCTATCAGCCTTCGTGTAGTAGTGATTTAATACTAATATTAATTTAATGTTAATATTTTCTGTTGTAATCAGTTACGAATCTTTTTCTTTTGACATATTAGAGATGGTCATGTTACTGTAAAAGTGTATAAAATTAGTAATTACGTGTGAATGAAGTTGTTGGTGCCTTTAGTCATGATGAAGGAAACCTCAGAATATAGATATAGATATATTAGAATATTAGATATAAAAGGGTTCAGACTTGTTTGATTATAGAAATGGCTGAAAAACTAAAAACTTTTTATATTTTTTCTGTATGTTCTGTTCTAACCACACTAAGATACACAGTGTACGTATGTGTGTATATTTACATATTTTTTCCATGTTGGGATATTTGCTGATTTTTCTCCAAGAAGCCATATGAGATAAGAAGCAATAAGTTGGACAAAATGAAAGCTTAAGTTGAGTTGATTTGGATAGAAGTATGGATTGCTTTCTTCTTAAGTTTCCAAAATATTAATGACCTAATATGAAACGAACTTTGTTGGTGGTCAGTCTCACTATGGTTGAAATGCTGCATCTGAGGAATAAAATAAATCTTAAACAAAGGGCTTTTTCTAAAATTTAGCCAAGAGGGGAAAAAAAGACAATGAGACCTATCTACTGTTACAGACTAAATGTTTGAGATCTCCCCAAATCTTTACGCTGAAGCCCTAACCCCCAGTGTAATGGTATTTGGAGACGGGGCCTTTGGGAGCTAATTAAGGTTCAATGAGGTTCTGAGGGTGGAGGCTGGTCGGATGGGGTTAGTGAGAAGAGAAACCAGAGAGCTTCTATCTCTCTCTGCCATGTGAGGACATAACCAGAGGTGGCCATCCATAAGCCAGGAATACAGCTCTCACCAGAACCCAAACCATGCTGACACCTTGATCTTAGACTTCCAGCTTCCAGAACCGTGAGAAAATACATTTCTGTTTAAGCCACCCAGTCCGTGTTATTTTGCAGCCCAAGCGACCTAATATATCTGCAGCCGGGAAGATGACCTTCCCCGCCGTAGCTGGCAAGGCATGATCATACATCATTGAACCCAAATGAGGTGCAATATCTCCTATGAAAATTTAACTTGTGCTCTTATTTTTTGTTTGTTTTGTTGTTGTTTTGGTCCTGGGTGCGAATGGCCTCACCCCAGAAACACAGTGGAGAACGTTGACCTCTGGGAGTAATCAGGCTTAATGTCAGGGAGAAGTAAGGAGACCTTTACTACTGTGAGTGTCTGGGACCCTAAGAGGAAATCAAAGCCTCTTGTGGATGAGGGCCTGCAAAGGAGAAGCTTCCCAGCCTCACTCGGGGTGTTCAGATCTCTAGGAAGATAAAATGGATGCTGGCGGGGTCCTCAAATGGTGGGGTCCTGGGCGTCTTGTGACACAGCATTCCTGGGACAGTTGGTGTCCTAGAGACTAGCTAAAACTGTGAACCTGGGAGCTCAAGTGACGGGACTCCCTGCTTCACTCTGACGAAGAGACTTAGCCTCAATCAAAAATCCAAAATGGTAGAACCAGCTTCTCCAAAAGCATGACTCCCTACTCCAATCTACCCACAGGGACCTGGGCCAGAAATAGTTCTTCTTGGCCTTTAGATTTTATGGGACACCTTTTTTTAGTAACACCATGTGTTGGTGAGAATGACGGCAGTAAACGGCTGAGCTCTGCTTGGATGTGGACGTCAGACTGGATTGCTCCCTTAGCCCGTGTACGCCCTTCAGGGTTCTTCGATATGGGAAGGGAGGGAGTGGCCGCAAGTGTAAGAGACTGAACTTCCTATTTATCTGGCGTTGGGATGCTCCAGCTTGCTCTAAAATTTAAGTTAGAACATAAAGCAAATGTGTGTATCCTTACAGTAGACAAGTTTGATTGGCTCCCGTGCATGCCTGCAGCAGTGTCTGCACATCATCTATAAGGAGATCCTCTTGGGGAAACTTCTTAAATTGTGTTATTTAAATCCAGCTTGGTTAACATATACCATATTATTAGTTTGAGGCCAAGTGCATGGTGGTTCAGAGAAAGTCGTGGTCTGTGTATTACTTTCCAAAGGAATTGATGAAGAATTTCTTTCCCAAATGTTTAACATGCTGTTGAATATAAAACTCAATGAGACTGAAAATTACAAACTCATTTCCGTATTTGATCTTTTTGGCAATGTTCTCTTAATTCCTCTCTCAAGCCACCTTCACAGATAAAATAAGTGGGAGAAACATGCAAGATCTAACTGCAAAGGAATGAATAGCGCTATAATTTTACTCTCCATTTGTGAAGCTCTGTGAAAAGGAAACAGTTGATGAGAACAAATGTAGAGAAGACAGGTTGATGCCCTGGCAGGTATAAAATCTAGATATTAATGGGCCATATTAATGTACCTAATTAAGCTTTTAAAAATGAAAATCAATTATGTTTTCTGCCATTAAATGATTTGAGCTAGAATTAAATTTTTTCTCACCTTTATGAAGTAACACTTTTGGATTCTACGACATTTTCAAATGAAAAAGAGATGGGGTTTTGATCATGACTTCTATTAAGCTCTTTATCTCGGCATCTCTTCAATTTCCTTCATCCCACATATAAATCCCATCCCGGTTCCCAATGGTATAAAAATGTCTTTCTGTGGGACATATCAGCATTCCGGTAATCTTCTTAAAGATTCAATTAAAGAAAAGCATATATATTTGAATTAGTAGACTGTGAAGAATCCTGTAAGACCAAAAAAATACACATTTCAAATGCTTTCAAAATTAATCCTTTTTCTCCAGGTTTTAAACCTATCCGTGTATTATGCAAAACAAAGTGAAACAAAACTAGCCCTTGTTATATTAAAATCAAGATTTAGGAAAACAAAATGGTGAACACTTGGCTGACTTTTTGTTACTACTATTGATTTTCCACACTTTCAGTAAAAGAAGATATGGAAGGAAAATATTCTTGAATGTTTGGCACAATCCATCTCGTGCCACAATAATGAAGGATATGTACAATTTATCTTGCTGTGACAAAATAGAAAATTCCAAAACTATCGTGGGCTTGACTATTCACAGACATTTAAGGCATCTGCAGATCAGAAGGTTAAGAATCTCCCATCTGCCATTCCTGTTCAAAAACAAACTCTAGCTCTTGTCTAGGATTTATTAACTTGGACTTTTTGTCTTTTCTTGTGAAATGATTCATACTCTACAACGAAATCTCAGTTCGTATCTGTGGCTCGCAAGGAAAATGGCAACACAGAGCTTCACTGTGATAAGGTAGATGGCCTATTAAAATAAGGAATAAGCAAAGGAATCCGAAAAAGACGCAACCTGATGCTCTTTCCGGAATCCGTATGTTTTCTAGTATGATTCAGCCTTGTTTTTGTGGCTGGCGATGTGTTTTGTAGATTTGGGCTCAGTAACTGTATTTTAGTTCAGAAAGGCCAACTGTATGTAGTTAATTGTTGGACTGTTTACATTAGTCTCATTTCTAACTGGAAAATGGCCCTGGAAAATGTTTTCAACATCCAACAGAGACAAATTTTCAACGTGGAACATTTAAAATAAAGCACTCTTTTCCAATATATTGGTTGTTTTAAAATATTTTCTATGCTGAAATGTACTCTGTATGTCACCATTCATGATAAGGTGTCTTAAATCTCCATGTTAGACATCGGAAATGTCAGTGGCCTTCGATGTCTCGCTCCGTACGTTTGATAGCTTGGCTGGCGGTTTACTCCAGGGACTGTACTGTGCATACATTTGGTATACAATGGATCACTGACCAACTACATTCTTCCTGTTTCCTTGTCTGTCTCTTGTACCGGGTCATGGGCTCCTTGAGACCAGGAGCTGCGGCTATGTCCTGTATCCTCTGCCTGAGACAATTCCAGCACTGTAGGCACCCATTTGCTTGTCTTCCCATGTCCATTGGAGACTTGATAGGTGTGAGGCTCGGTGCCAGGCTTTTATTTTAGATACTTCATAACCTCAGAGCAACCTGATAGCATAGACATGTTGTTGTCCTCATTTTCCTGCGAGGAAATAAAGGCATAGAGAAGATAGACCCTGACAGAGTAAGTGGCAGAGCCAGGCTTTGAACCCGGGCAGCCTGATTTCAAACGCTCTGCTCTGACTTGCATGACTGTTGCTCTTCAGATATGATCCGGGGTGAAGGCAGATGAGAGAGAGCAGTGGTGCAGATGGCCCTAAAATGAGAATCAGGTAGGATAAAAGAATACAATTTCCCAAATCTTTAAGTCAGGTCTTTGAAAGCTGTTGATTCATTCCCTCCACCACTCTCTTACGTTGCCTGTCACTTACAGGAAGTCGCTCTATGTGCACATTGTGTATGTAGTTAGACTTTTTTGAGGCAATTAAATAAGATCTGAAGTGCCCCAATCAGAAATCCACACTCCAAGGGTGCTTATTTACATTAGAAGGATCCTAATAAGGCGTCTATACTCCAGTGGCAAATACTCTAAATATTACTACCTAAATATGCCCCCAGAGGGTTATGTAATTTAAAGGATAGTAGAAATAATTTTTGACTGGTGAAAAAAGTTATGTTTACAGTAGATGGTTTCAGAGAAAACTGCCTCTGTTGCTTAAACAGGATCTGAGGATCCAAATCCTTTGGTACAGTGTTTTGGCTGGAACTCCACTCAGTCATCCTATGCCTTTTCCACCTAACGGAGGATTCTGTTGGCTCATCTGTCTGACTGCCAGTGTGTTGCATTTGTATAGGGACCTACTTTCATGCAAGGTGCTTGTCAGAACACCCAGAAGGGCAGGGAACCATGGTTTCCTCACCAAGCTTACTGGAACCAGTTATAGGACTATGTTTCGTATACCGGTCAGAATCGACATGCAGATTTGTATATATGTCAGAGTTCAAATAGAATATTTGAGACATTGGTTTTTTTCTTTTGGTGGGGAAAGGTCTTAGGAGACGTACAGGGCCAAATGTATTCAATCTTCACACCTAAGACCTCAGAACTAGAAAGGACTCTGAGACTCTCCTTTGTCTCTCCGTCTTTCTAAGTTAAAGTGTAAAACATTTAAGAGTGATTGTCATTGATACCACCCTTAAATATCTATAAAGTGGGAGATCCCACTTCATCCTTTCATACCCATAGAGAAACCACATCTTATCTCTATTAACTTCACTTTACTCCATTTGATATAAAATTTTAAGCTATGTCTCCGTAAACTTGACCTTACTCTCTGGCTTTAGTTGCATCTGGTGGAGTTTTCAAAATATCTGGAGAAATGTATTACTTAATATTTACCAAGTAAACTTAAGCATTGGATGATTGTGATGAGCTGTTCGATCCAACATGCATTTATCAATGCATGCTAAGTGCCAGACATTCTGGCACACAGGGAGAAATTAAATGCGTCCCTGCCCTTAAAGAGAACACCTCTGTAAGGGGTTAAAGGTGAAAGCCTGAAATAAATGCATCCCACCAAGAGAAATGGAATGACTACATTTTAGCCAAAGAAATATCAGACATGAGGTGTTCTACATACCCATGTTGCAACATGCTCTAATTTTTACTCTCTTCCTGCTTGACTGAGAAGAAAAGGGAGACTGAAGTTGTAGAGATAAGTACTTGAGAGCAGAGAATTTAGAGCAGAGTCTTTCCTTGGGTTCTTAATGGACTCCGGGTTAGAACATTTTCTTAGGGGAGATAAAGTCATAGAAAGAAAACTTAGTGTCACTGTGCCTTCAAAAATGTACCACAGTTTATGTATGTTTCATTTATAAGGGAAAAGGATTCTTAGCCCTGTGTTTCAATCATGGTGTAATATTTATTTGGAAAAAAGGTAGCTCTTTATACCAGAGCTTTCCAATATTATAGACACTAGCCACATGTGACCATTTGATTTTAAAGTTGAATAAAATTTAAAAATTCAGCTCCTCCACACCACCCTCATTTCAAGTGCTCCATAACCACATGGGGCTCAGGCTACCATTATGGAGAGCAGAGATCATAGTAGGTTTCCATTATCACAAGAGAGCTCTGTTGGATGACCCCACCTTAGACCAATCATTTCCCAGATTTCTTGATTTGAAGAACACTGACCTTCTCATTGCTCATTTGTGTGTAGGAGTCTTGTAAATGAGTGACTGGGACAATTGTTTCCTTTTATTGTGGGTTCCAGGTATTACCCATGAAAAGGGAAGCAAGCAAAACATCTCTGGAAGCATTAATGTCGTCATTATTTCCCCCATGCCATAGTTATTGAGGAGAAGACAACTTTATATCACAGTGGCCCCACTAATTACCTTTGTCTCCAAGTTCCCAGCCAGCAGAAGTCCTGGACCCTGCATCTACTCTCCATGTGTGAAGGTGGCTCACACGTCCAGCCTGATGGTTGCTAAAGGTGCTACTCTCAGCACTGTTCCCCGTTTTGTTCACCATCTGTTCTTACCGCTCCAGGTATTAGAAGAGCCACTGACAATTCCTCTTTGATGTCAGAGATTTAGAAACTACTCAATTATTAGAACCAATGGAAGAATGAGTATTAAAGATGTCCGTGAAACCAGGTGGCTAGAATATATTCTGAAGATATCTTTTGTCCTCATTAAAATACATCCCTTTTGTTTCAGTTCCCTGGAAAGCCTGTCCAACATCTTAGCAATATGACTCCTTGAGCTACTTCTTGATACTATTTCTTGATCTATCCATGCAATCGAACATCAACATTTCCTCAGCAAGATCTGTAAATATTCACACCAAGTACAACAGGTAAAGATTACAAGTAATCTCATGTCCATTCAGATCAGATTTTCCATTAAATGTATCAAGATCAGGTTAGGTTTTATTACCAAATAACTTCCAAAAAAAAAAAAAAAACCCCACTTGGTTTTCAGAGCTTATTGAATTTTGGAACTGCAGAGAAAGGATTGGTGACCAGTAGCTCATTCTTATTTCTATTTACATGTGTCATCCTCTAAGACACCTCTGAGCACCCATAGTACGTTAGAACTACATTTTAAAATCTCCTCCAGGCAATCTGCACTTTTCTTTCATAGGTTATCACAGTGCAAGTTCTTGGGAGGCAGGAAATGTGTCTCTCTTATTTCCTGCTTTATCCCTAATACCAAGTTCAATGCTGGAAGATAGTAGGTACTCAACGAATATGTGGTTTATGGATGTAATGGACGAGGGAGTGGATGGATTATAGATGCTTCCTGTCCAGCCGCTTGGAAGTGGCCTCTCTCTTCCAGGATCTTTCTACTCTAAGTTATGTGTGGCAAGGACTGCTGTATGCTTACTGATGTCTGTTCACTCCAGCTCATAGACACTCAGCTCTCCCACATTCTTGTAGTTAGGTTTGGCCACGTGACTGACTTCTTGCCAATGAAATGCAGGCAGAAGCCATGTACGTCTCTTTCATGCTTGAGCCATGGAATTCCTCTGTGGCCCTCCACGTGTTCTCCTCCTTCTTCCACTGGACAAACACCAAGGCCCCAGTAAACGACAGTTGAGGCTCTAGAGGATGGCAGAACCACAAGATAGAAAAACGGCCCTAGAGGACTGGGAACGGGTTTGCTGGGGTTGCTGCGAAAAGGTGCCATAAACTGGGTGGCTTAAACAACAGAAACGTATCGTCTCACGGTTCTAGAGGTTAGAAGCCTCTGGTCAATGTGTCAGCAGGGTTAACATCTTTTGAGGGCTGTGAGGGAAGGATCTGCTCTATGACCTTCTCTTGGCTTATAGATGGCTGTCTCCATGTTCATATGACATTCTCCCTATATGTGTCCTTTGTCCAATTTTATAAAGACACCAGTCCTATTGGATTGGAGGCCCACCCTACTCGTCTCAACTAATTACATTTGCGACAGCCCTATTTCCAAATAAGGTCATGTTCTGAGGTACGAGGGTTAGGACTTCAACACATGAATCTTTTCAACCCAAAACAGCCCATGGAAGGCCACGTGCCAAAGAGGAACGCCTGCATTCGACTTCGTGTAAGACACTTTCTTGTTAGGCCACTGAGATGTTAGCGTTGGCTCTCATAGCAGCTAGTATCTTCCCATAACTCACAGTCCCGCCATCATACTAGCCTTGGACTTGAGAGTAACAACGATTAGAATCTACCTATATATGTGCTTTTTGGAAATGTTAAAAAAAAAAAAAGTAGGTTCAAATTTCTCCCTCAGCCTCCACATTTGCAATTCTGTCTGGACTCGTTAACATTTGATTGCTCTGCTAGAAGGGTCATTGTCTGGAGAGGGTCGCCAGGAAGGGACCTGGTGTCAGAGGACCTGGACCTCAGTTCTGGCTCTGCCCCTAAAACACAGCATGAACTTAAGGTAAATAATGTCTTTCTCTAGGCCATTGTTTATTCATTTGCAGAAAGAAAACAATACTTCTCTCCTGGAACTGTTAGGAGGATTAATCAAATTAAATTCATCTTCACAATTAGCCAGAGTCTGGCATGAAGTTAGTACATAATATAGCTTTTTAAAAAAAGTTGAGGCAGATTTCTTATCTGGGAACTATGATCTCACCCTGCTCAGCTGGCATTCAATGTCTGAGGCACAAACGATTTAGCAGCTATGTTAGTAAGATAAACCTAGAAGTACATATTTGAAGGAATGGCCTTTAGAAGAGGAATTATACTCTGAGGGGTATATACGGATTTTACTTCAGTAAGAAGTTTCTGTCTTTCAAACCTATCCAAAGCGAGGCTACATTTTAAGGTAGTGAGTTTTCTGTCCCTGAATCTGTTTAAGCATAGGTGACATGACCACTTGGTGGTGGTGTTATGGGGGCGTTTAATCATAGGATGAGAAGCTGGAGATTTATAAGATGCATACTCCATGATTATAAGATTAACAAGGCCTATTAATATAGATTAGACATAAACCTGATACATTCTTATGGAGCACAGAGAGACAAAAAGTGTGCATGAATATACGCCCGGGGAGAAACTCTAGTGGTGGGCCATGGCAGCATGGACAGTGGAGTCATGGGAGAGAATAGAAAGGATCACCAAAGTATAAGAAAGGGAGTAGTTTGGAAACTCAAGAATGTACTTCCCCTATGACACAATTTTTCATAGAACGGGTCCTACGCTCTACCTGGAAAGGGCAGAATACTTCTTAAAGCTATTTTCACGGTCATAGCCCAGCTGATAGACCTTATGTTCTTCTCCAGTAATCACCCCCCCCCCCCATGAAAACCAAGCCCACAGCCCAATATTCCAGGAGATATCCTACTTATCTATCAACCGGGGCCATGCTCAGCATCAGGCCACCAGCCACTAGGACATGGTAGAACCACTCTGCGTGCCTTGGGCCAGGCAGCTGGGCGTCGGGCAGCCTCTCAGGCAGCATGGTTCTGAGCAACTGGAGAGCAAGTTGTTGACTGCAGACTTTCCAGACAGAGTGGGGATCGCCAACTCCAACACTTATGACGGCTTAAGAGGGGGATCTTCAAAAACCTTGTAGTCTGTTAAACCCACTATGCCTGGAATTTTTCCCTCCATTACTAGCTCCATGGAAGCCTGTCTGGCTTCTGTGCTCACCACACAGGACTTCCTGCTTCCTTGGCCCTGCACAGTCTCCACTGCTCCTTTTTCCCTCAGTAAATTTTCCTCTGTACCATATGGAACCTCTAGACCATGGCAAACACACTTCTTACCCTCAGCTGCGCAGCCTGACTGAAACCTGTCTCTTGCAGTTCGTTCCCACACACAACACACACCCCAGGGGAGGCGGTCGGGCCCCGAGCATTCCCTCAGTGCCACTCCCAGATCCTCGCTCCTCTACCAGAGTCTAACAAACCCTGCTCCTGGGAAGCCCTCTACCATCTGGATCTGCTTTCAATTACACCCCTAATTGCTTCACAAATGGTGGAGAGGACTAATTTTAGCATTTCTGCCATTTGTCAAGTCATAAATTTTGCAGTGTGAATTAATCCCACTTAATCTCAGTTGGGATCCTTGTTCTCCCCCTCGCTAGCTATTTGACCTTTGGAAATTTATTTAACCTTTAAAGCTACAATGTCTTCATCTAGAAAATGGGGATAAAAACATTTACTGGAGGAGATTGTTCTGAATTATATGACATAATATATGGGAAATCATCACAATAGGCATAAAATATGAATTGCACCTAAATCAAAATACTTTCAATAGTGTAAAAACAATTTACCCTGATGCAATTAAGGGTTAGTTATAGCTATTTTCGTAATATTAGAAACTATTTGGTTCAACTATTCTGTATGAGACGGTAATGACAGGTACACATCACTATATATTTGTGAAGACCATAGAATGTATGACACAAAAAGTGAACCCTTAAGTGAATTATGGACTTTAGTTAATAATAATGTATTAATAATGGCTCATCAGTTGTTACAAACATACCACATTAATGCAAGAAATTAATGAAAGGGGAAACCGGAGAGGAGGGAATTTATGGGGACTCTGTACTTTCCACTTAGTTTGTCTGTAACCCTAAAACTGCTCAAAAGCAATCTATTAATTACAAAAGAGAAACTCAACTACTTGTATGAAGCAGGTGCGTTTCTGATCTTATAATTATTGAAGCAGGTGATGGGTACGTGGATTTGATCATACAGCATCTCTCTAAATTTTCCATAGTAATAAAGTTTTTAAAATAGCGGTTTTGTTTAAATGGAGTCTGTTAGTTAATGTCTCCAAATAGAAGGTATTCATTTTAATTCATCTCATATTTATTGATGACCTATTAATCATTGGATTCTGTGTTAGATAGTGAGGGATTCCAGAACACTTTAAGTCACGACGGATTCCTCCCTCGGGAAGGTAGAATTTTCTTGCCCAGGCAAGAGAGCTGCTTTGAAATGAGTGCCTGACACTGGAACACAATTCCGATCCACACACGAAATGTGAGTTCTAGGAGAAGTCCGGAGAAGACCGAATACAAGTTCTGTCAATAAATCCCAAACTTTTGAAACATCGGAATGTTAGGAGTTCTGCAGGGAAATATACATAGATTTTTGATTGACTTTCACATCCTGTTCAACCTAGATTTTTTTTTTTAAATCACAAAGGACAGATGATGCTGAAACCATTTAGTAAGATCACATTTTTGATAAAAAAAAAATAATAAGAGAAAGAAGAAACAATATAGAAGCATGCTTTAAGGGTAGAACGGTGCCTTAAATTGGGCTGGATGCTCTCTTCCGAGCAGAGCACAAAGCCAAGCATTCAGTTGTTGATGAAAAGATCATTCAGGTCGTTGCTGGCATTAGACTGTGCGTGTGCGCTCTGTGAAGAGTTCAGATAAGGAGAACAGTTTTATTTCAGGCCAGTTTAAAATAAAAGTGTGTCTGTGCGTATGTGTTTTATAGATTTATTGTGGCCTTTATAAAAATCATTGAGAATTGAGACCTTATGGAGTACTTACAGTGAATTTTGCCTTATTGGAGAATTAAGTGATGGTTCTGCATAAGATCTTAATGTTCTTGTAAAATGTATATATTAAGTTGATTTATCAAAAAAAAAAAAGGATTGTATATATTCAGATTTTCATAGAGCAGCTCTGAAATCACAGCTTCTTGGGAACCAGGAACATTTGGGACTCTGTGCAGGACTATTTGTTATCCTAAAATTAGATTTCAAAATCAAATTTCCTGAAACACAAAGTCAAGGGGGTTGTAAATTTCAAATGCTGGCAGTTTGTGCAGCGCACAGGTATCTTGTGACGACTTTTAATTTAGATCTTGGAAAAGGAGGGTAGGGATTTGGATCTAATTAATCTTTCTCTTTTATAACTTGTGGAGTCTTGAATAGGAAATAAACTTTCAAGGATGCAGAAGAAGAATATCTCCACCGTGGAACTGCCTTCTCTGACTTCTTAGGGGAGCTTCTAAATCTTTTCCCGTGTTCCTAACTGTTGCCAATTCCTAGAAATCTCCCTGGTTTCAAGAAACAAATCCAAGAAATCACAGCTTTTATCTGGAGAGGAGAAAGGAAGGGATTTGGGCCGAGCACCCTTTCACCATAGATGCGGCGGTCAGATACAAAGCACCAAGTGCGAGGGCTCACGCTTCCCCCGGACCGACTCAGGTAATCCTACAAGCCAAGGAGCCACCTCTGTTTGCAGAGGCAACAACTGAGGGCCGGTGTGTGGTGTGCCCGAGGACACACAGCTAGTATGTGTCTGAGTGTCTGATTCGAGCTTTGTCTGACCCCCAAAGCCTGGGCTTCCCATTGTGATGCTTTCATAGTTTTGGTTTGTGGACTCTGGTTCAACAATTCAAGCAGAGGAGAAAAAGTGAGGTTCTTATCTCATTCCCTGAAGGCACTCAAATTACCGTTAAAAGGATCATCTGTACACAAAGCAAAGAAATGAGGCCCACTTGGGATAATTTGAGGGACACCCTCTCCTGGCCTAAAATAGCCTCCTTTCCCCTAGGCTATATGCTATTCACGTCCGGTATTGGAAATTCCACCAAGACCTAGTCAATCTTTTGGGTTAAATATTTCTTTTCCTTGGTTCTTCCTTTTTCAAAGGAAAATACACCCAAGGAAAGATGGCATATTAATCTGTAAGACCATGGTCTTCAGAGTTAGTTAATTCTGTGCCTTTACCTGCCTCAGAAAAGACTAGGGTATTCCAAGTTAGTAGAAAAGGAAGGATATGCTGTTTGGGTTCATGGCCTGGGATCGCGGATTGCTAAGGGCACAGGGAGAAGCCAGCTGGGAAATTAGTAACAAAGAAGAGGTTAGTAAACTAATGCTGATATTAAAATAGAAATTGTATGTTCATTGGCAAAGGCCTTCACCCTTTTAGAAAAAGGCCTTTAGGTTTTGCTTAGGCTTATAGCGACCTAACGGTGTAGTGAAATTCTGTTCTGGAATCCGTGTGGGCGACGGCCAGGTACCAGCTCACACGGGTAAGCATATGCAGGGAGCTTGTACCGCCCAGACCCCATGCTGGATGCTTGGCATTCTACCTTCACAGGGACCCTGGCAAGTTCTTCCACCCCCCGAGCAGATGTTATCAATCGTAATCACAACCATCTACAGTTTTAGAAAGACACAAAAGCCAGTTATTTCTTAAGTATAGATCATTTTTTGGACAAAAATAACATCATTGGCATATGGAAAAGTACTGAGTTTTAGGCCAAAAATCCTGTTTTCGAGTCCTGTGTTTGCACTAACAAGCTGTTTACCCCTAAGCTGGGCATTTTCCTTTAAGCCTCAGTTTCCTGATCTATAAAGAAGGAGTGGGTATGAATAGCTTATTTAACTCCCTGAACTTTCTAATGAATTAGCTACTCCAGCTGATTTGGGTAATGATTCATCGCAGGTACTCAGAAGAGGCTAGGAAGGGAAAGGCAGCTTGTTGATCCCCAGAAGAAACCCTTGGCCTATCTCACAACTTGGCTCAAGGCCCTAAACATCTTCTTTATGTCAGGCACACCATCATGTTTCCTTATCCAGCTCTGTCAGGTTTCTATAAAACTGCCAAATAAAGGTTTAAAAAGAAAACATTCATCCTCGGTATTAAGATCTCTCAAGTGTGTGTGGTGCTTATGTATAAACAGTATGAAAATGACCATATCGCCGGATTAGCTGGAGGGAACATCAGGTAAACACCAACAGAACACCTGTGACTAAAAATCAAACCCACTCATTTCAGTAGGCTGAATAACTCAATTACATTGCGTCTCTTGATTCCTCACCAAATAAAACATGGACAAAAGCAGGGGAGAGACCCCAAAGAGACCAGCCGCACGATTATCCAGGCGGTAGATACTTTCCTGGCACAGAGCACCCAACGGGAAATTCACTCAGTGAAATGTACCAGTAACAGTGGGGCTCACACCTGCAGTCCTGAACTTTGAGGTTTAAAGCCCCAGTCGCCTCTACATCTTCCCTGTGGCTAAATGGAGAAGTACATTTTTCTGGAATAGTTCCACGATGGTCTCCCCTGGCAAGCTGTTCTCCATGGGAGGTCAAGGTGGCCACAGTGACACGAAGTTGCCTCCTTCAATCTAGACCTTTCGATTCTAAAAGGCAGTTTAGAATGTAAGCATGTCACTAAGCAGCGGCTATCGCTGTGGGTGTGAGCTCGGGCTGCGCTCCTTGGGGCTTCACGGAGGCTGCAGGATCGGCTTCTCAACTCACTCGCGGAGACGCTGGCTCATATTCTGATGTTCGTTGTGGGCTGACTCTCTTAAAAGAAATCTAGAAAGGTAAGTGATTTCTAGGCTAACTAAGGAATTTAATTTAACAGAAAAATAGTGCTCCCGCCTTTCCCGCCCGACCACTTTTGAGGATTGTACTCGTGATAGCGTTATGTCTCTTTTTGATGTGGGAGCGCTCTGAAATGCAAAGTGTCTTCGCTGGAATCGGCTTCCAGTTCGTACCGTGGTCTTCGTGGCTTGAATGAAAGAGCCTAAATGTCTGTGCGACCACTGCTAAGAAAATCTCATGACCTGCCCAACCAAACTGAAGACAGGGCAACAGACAGCAAATTTGCATCAAGTGTTCCAACCCCTGGGAGAGGAAAGGGTTTCAAGAAAATACACAAAAGCACCAAGCGATGAAGCGGGATGAGAAACAATCTTCGCAGGAAGAAATTGCTCACCTGGGTGAACTAGGTGAGCCCTTCCCGGAAATTGCCTTTCCAGAGAATTAAACATATAAAGTCCTGCAAGAGTTAATGCGGCTTTGCTTCTGGAAACTCTTCGGAATCCGCACCATTATAATCACCAGGCTTTGAATCTGGAGGGAAAATACACTCTCCGAACAGCTATTTGAAGGCCCATGGACTCGGCTTGCTTTTGAGGGAGACTTGGGACAATTTGGCCCACCAAGGTGTAGAGAAGATGCAAATTGAGGAAGGAGAACTACCAAGAGAAGGAAGACATCTTGGGGATACTTTGAACTCATTGAATACAACTGCCTCCCAATGAAATAAAGCTATAAAATGCTGGTTTTCCAGTTTCGAGACCAAAGACTTAATGGGGGGGTGGGGAGGAAGCTCATGTTCTTAAAAGAATCAATACAAATCTCTAATAGTAACAAAATTAAACAGCTTGCCTTTGAAAGGCTACAAAGGCTTCTTCAGAAAAAAGAGAGGGTGTTGTTTCTTTTTGTATCAAGCCTGACATTAAGGCAGGATATCATTGAAAAAAAATTGCCAGCAGAGTGAACACCAAACTGGAAAACAATGATGGTCTTCTACCTGAAGTGCCCGTATGCAAGATTGTGAACGAATTCATCGGGAGATGCAAATTACCATGACTTCTCCTCCACACTCCCTGGTAAGGACACTTGTCGGTATTGAGAGAGCAGATGCTTGCACAAACATCCCTCTTCCTTGTTGATTTTTACATGAAATATTTATCCTTTGTGTCTATTCCTTAATAACAGCACTTTTAAGTCTTAAACCACCTTAAGGATCTCTGTAAAGCCATTTTGGTTCGTAGTTTGGTAAATGTCCAAATACCCTACAGTTTGCACGAATTATTTATTATAAATTCTATGTACAAAAATATAAGGAAAAATAAAACCCCCTGTGACATCACCATTCAAAGATAACCACTGTTAATAATTTAGTGTATTTCCATTCAGTTTCTAGTTCTATCACATATTCGTCACCGTGTGTCTGCACCTCGTTTCATTCTGCGTCAAGGTTATCATTATAACACAGGTGTCTTCCCATATCATTAATTTTGTCATAAAATATTTAAGGTCATATAGTATTTCTTAATATGAGTTTAAAATATTTTATTTAACCCTTTTTTTATTGGAAGGTATATAATTTGTACCGAAAATAGTGCTGCAAGTAAGCTTTTTTGCTGTTTTTTTTGCATCACTTCCTATAGAAACTTTCCCAGGAGTAAAACACAAAGCCAAATAATGTGATCTTTTTTCCAGATTTCTAATCCACAGTATCACTTTCTGTTCATCAGCAGCGTGAGACTGTTTCTGTTCTCACTCCCAAGCACTTCACGAGTACGCTTCACTGAGTCCTATATTCTCACCCAAGTATTCTAATATTCTCTTATTTCTTTTCTTTTTCTCCTTGAAATTCATTTGAAGTTCCTCATTATTGCTTTGCATTTCTTTGGTTTCCTGTGCAGTTAAACATTTTTTGGTCAGATTTATTTGTCATTTATAGTCTTCTTACATAAAATATTTTCTCTAGTTTACTTCTGAAATAGGCTTTATGTGGCTTTGCCTTTTGGCTGGTATCAGAACATTTCTAGGACCAATTCCAATAAATGTATACATTCCCTTTGGATACGGTAGAAATCCAGAATTGATTATTTCTCTGACGTTGGTGTTGTTTCAGAAGTCCATCTAGCACCTTGATTCAATGATGCCGTAAGATTTTGCAGGAAAATTAGTAGCCGTAATTATAAATTCTTGTACCATATCATGAATCTTGTGCCCCTTATTATAAGAACTCTTACCACTACTTATTTTGAAATAATATTTTTTTAATTTTATTTAGTTATTTCAGACTGAGAGAAAGAGAGCAAGCACAAGAGAGGGGTGGGGGGTGGGGTGGGGCAGAGAGAGAAGCAGGCTCCCAGCTGAACAGGAAGCACGAATCGGGGCTCGATCCCAAGACCCTGGGAACACGACCTGAGCTAAAGGCAGATGCTTAACTGATAGCCACCCAGGCGCCCCTTGAAATAATATTTTAAAATCAGAATTAAAATTACATTTTTTTCTACTTTCCATCTCAAGACAGTGTCCTAAAAATCAACTTGGCTATGAATGTTGGGAAAATCGTAGCCACAGGTCACGATGTTCCCGTGTGCCAAGACAACTTGGCTGAGAACTACTGGATAAGACTCATTCATAGAGGATGAAACTCTACCTCTGGCACAGAACTGACTGCCAAGAAAATGTCAAGGAACATGAAAAAAGAAACTATCAATGAAGAAAGACCATTTTCGAGTTTACTAAAATAGAGCTTCTTCCCCAAATAGGGCTCATATATTCAAAAAGTAAGCCAGTTCATGTCCCTCCTCTGCCAGCATCCTGCACTGGCTCTCCATTGCACTTGGAGCGGAACTTGGACCCTAACTCTTCCCTCATCTCCTCCTCACCTTCATCTCCCCCTCGGTCCCCTTCATTCACTCTGCTCCAACGGCTCTGGCCTCTGGGCTGCTCCTGGAGTAAGCCAAGCAAACTTTTACCAGAGATCAAGAATTTGCATCACTTGTTCTCTGCCTGAACCTTCTTGCCCTAGACATCCATAGGCCGAATGCTTGTTACTCTTTCTAGCGCTTGCTCAAATGCCACCCTCTGGGTGAGGCCCACCTAATTCCCTATTTAAAATAGCAAACCTGTACCCTGTCCGTTTTTCTGATTCCCCTTACCTTACTCTACTTTTCTCCCTGTGATAATTATCACCTAACATCACATCAAATGACTTCTTTGTAATGCTTATTGTCAGTCTTCTTGCTGGAATGTAAGTTCCAATCAGGCATCTTTGTTTTGTTCACCAGTGTGTATCTCAAAGACCTAGAACAGTACCTGGCAAGCAGTAGACATTCAAACAATATTTGTGGAATGAATATAAAACATGTTGGAAGGGAAATACACTTAAAGAGTGTGCCGCGGATGGCATTTGACTGGGAATCTAGAAGAAGTATATGGCCTAGTCTCCTGCCACCTTTTCGATAATAGAAATGATATTGTTTATTCATTGATGGGACGAACATTTATCAGTCCTAGACTATGTATCAGCACAGTGCTAGACACCAGGGACACGAGAGAGAAGATACAATCCCTATCTTCAGTGACAGTGTAGACTAGTCATACATAGGAGGACATCCAAGCCAGTCTCCGGGGGGAGGGGGGGGGTCAGTCAGGAGAGACAGAGAGCCCCAAACTGAGAACCGAACCGGGAGAGGCCAGAGGAGGGGTGCAGGGAGTGTGTGCAGGAGACATTCCAGATGAGGGCTTAGCATGTCCGCAGTGCCCTGTGCCATGACGTGGCTCCTGCTTACCCTAAATTCTATGCTAAGAAATGCGGACTTTCTCCTAGAGCAGTAGGGAGCCATGGAAACTGAGAGAGTCTAACATGGCCAGATTGACATCTTGCGAAGATGATTATGTCCTCTGATTCCCCAGGTGTGTCAGGCATTTAAGAAGTATTTACCATAATCAAAATGCCCTTCCTTTGTGCTGTGGGGAAAATTAGAACCATCAGTCTAGGAAAAAAAAAATTTAACTATATTGATAAACTATGTTTTAAGCCCTAGAATAAGGGGTATCGGAAGCGTTTTGTTTTTCCACAGTCGATCGCAGTGTGTTTATATTGGAAAAGATAGACAATCTTTTAAAACTTAATTATTTCTTTTTCGTTTTTATTCTTGCTAAATAATTAAATTAATTACAGAAATTCCATTTTCTGAAGGTCTTACGATGCAAAGCTAAAAAACATATTCACAAAAGCTGGCTGGGAAGGTAAAGGAATACAGTTCCAACTGACAATGTCAGGAGCCTTCCTTGTGGCTTCAGAAACGGGCAACAGAAGCAAGCGGATACGAATGCTGAAAGCACGTTTGATACCAGGGACTAGAATTTATAAAGAGGCAAGGCTGTGCACCTTCCAAGCCCCCCGCCTTTTCCACCTGGGAAGGAGAGCCATCCCGTGAGTGGTCCGAGGCGGCCGTGGGTGCAGCCGACGTGGGAGAAGCTCCCCACCCGGCCCGGCTGGTCCTGGCCTCACTGAAACCAGCTCTGGAGCAGAATACCCTGCCAGGCCCTTCCGCCACCTTGCCGATGTTGCCTGCTAGTTAGTCACTTGTGGGGGGTCCCATCAGAGAGTCGGGGTTTGCTGTGAGAGGAAAGGCAGTTCCACAAGTTTGTGCTGCTTGAGGTTAGACCTTTCCGCTCTTGACTGGCTCTGGCTGTTCAAAGATTGTCACATTCAAAGCAGTGCTATTGATTCTGCAAGAGAGAGATTAGTATCCTATACCTACCCCAGAACTTTCTTCCGATCTTTGCAAAAGACTTCATAAATAACTTCATTATTTGAGCACTGTTTTTGTATATCTGGCATGTTTTCCAATAGCACCAAGTAAGTCACTGTCCAGTTCTCAGCAGACACTTCCTGGGGGGGTCCTACCAATTTGACTGAATTCTACCCCTGTGTCCCTGGAGATCACGTCAGAGCCCACAGGCTAAGAGCTTCATCTCCGCCCCCCCCCCCCCCCCCCCCCGCACACACGCACACACTCCAGATATTGGCGATCGGGGCTGAAAGCTCCAACCCTCTCATCACACAGTCTCTCTGGTGATCAGCCCCTTTTTGAGGCTCTCCAGAAGCCCCTCCTAAGCCCCCTCAGATGTGCTCCAAAGACTCTCCTTATGAATAACAGAAGAGACTCCTATCTGTCAGGAAATTCCAAGGATTTTAAAAGCTCTGCCAGAAATAGGGGATAAAAATCAAATATATTTTTCATTGTATTCTCATTTTTTAAATAGCACTGGTTAAGAAACTGGACTCTAAAACCAGGCTACCTGGGTCCAAATCAGGCACTGCAACTGACTAGATCCGTCACCTCAGGGCAATTACTTACCCTCCTTTGTCTTGGTTTCTTCATCTGTAAAATACAGATGGAAACAATGATGGGGGTCGGATATGGCACCTTGGCATCGTAAATATCTTAAGCTGAAGGAATTTCTTTTAAAGAATGGCAGAAGTAGGAAGGTCACTCTGACCTTTCCCTCCTTGTCATTCTTTGAAACAGGTTGTGAAACTCCCCTGTGAAAGTTGCCCTCCCTGTACAAGAGAAAGGAAGATACTATTAGCCCCAAAGATGGGGATCTGGGGCCAAGAAATCTGTACAAATGAACCTTGTTAAACTCACTCTTATCTTCCTAGTTACTTCTTCCCCATTTATGACCTCTAGTCCAAACCCCTTTATCTTAATTCTTCACAAATGTATTGTTTCTTCGTTTAAAAGGTATAAACGCTCTGGTCACTTCTTTGGGTCTTCATTCTCTTGTGAAGGCTCCCATATACGAGTAAAAATTTAGTAAAATATGGATGTTTTTCTCCTGTTAGTCTGTCTTTGTCAGTCAAAGCTTCTGACCCAGCTGGGGACCCTACAGACGATCAAGGGAAACTTCCTCCTATACAACCGCCCCCAATTCGTAGCGTTGTAGTTAGTTAATGTATATAAAGCCTTGGAACAGGGCCTGTTCCTTGTGAGAGCTTTGTCAGTATTAGCTATTATTATCTACCCAGGGCTTTGAAGAAAAGTCTGCATTGAACACTTCCCTGAAATAGGGGAGTACCAGCTCCAGGATTAATAATCACATTGGACAATTGATCGCGTTCTGGTTATTTAGTTATCCTGCCTTATCGGATGTCATATATAACAAACAAGGGTCACACCCATGTCTAAATGAACCCTAACAAATCAACTGTTGACGGAAACTTCAAGGCGGTCAGTATCGTGTCCATTTTGTTTTGTTTTGTGATTGTTTCTCCTAAAGTAGCAGACTTTTCTGTTGCGTTTTGTGTTTGTCTTTTTTCCTGCAGTTACATTTTTTCAAGTTCAGAAGAAGAACGCTGCATTGAAATAATACAAGCCTCAGAGCTGTAACATCTTAACCCACATCAAGGTGTTAGAACTAATAAGAGATACACTGAGGCATCTTAACAATTTCAAGAGTGTATTTGAGCAAAAATCAATTTGAAGCAGGCAGTGCCAAATTGGAAATGGCTGGGAGCGTTCCACCAACAGGGGCTAGGGGAAAGAATTTTATAGAGAAGATTTGGAAGCAGAACAAGGAAATTACTTGATCGGCTATAGCCAAAGCTATAGCCGTTTGTGATTAGTTAGCTGTTCTTAGGGTTCGATTCGTAACCTTGAGGGATTTACAGGCTAAGGGTTTAGGTTTGCTTATGTCCGTCGGCGACTAAGGCGTTAGAGCCACCTCAGCCTAATGGCCTCCGTGGTTAATTAATGCAGCCAAACAAATGTAGCAGTCAATGATGATGGCTTAATAGTGGAGCTCAGACCCAGAAACATGCTCCACAGATGCAAACGGCCAAAACATGCCTCCCCGAAGGGCCATATTTAAAATGCATTAGAATCCTCTGTGCAGTTGACAAGAACAAGCAGAGTCACCATAATATCCAAACTGAATCCTTTACCCCTTATTATGACTTAATTTGAATGGGTGAATTCTCCTTCATTTAGAGATTAAAGTTCCACATGGCTGGAATTCAGCAGTAGGGATTAGCTTTGAAAAGCCAGGAATTGCTGGTCATGTCCAGAAAAATCTAAGGAGGAAATCTTTTTATTTGGGCCTCTATCCCTTTAAAGATAGTGCAAACATGCTCACGATTGGAAGCATGCATTCTTCTTTGTAGACTTTAATGCTGAAAATAGGAAAGTTGAAATTGATGGCATTTCTACCTAACTCATACATCACATTCTTATTGAGGAAGTATTACGTCTCAGGCACTGTTCTAGGTCCTGAAAAATAGCAGTGGAAAAGAGAGTGACAAAGAAATCCCTGCCTTCAGAGACTGTACCTTGTGGAGTGCACATGTCATGGAGGGAGACTAAGGAAAACAAGAAAGTAAAATACATAATGGGACAAAGAACTCTTTAAATAGAGCGGTCGGGGAAGGCCTGACCGAGAAGGCAACATTTAGCAAAGACCTCAAGGAGATGAGGACTTTTCTAGGGGAAGAACATTCCAGGCCAAGGACCCAAGGCTCACAGGAGCTCTGAGATAGGGCACGTGTAGTGTGTTTGGGGAAGGGCAACAGGAGCGGTGTGACTGGAGCGAAGTAAACAAGGCTGGCTGGAACACGAGCTGAGTGTAGAGACATAAAGATGAGGGGAGAACATACGAGTCATACAGGAGATTTGGCTACTCTAAGGAATTTGACTTTCATGCTGGCTAATGGAAAATTTGCGGAGTTTTGAGCCCAGGAGTGACACGATCTTACTTACCTTTTAAAGAGATCAATCTGGCTGTTGCATTGAGGATAGACTAAAGGGGGCAAAGCAGACCCGGTAAGAGGCTATATCTGTAATTCGGGTGAGAGAAAAGGACCATTGGTTATGCTGATATTCGTGGCAGTAGCGAGAAGTAGATGGATTCTGGACATTTGGGGATGTATCACCAACAGGATCTGCAGATGGATGGGATGGGATGTGTAAGAGCAAAAGAGAAATCAAAAACCACTCTAAGGTTTTTGATCCGAGCGCCTGAGAGGCTGGAGTTGTCGTTTGCTGAGATGGGGAGCACGTTGGGATAAACAGGTTTGGAGAGGTGGAATCAGACATGCAAAATGAGACACATGAAGTTCCAGATACTTATGTCGTAGCTCTCTGAGCAGCAACGTTGAGTAAGCAGTTTGCTTTCTGATTCTTCTGTGCCCTGAATGTATTCCTTACAGCTAAGCGCTTCCGTAGTACTGAGACTCTCTGAATTGCCCTTTGATAGAAAACATGCTGATGAACTAACTTCTGTAAGAAGCCGAGAACCTCAACACTGCTTTCAGAGAAAGTCAACCACTCGCAGTCAGAATATAACTCGCATGCTTATAAGGAGTGGAGAGCATCCCAAAATAGAGCCGTCTACAGCAGCTGCAGCAGGCCAGCGAAGGGCAAACGCCGCAGGGGGATGGGTCGGGCTCGAAGAGGCAGTGGTTTTGAGAGTCTCCACACTCTCTGGGACCGAGTATCAATTTGTTTGATTCTCAAGCACAAGGGAACACCATGTTTCCTGTGCCAGAGAGGTATTTTTGCACAATCCAAGTTTGAAAGGCCTCAGCATGAATACCCCATTTGTGGTCGACCTGTCCGGCAGGGCAGCGGCACCAAGAAACGGAAGGTGAGAGGTGAAGAGGGAAGCCATGTAGGGGTCATTTGGGAACAATGGCGAAGGGCAGCAGGGGAAATTTCAGGAAATACAAAACTCCAAGTAGGGGGTTAAAAACCCAAATGCTGGGGCGCCTGGGTGGCTCAGTTGTGAAGCATCTGCCTTTGGCTCAGGGCATGATCCCAGAGTCCTGGGATCGAGCCCCGCATTGGGCTCCCTGCTCTGCTGGGAGCCTGCTTCTTCCTCTCCCACTCCCCCTGCTTGTGTTCCCTCTCTCGCTGGCTGTCTCTCTCTGTCAAATAAATAAATAAATAAATAAATAAATAAATAAATAAAATCTTTTAAAAACAAAACAACAACTCAAATGTTGTTGGAGACAGGCAGGTAACATCAGAGGAGAGAGGCAGCCTAAGCGCTAACAGGAAGTGGTGGGGGCTGCGGTGATTAGCGGTATGGGTTTCCTCTGAGAGAGAAGGGGGGGGGGGCTTTCATTGCCCTGCAGGACTGGGAGCACCATGCAGCCAGATCGCCTTATTGCCAGAAAAGCCAGAAGTCTAGATGTTTTATATGAAATCTCCTGATTTTGAAATGTTGGCATTTAGTTCACATTTTCAAAAAGCACTGTGTAAGCCCAACAAAACATATCTGCGTATCTGCGAGAGGTCCTAGGTCTTTAGAGCCTATGGCAACCTCTAGCATTGCCATTTACATACCAATAGTTTTAATTATTGACTAAATCAAGCCATTAAATTCCAACATAGTTATAGCAATTATTTCTCCTACGCAGGAGAAACCATTTTTTTGAATATGACCTGAAGTTTCTGTTTCAATATGAAGTACTACTATTCAAATACAGAAGTGTGAAAACAACGTAATTATGTACAATAATCCCTGCCCTTTTCGGAACTTTTAAAAATGAAAGTTATTGGCTTTTGTTACTATTTCTGCATAAATCTTCTCAAATTAAAGTTGTCTAGCTATGATAAAGTTGCCAGAGTATGATGTTGAATGAGACAGAGTCATGCCCTGCTGCTTCCAAAATAGGCTGACATTTTAGGAGATTCTCCTGGAATTTTTTTTTTTTTTTAAAGGATGTTCGGCTTCAGAAATTATATAGGCTGATGGGAAAGAACTAGCTCTGGCTGGAATGAACAAGGGGAAGCAGAGATTTCCATTATGATTAAGGCAAGATTTCATAGTTTTTCTTAGCAAGTCATTTTTCTCCATCTTTCTATATTGAAATTTCATTGAAAAGCAAGACTGCTGGATGATTGAATAGATGCGGGGGATGCTTGAACTCAATTCATTCGGCTCCTGGGCTACCCCCTATGCTAGGATGGTCTAAGCAGGCTGCTAGACTCTTGATCGGGTGCTGTGATTTGAGCAGGGGTCTGGGAAGAGTTGTCTTCCTGGTGAACTTTCCGAAGAGACTCTTGCCTTACTGTGCCTTCATTTCTACTCATACAAATATTTTGGGAGGAGCAAGGGAAGGTACTTATTTATTTTTTATTTTTTCTAAAATAATTGACAGAAGCAGATATCCCCAGAGTGGGGTGATATCTTAAAACTCTTACCGGCTAATGCCTTAGATGGGAGAGTGACTTCTTCCCTCCTGCCGCCCAAAGAGGGGCAGCGAGCTGAGGAAGCAAGACCATAAAGTAAGGGCAGAGCTCCGGAAGTCTGGAAGGAGGAGTATTGGGAGGTCTGTGAGTGTGTCAGTAAGTGCTGCCTCATGCTAGCTCCAATTCCCAGCAGAGCAAGAGTTCGGCTAGAGTCTTCAAATCACTTTTCGCATGGTCCTATGAAGAACAAATCAAAGTGTCCTCGGGTTTTTGTTAGGGGATTAAGACAAAATCATCTACGGCTTGAGATGAAAAGAAAAAGTGACTTAGAATTTAAAGATAAGAATGACCATTTTAGTTAATTTCACCCACACTCGCATTTTAGAGATAATCCCAAATCCTTTCAGGAAAACTTTTAATGACGAGGGGAAAGATGTGTGGAAAGCCAGAGAGGAAAGAACGAGGCTGGAAGAGCTTGGTTCCAGGAGAAGCTGACAGACCAAAGTAACTTGATCACTCACCAGAGTATTCCAATCCTACTTTGCAAACTTCAAGAGATCTGCTGACACGGGGTTAGGAGGGGTAAGCCTGAGGTCGGAAGCTACTGTCAAAAATTGGGTCCCTTCTCACAAATGAGGAAGTTCTCAGTCTGCTCTGGCCCCTGGTGCAGCCATGTGTCTGCTCAGTGATTTCTTTGGCATTTCGTAAGACCTTGTCGGATTTCAGGATATTCATGTTCCCCCGATTTACTCTTTACAAACAGTCCCTTTAGACACCCTTCCCTACCAGTGAGCTCTGTGTGAAACTCCTTTTATTAAAAGAAGGGTGGGGAGAGGTGTCCTTCTCTTTTCCATTGCGTTATCAAGCTAAAGAATATTAAATTCTTTTTAGAGGGTCATCATATGATTCTATTCTTGTTAAATAGCTGTGGATTTGGATATTTAGTCATTTAACGAGATTTGGCTGTGCTCACAACACACGGCAGTTCTAGATAAAGGAACGCTTTCAGCAAAAGATTATGTTGATTTTTCATTTCTCAAGGAGGAAGATCTCACCAAATACCATGCTACAGACACTTTGTGTTTGTTTCAGAGTTCTGAAATAGGCAGTAATTTCTTGGTGTTGGATCATCTTTCTCTACCAAGTTACATGATCAGTCAACCTTCCCCTTTACAAATATGATGGTACTTGGCTGAATCACCTTAGGAACGTGTAATTCTGTACCGGTTCACATCCTTGAGAGATCATTTCTTTGCATAAATTCCCTGGATCTGGCTTCTTTTTTTTCCCCAGATGCTGTCTTAATAGCTCAGTAGTTAGAGGAAGCAATCCCGTTCAGCCGAGGTAGGCACGTAAGGACAGGCGACATAAGGGGGGAGCTGGGAAACAGCGCCATGGAAACACCCAGTCCGGCAAAAGAGGAAGAGACCGCCACTTTTGCTCGGGTACAGCATGCTGATGTCAGGACTTCTGTGCAGGAGAGCCCTCTTCCTTTCCACTCACCAGCCATTGAGGGGAAAGCAGAAGTACCATTATAGAAGCAGAAGACGCCACTATTGGGTCCAATGATGCCGTGCGGCCATTCTCCGCGGCCCAGAGCAATCCGCAGATCTTTCTGGGTGGGTCAAGAGTGAGCTTTGGCATCAGATTTCCCTGAATCCAAATCCGTTGACTGCCCATTTCTAGCAAGTCACTTCACCATTCACACCCTTCATTTCCTCTTCTTCAAAATCAGAGAATAACACACCTGCCTCATTGCCTTGGGTGAGGCTTCAAGGACATGGCGCAGGCAAAACAGCATAGAGCTTGACACGTAGCTCAAGGACAAAGCGGTCAAGTCCTTTCCTCTGAAGTGTGTATTGTATGACTCCTTTGTCAGCTTCCTCACTCACCGTGGATTAGGCGGAGAGAAAAAGATAAAAGAACACTGGTATGAGACGAGAGAGAAGGGAAAATAGACGACTGGAATGGAACAACCCCAGGCAGAGAGAGAACACGCAGGGCTTTGAGTGGAAAGAGGCGGGCACAGAGCAGTCAGAGCCCTCAGGCAGGTGAGCCACGCGTAGCAGGAGAACATGGGGCACGCGAGCATTCCGGCCCTACCTCCGTGTCTTGTTTTCTCCCGGTTACCTCACGCTTAGCCTCACCTCAAACACTTCAGCGTATCCCTGTCTTCCTTATAAAAGTTTCTATACACCCTTGAGACGCCTGGGTGGCTCAGTCGATTAAGCGTCTGCCTTCATCTCAGGTCATGATCTCAGGGTCCTGGGATCGAGCCCCACATTGGACTCCCTGCTCAGCGGGGAGCCTGCTTCTCCCTCTCCCTTAGCCCTGCCTCCCGGCAGTACCATTTAAAATCTTTAAAAAGATTTTAAATAAAATCTTTTTTAAAATAAAAAATAAATAAATAAAAATTTCTATATTTCTAAAATTTCTATATTCTAAAACATCTCTCCGGTTTCTCCTCTCTGACTCTTGCTCTCTCCGCACACCCATTTTCTTCCTCTTCATGCTTCCCAGTTCCTCCGCTATGGTTTATTTCTCTTCTGCCGTTGGAAGAAAGCATTGCTGTCTATAGCCTGCCAGTTGTTTTATTTTTTTATTTTTTGTCCCTTCCTGGTCATGAGAAAAATATTTCTTCTTTCTCCGAAAAGCAATCCTCTTTTTACCAACCCATCGACACACTCCTTCTTAATCTCTTCTTTATGTATTGATATACTCATTATCTGTCCACTAGTAGTTCATTACTTCTTGGGTCATTTTTATTTTTTGTGTCAGTTGGAGATGCCGATCAAGGGCCACTCACCTGCACGTATGCTAAATACATGCATTTGCTTACAGGCAATTTTCTGTATTTAGATTTTCTGTATTTTAAAACCTTCATTAGAGAACATTGCTATGTAAACAGTGGGTTGGTCCAATACCGTCTTATGAGAAATAACTGACAAGCACAATGTATTGGCTATAATAGCTTTTCTTCAGCCAAAGCTATTTTGGAATATGAGTGTTAAAAGGGCTATTTAACAATTACTCAAATTATTCGATCACCAAAAATAATTTCTCTTACTTTGGCCAAGCTAATTGAACACAAAGAAAGTGAGTTAGGAGCTTAGGTTATCCGTGATTGTTTATACTATTTTAATGAACGAGCACATTATCAACCCATTAAACCTGAATGAGAGTGACGATGAATAAATGCAGAAATTAAGGAAAAGCAATTTCCCAAGGATTTCGGCTGGTCTAGATGAGATGGCCAGATGGGTGGAGGGCACCCACTTCTGCTGCCACAGACTCCTTGACTGTTCCGTCCGCTTGAGGCAAAGGTGCTGATTTGCTACAATAGGATAAACACGAAATTACTTAACTTGTGTTTGGACTTTTTTGAATCGGTAAAGTGAATTCTTTCAATTTGTTTTTAATAAAGGCCAGACTCAAATCGTTCTTGGGAATGTCAAAACGGGAATTTGTCCCCAAAGTCCTAAGACACCAAAATTTGACTATTTTGTGGCACGTGGTTTCAGGGACTACCCATCCCTTCATCTCTGAAATGAAGGCAATTTTATAATTGGTTTGGAAAAAACAGAAAAAACTGTTAGCAGTCAACAAACCTGGCCTCTGAGCCTCATGCCTCCTCCACCCCACCTGAGGCTCTGAGAGAGCCATTCTGTTCTTCCTGTTCTCATCTGTGAAGTACGTTTGCCTTGGGTAATGGGTTACCGAGAATGACCATGGCTGAATGACCATATAAACAGGAAAGGCTTCTCTGAAAAGTTTATTTTGTGACATGAAATATTATTGAGGGTTTATTTTGTGATAGGAAATGTTCATGAGATTGAGGTGATGGTGGTCGTGATCTGGTCAAATCCCTACTTAGCCCCGAAAGCAGTAACCACACAGATCCTATAGCCAGAATACTTGCCTTGTCGTTTCTTAGCCATGCGACCTTGGGCAATTAGTTAAACATTTGGTGCTTCAGTTTCCTCATCTCTAAAATGGAACTAATAATGGTATCTACCACGCATATGGGTGTGAAAATAATATTAGTTCACACAGGTAAAGTTCTTGGAATACTACCTGGACATAAACTTGTCTTGTATAACTATTCGCTATTATTTCGAGGGTACTCGGGCAGCTAGGGCGTTACCAACGGCACCATTACTCTTCGGGAAGGTCCTGGCCTTAGACCCTCTGCTGTGTGCTTTCCTGCTAACTGAGGTCTTAGAAGCCCTCAGAATTGGAGTCAGTTCAGCATCTTTGGGTTTCTCTGGTGAGCAGGACTATACTGAACCAGGCTTTTCTGAACATGCCCTATAACAGACCTATATCCAAGGCGGGCCAAGAGTTGTGTCCCCAGACTTGGTCTCTGGAGGCCTAGAGCTAGAGGGTCCAAAGATGCAGGAGTGACTCATACCTGCAAGGTGTAGGGGACCTTAGTGCCCAGGGCTGCCCAGCGAACTGGGGCATGGATCATTCCAGATCCTGTAGGTGTGTCTCCTCTCCACCTCTTTATAATACCTCCAAGATAATGAAGGGAAGAGGGGGTGTCTTCAGATTTTTGCCTTTTCGTTTAATGACACATACCCCTTAGTCTGAATTGAAACAGTGTATACCCAACATCAGTCAGAAGCCAGGGCATCAATCTCATGAGAGATGAGACCCTGGCCAATAAACCTGGGCTCTGGAACACACTGTCTCTTCTCATTTATGAGAACTCATCTTCCCTGAGTGATTGATAAATCCTGTCTGAGAGATATGATGGGGGAATCTTTCTGGATTCCAAGTTCTCCTGTCTTGTTATCTCATCCTTATGTCTCACTTTAGCTGATCATTTTAATAAGCTTTATTGCAAAAAGCCTTGATAAGCAGCTTTAAGAATTCTGCATGCTTCTGAGACCCAAAGGTAGCAAGGAAAACATCTGGCGCTTGCATTACTTCTGGCCGCTCCTTACTTCAAAGGCCCCTCGCTTGGGTTCTAGAAAGAATATCCAAACAATCAGTACCTGCCCCTGCCTCCCTGTGCCACCACCCTCAACTACTTCTGGAAGCCACTTCCAAACTGGCCTTTTCTGTCTACTCCCCGCCGTGCTCATCTTTCTAACACACTGCAGCCAAATTGATCACATTCCTTGCTAAGCACTTTCCTCAGGTCAACTCACCACTCAGAAATCTCTCGTGGCTTTTGCTTCCATCCACTCCAAGTGGAAACTCCTCTCTCTGGCTTTCGTTGCAATCGATGACCTGGAAGCACCACACTCCACTACCCACCGTGCTGTTCCCCGGTCCTCCTCAGCTCCGCTCCCTATTCCAGGGGCTGCTGCTGCTTCTGCAAATCTTAGTCCCACTTCTCTGCCCTCCCTCGCATTGTGCCCTTGGCCTGGAGAGCTTTTTCTTCTGCTTAAGAAAAGTCTGCTCATTTTCTGAGGCCCAGATCAAATTTTGCCTTCGCCAGGAATCCCACTCTCGGCTTCCTCCAATGAGCACAGATTCTCCTAGCCCCCTAGAGTTATATGGCATTTAGACTCCATAACCTATACTATATAGGGCTTGTATATATTGTCCCCTGTATCAGTCAGGAACTGGCAGGAAAAAACATGGCGCGAAGAGTCTAAGTAAAGGACTGCGTACATGACTATGGATAGGGCGAAGGGAAAGAAGCAGGGGAAAATCAAGCCCCTAGAGCTAGCCACACCAAGAAACCTTGACCCCCCCAGGCTTAAAAGGGCAAGGGGACTGAACGGTGTCCAGAACTCCAAGGGAGTAGCTCTAGCCGTAGCAAAGGGCCGACATGAGCTGAGGACTTGAGTCAAGGGACGTAGCCAACCTGTGGCGAGCTGACATGGGGAGAGCCAGGCAGATAAGCAGCCTGACCTCATTGTCCTCCAGCCCCTGGGTCTCTTGCCAGGACCTTCCAATGGGTAAACTTAACTAGACGCTCAAGGGCAAGGGAGCCCACGGATGCCTCCTGTGAAGCGTCCTGTGGCACGGAGCGGGGTGGAAACGTGGGTCTGGGGGAGACACAGGAGAATATAAAGCACATGCTCTTCACTGCGAGGCCGAAATTCCCGGAATACGAGTTTTCTCCCAGGCGGGACTGCAAGTGCCTGGAAAATAGTTTGTGTTTGGTTTTTACCTTCCACAGGGCCTAGTAGGGTGTGAATTAGAGCAGCGTAAAACTGCACATACATTGAAGATTGTAAAATAAGTAAGTAAGTAAGTAAATAGTAACTTCCCACTCTGAGTTTGGTATCTTTTCAAGTGCAGAAGTCATGGTTTTCCAAGTCAATCAAGTTCCTTACTGTGACCTGGATCCCGGCCATCTCTCCGACCTCATCTCCATGATGTCCCCTGTCGCCCATTTCAAGGCACCGGCGTCTGTCCTGTCCTCTTACTGAGCTTCCAATGTGTCCGCTTCAGGGCCTTTGCCTCTGCCGGGCCCTGCGCCTGCAGACTTCCACCTGCTACAAGTCTGCTACCTTTCGAGGGAGGCCTTCACCGATGACCTTAAGTAAAAGAGTACCGTCTCCCATGTCCCCCTGCCCTCTTACCTCACTTCATTTTCCGGAGAGTACTCATTGCCACCTGACACGGGGTATACGGATTGTTTGTTACTTGTCGTTCTCCTTGCACTGGCATACGAGCCTACGGAGCACGGACTTTATCTGCTTGGTTCCAAATACCAGGATCAATGCCTGACACATGGCAGGAACTTGACCGTTGATCTCATACGTGTGTGTGTGTGTATATATATGTATAATGGATTTTATATATGCATACATAGCATATGACGGGTTTTATATATAATGGGTTATATAGAGCGATATATAGAGGTCGATACTGAATATATATATTTATTATATGCAGTTTACCCTTGAACAATGTGAGGATTAGGGGCACGACAGCCCCACGCAGTTGAAAATCCACACGTAACTTTTGACTTCTCCTCCAGAACCCTAACTTTATGAGGGTGACCGTACCACCCCTTTCTCTGCTACCCCAAGCGTCCCCTGTTTTGAATTGCCGACCCTTCTCCCAGAATACGCTATGCCTTCTTACACCTCAGTGCCTCTGCACACCCTATTTCTTCTGCCTAGAATATCCTGACTGGCAAACTCCCAAGCATCTTGAAAACCTTGAAAACCGAAGCACAGCCTCTTTGATGCCAATCACCACTCAGGTAGAGCTCATCATTCCCTCGGTGCGTCCCCACTGGATCTCCCACCGGCCTCGATTTTGGCTCCATTACATCATTCGATATCTGGTCTCCTCTCCTGGACTGTGAGCTTCTTAATAATGATGACCAGAGCCAGAGATTATTTACTTAACTGTGTAGCCCCAGTACTAATAGTGCCAAAATATGTTAACTGCTTACTGTGTATTGCTTAATTGGAGAAAAGAATGAGGTCCTAATAGATTGCCAGACTAAAGCCTAGCCCACCACGTGTGATGATTCATCATATCCTGCAGGCCTTGCACATACTAAATTCTTTGTAAATGTTTCTGGGATAAAAGGATTAAAGGAGTGAATGTGTTTTGAAACCAGCAATTTTCTTGTTCATTTCCAATTTCTCTACAATCACTACTTTTCCCAGTGAAAACTCGACTTCCTTCCACAAGGCTCCATTCTGAGTTCCCCAGAGTTTTGTTCTCTCTAATCCAGCCATATCCTGCTTACCTATTTGTTATTTGAGTCTGGATTTTATAAACATACAAAACAGATGGGGTTTTTCCAACAGGCAAGAATCGAAGAGCAGACACTTACTAATGACTGGAGCTCCCCGAGCAGGTTACTATTAACAACAATACAGCCCTGGTCAGGTCGTGAGCTGTGTAGGATCAAACATGATAATATTTGGGAGTTTTATAAAGAGGTGACTATCCAGTGTAATTAATAATGATGCATTAAAGTAATAAAAGTTAAGGGTAGTAACTCCTAGCGTTTACCCAGTTCATTCTCCTTGAAAGCTCAAGGAGTGCGTTTGTACACATATTTGACCTTAATTCAGGCTGAAGTCATCAATATTTAACAAAATGAGAGGCATCCAAGAAATTGTAAATACTTATTTTGGGCCAAGCAAGAATATAATTTTGAAAGACATGCCATTTATAATTAAAAGAGCCAAAGATTAGACTAATAGCAAATTTTCCTTAAGACAAAACAACAACAAAAAAATAAAACTGAAATTATGCTTGCCATGTCATAAAACAGTATACTAGGAAGAGTTCCCCAAACATGTATCTTTTTCTTTTTCTTTTTTTTTTTTTAAAGATTTTATTTATTTATTTGACAGAGATAGAGACAGCCAGCGAGAGAGGGAACACAAGCAGGGGGAGTGGGAGAGAAAGAAGCAGGCTCCTAGTGGAGGAGCCTGATGTGGGGCTCGATCCCATAATGCCGGGATCACGCCCTGAGCCGAAGGCAGACGCTTAACCGCTGTGCCACCCAGGTGCCCCAACATGTATCTTTTTCTTTCTTTGATTAAAGTTAATGATTGTTTGTGTCCTTCTATTAAAAAAAAAAGTCAGTGCTCCTATTCCTTGTGTTTAATGTGTACATTAATAGTACTAATTTAGATTTTACAAACCATGACTTCCAAGAGTTAGCATTTCCCTTATTCATGAAAAAGCAGTGCCATATTTAGTTTCCACTGAAGTATTGCAAGAATGATTTAAGTGAAAAGGGGTGTCAGGTTATAGCAAAATTGAGTTTTTGGCTTCAGATTTTTTATTTGAATAGCAATTATATGGAATACTCATTTAAAAAAAAAAGGAATAGGGTATGAAAACAATTGTTTTGAAAAGAAAAGAAGGAAAGAGTCATGAGTTTCTGAACAATCCAAGGTGGTGTAATAGAAAGCATAGTGAAATTAGACTGGGAGCTAGGGAATGGGTTCCGCTTCACCTCTGCTACTAAGTAGCCTCCTTCCCTTTAGCTCATTCTGAACACTAGATGTTTCCCCAAGTGAATTTGAATGGGATGGCAGGCGAAGGGCACTATTTCTTGCTGGGGCCGGATCAGGTTATGACTGCTCTGGAGGCGTATTCTCGGATTGATCATTTCACTGTGGTTCTCCTTGATTAGGAGGAGGCTTCAAGAAGAAAGGGTTTTTTGGAGGGACATACCACTAGGCAAAATTCGACTCTTTGCCACTTGTCTCCTCTTGCCAATGCCCACTATCTTTAATGCCTCTGTAGGGCCCCTGGAGACTGAAAGGGTCCCAGTCTATCTTTGAGACACTTCTTTTCATTTGTAGAACGCCGAGGGTGCCCACTCTGGGAGATTGCTATGACAATTTGCAGACAGTAGGGGCGATGGGACTCTCAGGAGGTGGCCCCCTGGTGATTTGCGTCTGCTCTAGTTCGGGGCCTGCAAACTTGGTCCAGCCAGAGGCCCGCAGATATGAGAGGCGGAGCACAATGGACCCAGGTCCCCCAGAACTTCAGAAACTGGGCACTTCTCCGGAAGGAAGTGCCCCGAATAGCTTTCGGGCCCGTAGTCCGTGATTGCCTAGTTTTTCCTCCTTCCTAACTGTTGAAGTGACAAAACCCGCGACCCTCGTACAAAGGATGTCCCACACTCGACAGGACGCAGGTGTGAGATAGGCAAGCGTTTTTCAGTCTGCAAGCGAAAGAGAGGCTGTAGGTGGCAAGTTGAAAGGGCAGGGACATTCTCCATGTATCTCCGAAGGGAAGGGGAGAGAGACTTGTCTCTGGGAACGAGAAGCATTAAAGGTGTCTCTCCCAGACGGCGGAGGGCGGAAAGGAAGGTGTGTCTCTCCCAGTGGCCGCGCAGGAGAAAGGCTCTGAGTTGTAAGGAAATGGGAGGTGTCTCCGATGTTTATTTTTGCCTAGCAACCCGCAGCCAACTGCTTCCCCAGCAGCCGTCCACAAGCGCCTCTCAGCCTCCCCTGTCCTAGAGACTGGAAAGCGGTCACTTGGTGTCAGTAAATTGGGGAGGGTGTGTGTGGTGGAGGTGGAGGTGGGAGGGCAGCCCCCTCCTTCGCCCACGCTCGGGGTTCACCAAGCTAAGCTGCGGCCCTCTTTCGGGCTTGACTTACCGAGGTGACCCTCGCACGACTAAGTTATTTACACGATAAACTGGGGAGAGGGGGCGGTTAAGCCTCTGGGACCAGAAAGGGGGGACAGTATTGTCTGTGAGCAGCCATTGGGTTCAGAAAGCTGAAAATGCATGTGTTTGGGGGCCTCGTGGAAGGGGAGGGGTCTCTGCAGCGATTTCGGTGGAGGGAAGCAGTGGTAGGTTGCGCTGTAGGGAAAAAGGAGGGGTGCTGCAGGGGCTGGAGGCCGGGGAGGCGGAAAGGTCTTTAGTAGGGGAGCGGGGGGAGCCGTGCAGATGGCCGGAGGCGGAGGCGGAGGCCGAGCGGGGACTGCAGACTTTTCCGGGGAGTGGAGGGGTGGCTATGCAGATGACTGGGTGGGGTGGTGCCTCCGGAGGGTGGCCGGGGTGGGGGTGGGGTGTACGTGAGCGCGTGTGGCTAGGCTGGGGGGAGTCCGGGGGCGGGGCCTGCACCGGCGGCGGAGGGGAGCGGGGGCGGGGCTGCCCTCCCGGGCCGCGCCGCGCGCGGGCGCCAGTGCGAGTGTGCGCGGGGGGCGCGCGCGCGCGAGCCCGGGAGGAGGCTCCCGAGCGAGTCGGTCCTGGCGGCGCAGCCCGCTCCCCCGCGCCCTATGTGAGGGAATCGGGGAGGCCAGCGGCGCGCAGGGGAGGGCGAGGCATGTGCACGGGCCGGGGGGTGCTGCAGCCGCCCCAGGAAGAGGAGGACGGCGGCGGCGAGGAGGAGAGCGGGGGACTCGCGGCGGCGGGCCCGGGCCGCGGGGATGCAGTGGACTCTGTGTGTCTGGCTGTAGCTGACGCGAGGCGGCGAGGAGGCGCCGGGGACCCGCGAGAGGGGCGACCAGGAGGCGGCGGTGGCCGGGAGAAGTAGCAGCAGGACGGGCGGCGGCGGCGGCGACAGCAGCCCTGAAATGCATTTTCTTCTCCAGCGGCCATGTTAACCAGGAAACCTTCGGCCGCCGCTCCCGCCGCCTACCCGACCGGTAAGGAGGGCCGGGCCGCCACGCCGCCCCGGGCGCCCGCCCCCGCCGGCCCCCGCCGGCCCCCGCGCGGCCCGGGTCCAGCCCTCGTGGCGCGGGCACCCGCTGCCTGCGGGACCTCGAACAAAGTCTGCGCCGCGGCGGGGCCCCCGGGCGGACGGCGCGCCCTCGCCTCGGCTCCGCTCATTGTTGCACGCCGGCCCCAGGGCTCCACCGAGTGGAGCCCTCCGACCCGGCCGGCGGGGGCCGTCCCGGGCCTTCTCCCCCGCCCCAGCCCGGGGCTTGGCGAGGCCATCGCGCCCTTGTCGGCGGTCCAATCCTCTTCCCGGCCTGCGGCAGCTTGCAACGTGGGCCGCCCAGCCCCGGCCCGGCCCAGCCCGGCTCCGCCGCAGGGTCGCGAACTCGCGCGCCGGCGCCCGACTTAACTTTGCAGCTGCCCGAGCCCCGCCCGGGGCTGCGCGCCTGGGATCCGCGGCCCGGGCGCCCTTTTACTCCCCCGGACGCCTGTTTTTACCGTCCGGTCTCTCTCCCAGGGAGATCGGGGTTCGCTACCCAGAGGGGTGGGGCGGGGCGACGGGGTCTGGGTGACTTTCTCTCCCCTGACCCTCTTTTGTCTCCTCCCGCGCGTGGCTCCCAGGCCGAGGAGGGGACAGCGCCGTTCGTCAGCTTCAGGCTTCCCCGGGGCTCGGTGCCGGGGCTCCCCGGAGCGGAGTGGGGACCGGCCCGCCCTCCCCGATCGCCCTGCCGCCTCTCCGGGCCAGCAACGCTGCCGCCGCAGCCCACACGGTGAGAACCAGCCTCGCGGGAGGCCTGGGGGAAGGGGTGCGGGAGGGGCCCGGGGTATCAACACCCGGACGGTGGGGTTCTAACGCCGGGAGAAGAGAGGTCGAAGTGCGAGTGTCTCCACGCCCCTGGCTAGTGGCCTCTCTTGGACGCCACCCTGTGCAACTTGGGCGAGCCCAAAGCTGCAGCCACAAAGGAAGATTCGTGGCGTGGGCCCCTCACTTCCCCTCCGGAGCCCGCCCACCCCTGCGCTCCTCTTCCTCGAAACTTCCTCCTTGCTGCTTTCCTTCTTTTTTCCCTCCTTTTTCCGTCCTTGCTTCCCAGAGCTCCTTTCCCTGACCGGATAAACACCCCCCCCCCCCCACGTTGGGTAGTGGGTATTTATAGAACAGGTATGTGTGAGGGGACAGTCAGGCCGTCCTGCCCGGAAAATCGATCCCCCAAAGAGCCTCCCAGGCCTGGCTCCAGCCAGCAGGGAGCACCGCCAATTGTCCCCCGCGTGTGGAAGCATGTTTTATGAGTGCTACAGGTTTGAGCACAGCAGAAATTGTAATTAACATTAACAAAAATAAGAGCCACAGCAGCAGTCAAAACAACAAGCCACCTCTGTAGGATTCTGCATTTGGATATTATTCCAAAGGAAAGAGCCGCCTTTGCCTTGGAAGTGAGAAGGGAAGGGAAGGGCACCTGGCAGGTGCTGTGGTCCCTCAGTGGGTGGAGAGGGAGGGGAGAGCCCATTGTGGGACTAGTGGCTGCAGATTGGCAAGCTGGCTTTGACTGCAGCATGCACCTTTTCTCAGCTCCCAGAGATCGCCCTTGGAAGGTGACTGCCAGCTTAGAGGAGGTGTGCACCTGGGAGGAGGTGATGGTTTCCCAGGTCCTGTTTCCGATTGGATCCTCCAGAGGAATGGCCTAAGGTGGTTCTGCATGAGGGATGCTTTGTAGGAATATGGCTTCAATTGTCTAGTGAAAGTTGAATCCTTGTAGAAAAGGCCGTTTCTGGTCTACAGAGAAGCAGCTCGGAGGGTCAGGTATTATGGGGAAACTTCTGTGTTAAAGGATTTGTGAGGATGGCTACAGTGGCATATCTCCCCCTTAGACCTGGACGGATGTGCACAAGGCCTATAGGAGAACATTTTGTTGTTAGATAGTCATTCTCATTCTCTCTCCCTCCCTCCCTTCTCTCTCCCTCTCCCTCCCTTCTCTCTCTCTCTCTCCTTTCCTCCCCCCCCCCCCACATGTGACCAAGGGCTACGAATTCACTACATAGAGGTTAACTTGATCTCTGTTGGCGCTGTTGATGGTAGAAGAGAATCTGTCAGTAGGCTGGTTGATTCCATATGTTACGGTTGAATGTTCCTGTTATAGTGACGTTTTAGTTGAGGAATTGCCATTGGTTTTAGGGGTTTGGGTTTATTTATTTGTTTGGTTTGGGATTGTCTGACAGTTTGGAAAATATCACATCCGCTTTTTCCATGTGTGGATGCAATCACATGACTTGGCGCGACCTGGGAAAGAAGTACTTGGTCTGCATGTGGGTTCCAGGGGTGGGCTTTACTAGAGTAGAGCCTTTTTCCAATAGATACACGTAAGGAGATGAGAGAAAACAGAAGCTGTCCAATGGAGGAACATCCTGCAGTGGACCAGAAATGAAAAGATGTGGGGGTCTTTCTCAGGACTCCCAGGAATGGATGCTTGTATCTTGTTGTGGTAGCTGACTGATTTACCTGTTTTTAACTTATAGTGAAAATTCCAGTATGCTCTTGGTCATTAGAGACGTGGTTTTGAAAGTGTGAAGTTAGCTTTTGATTGTGGTTTAGTTTTGATTTTTTTTTGGTACAACATTGCAGATTTCCTAGAACAGGAGAGTTTAAAAAGACCACAGGATTTATCCGGTTCTACTGTTTCATTTCACAGATGAGGAAACAGTTGGACAGGTTAACTGATCTGGTCAGCAGCCCCCGGGCAATTCACATCAAGGCTGGAGCTACAGCCCGGCCTGAGCCTGGCTTCAACACCCCAGTTTGACACCACTCATCCTGGGAAGTTGTGTTCGTTTCATTATAAATGCAGGAACCTTGGCAGATGCATACTCTCATGTCTTTCAGGTGTTTATAAGTTTGTTTTTTTTTAAATTCCACAGCAGTGGTATCTGGGAAGAGCTGTTTTAGAGTAAGGGGTGGTGGGGGGAAGGGTATTGAGGAGAGGAAAATGATCTTGTCACAGGAGCTTGCCCACATTTTCCCTTGTAAATGATACAGTAGGTGGGTAAATATGTGATTATAAAGATTATGAACTTTGGAATTTATTTAGTCCTTGCCCTTTTGTACCCTATCTCCATGGATATATTATTGTATAGTCATTTTATTTCTGTTTGTCCTAGACGTGTACCCAGTAACAGTCTCGATTCCTGTTAGTTTTTTTTTCTTTTGATGTTGTATGACAGATAATAACATACTTATTTTTTTTAATTCCCAAATATTAGTATTATATCACTTTCATAACTGTTTTGATGGTTAAAGCAGTCTCCGGTTACCATTTTACCTTTATAAAATAATTGGGATTAAAGAAGAATGAGTATTCTCATTTTAAAAATAGGAATATTTTGAAGAAGAAAACGACTTAGGGCCACACAAGCTGTCTGTGTTTGAGGAGCAGCTAAAATCCAACCTTTTTGCACTCAGTTCTGTTCCCATAACACTATACAGCATTTCTAAGATGACTTCAGGGTAGTTTCCAAATGCTCAAAAATGTTATAGCACAGTGAAATATCTGCTCTTTTCCCCTTTATTATTGGAAGAGATTTAAACTACCAAAGTGGTTAGGCTGTTGTTCTTACATAAGTTTTGATACTAAACTATTTCATGGTCAGAGAAGGCTTTCGTAGGTCTCTCTTTTTGAACTCGTACACTGTAGATACCTAACAACTGCATGCATCCTGTGTGTATTTTTAAATGTGACAGCCAGGCTAGGTAGGCCGCGGCGAATAGGAATGAGCCACATTCTGAGACTTCAAGAGGCTGAGCGAGAGGTTTTTAGTATCCTTACCGTTATGTAGGCCTGGCATGTGTGTTCTGGAAATGGTGTGTCTCTTCTACAGCTCCCCCCACCCCCCCTTTTTTTTTTATAATCGGTTAATTGTGCTTCTGAATTTCGGTCTGATTATAGAGTCCTACAGTGTTTGAGATCAAAGGCCTTTCTTACTACAGCCTCTCAACTGAATCACCTTAACATCGGGAGAGTTTTTAAGATGCCACCCACGGCTTTCAGGTGTTTAGTTGATGCATCTACCCTGGGTCTTTTTTAACGGCTGTCGTTTGCCTTTAAAAAGTCTCTGCTGATGCGCTGCGAGCCTAACATCTTGTGACTTGGATCACCGGGGACGATTCCCAATTCCCTGGGTGTTAACTTCATGTTTTCTTATGAAGGTACGGAGGTAGTTCCCAAATAGAACTCAGAGAGGTGTCAGTTCGCAAGGGTTTATTCACATGGGTTCTTCCTTCCGTTCAGCAGATATTCCCGGAGTGCTTACTGTATGTTTGGGTTTATGTTAATAGGGACTTAACAAAGCTAAGAGGTGACCCCACCCTTGAATTGCTCACAGCCAGGTGGGTACATCAGGTGTCAAAACACTTACAGTAGATGAAATAGGCATTAACAGTCTATCCGTGGGCTGAACGCACAGGGAAGGAAAGAGGACGTTTCACAGAAGAGGTGAGAGTTGAACTGGACACTGAAGGTGAGGAGTTAGGAAGGAGATTCCAAGCAGCTTTTGGAAAGGATGATAATAATAGCTCTTCTTTACTAAGCACTTTATACATTTTACCTTATTTAATCCTAATAGCCCTAATGAGAAGCCCTGTTGCCTTCTTTTTACAGCCAAGCATACGGAGGTTCAGAGAGATTAAGTAAATCGCCCAAGGTCACACATTTAGTAAGTGGTAGAGCTGGGGTTCATTCCCCGTGTGTCTAATTGAAAACACCTTGACTCGTAACCATTATGCAACGTGACTTCACCAAAAAGCAGAGGAGCATAAAAGAGCATGGCGTCTCCACAGGTCTTGGGGAACCCAGCTTTGTTACTCTCAGAGAGAATTGTAACAGTGGTAGATGACATTGGAAGAAAGGACTGAGGTCATTTATGTGCCACATTTTATTTTATTTTATTTTATTTTTTAAAGATTTTATTTATTTATTTGACAGAGATAGAGACAGCCAGCGAGAGAGGGAACACAAGCAGGGGGAGTGGGAGAGGAAGAAGCAGGCTCATAGCGGAGGAGCCTGACATGGGGCTCGATCCCATAACGCTGGGATCACGCCCTGAGCCAAAGGCAGACGCTTAACCGCTGTGCCACCCAGGCGCCCCTGTGTGCCACATTTTAGAACCTGGTGTCCTTGCCTATCAATTCTTGTATTATCTGTGGAAATGGAGTACGGCTGTAGGCCTTGAGCGGAAGTGAGGTTAATGTCAGATTGACAGTTTTCAGGACAACTCTAGAAGTACTTTGGAGAGAAGAGATTTGCGGAATTCTAGACCGAGAAGCAAGGGGCATGTTAGGAGTCGGCTTCAGTTGTCCCAGTGAAAGACAACAGGAGGGCGGTGAGGCCCGGTCAGTGGAGAGGGAGTAGAATGGAGAGAGACACCAAGGCCTAGTGGGGACTCGGAAGGTGAGGGAGACACTGAGAAGGATTTCCAGATGTAGGTTGAGTTGAGGTGAAGCCTTTTGTTTATTGGAAATTGAAGGCATGGGAGGAGGAAATGGTTTCGGTAGGAAAATCATGAGTTCAGTTTGAATTGCTTGTGGGAAAGGCCATGGGTCTGTAGTTGGACACCAGCGTCTGGGGCTCAGGAGACAAGAATGGGCAGGCCCCAGCTGGAGGTGGCACACGTCAGTCCTCGGGTGGTTGCTGAAGCCCTGGTTGTGGTCAGGATCAACCGGGGAGACTTATGGGAGTTGAGAAGCCAGGAGAGTTGAGGCTTGAACCCTGGGGAACCCCCGAACCCACCCAAGGGTGGGTGAACTAATAGTTGGGACACCTGAGAAGACCCAGAGAAGGCGTTTGGAGAGCTAGGAGGTGAGCCAGTTAATTGTCAAGCTCTCTTTGGTGCTAGTCACTAAACTTGTGTGTTATATTTTTAATTACGCAAAACATGAAGATTGCCGTTACAAAAACCGGAGTGAATTTCTCATGCTCAGAAAGTTTTGCTTTGCTATCTTTTTAGGAGTTGCTAAAGCCCCGAGGTTAATTTTGTCCCTAGTGAAGCCTCATGCTTTTTGTAGCATGTACACTGGTAATGTAGGTTTTTTGTCTGAATCGCTCCTTCCCGCCCTGAAGAGAATGGCTCTTTAGAAGAGATAGCTTTTGAATTTCAGGTCCTTGTATTTCCTGGTGCTTAAAAGACCACAGGGGGAGGGAGGGGTGCAGAGAGTGGGCCTGGGAACAAAAGCAGTTGGACCAGTCTCTACTCCTTTTATATATACTCATGGACTTCCTAATTCGTTTTTATGGACTGTTCTGCTTTTGGCACTGAATGGGGATTAAAATAACCTGTCCAGCTACCCTGACCAAAGTTCACTTAGCATGAGATATCATCTATGACTTTAATAAAAAGGTTTGACTAGAAGTCGTCTCAAAATTGGTCTGAGAAGTAAAATCCCTCGATCTATGAAATCACACTTCGGATAGGCCCTGGGACTCTACCATGTTCTACTTATTTTAGAAGCAAGCAGGGAGAAAACTCCCTCCTCAGATAATCACTGTGCAGGTAACGTGTCAGTTAAAGAAAATTCGAGGGTCTTGGCCTGCTACTAAGAAGGACTTGAAATTTCATTTTGGAATCCAGATGATTCCAAACCACTTCCCAAACTGCTATATGACATACACAAACTGCTTCTCTTTTGGTAGTACGTAAAGCCCAAAAGGTAGGATTCAGAAAGAGCTCACAGAAAATACCGCAAAAGATTTCAGCTCATTGGTCGTAAGCTTCTGCAGGGCGGCGACTCTGCCACTCGGGTGGCTAGACCTTAGCCCATATTGGTTGAGTGAATGAGCTGGGTTGTGAATGAGGAATTGATCGGTAAGATTATGTATAAAAATCACCAAGCAGGATGCATTAAGACTTGTGGGTGGTTGTCTGAGGCTGGCGAGAATTCGTAACCGAGAGGGGATCCTGGCTGCTAGCGCTCTCCCCTCCCTCACATCTTTGCAATGATAATACTTGAAAGAAATCCCAAGCAGATTCTCAGTAGAAGGCTGGGGGCCCCTTGGCTTGCACTGGCAGTTTTGTTTAGACAGGAATGTTCAGGGATGGCATGTGTGCCTGAAATAGAAGTCGCTACTTTGTATTCCTTGTTGGAAAGCTGAGTATCCCGGCAGCCCACGGAAATACACTGTGAAGGGAGCTGAGCCATTGACCAAAAGGAAGACCCAAAATGTGTGGTGGTTGGTTTGTTGCACTGAATGGCCTTAAATGGTCATCACAGTCAATGAAGCCCAGACGTTTTTAAAAATAGATTAGGGGTTTACAGGATGCTGCAGTGCATATCTCCATGGGAATCTCTCAAGCCTAAAAGTGCAGATTTGTTGCCACTGGTTCATACGTTTCCCTAGGTGTAGTCAGTTTTCCAAGTAGTAGAGAAGACCGGGAATGAAGATGCTAGTGTTTTCACAACAGAGCTAGTTAGACATTGGAGACAGAGTCGTGAACAAGACAGACACGGCCCCTGCCCTCATGGTAACGAGGAAGCTGCTAAGTCAAGTGTGAAAGGGGCTATGATGTGGAGGAGGGGGAGCCGGCCGAGACTACGTGTTCGTGCTTTCTCTGTGTCCTGTTTTGACTTCTGTTAAGCATGGGTTGAGTGGAACAGCTGGGGCGTGCCAGGCCCTGTGCTAAGTATTAGGTAGAGGCCAGCGAACAAGACAGATGCTCTCGGCCTCCACGGGGAACGTGCCCTGAAGACCCTGGATACGTGCAGCAAACTGCTGGTCTGTCACACGTAGCACTCATGGGGTCCTTCTTTCCAGGATCCTAAGTTTCGTAGCCTTACCAAGTGCACTAGTCTTTCTCCTTTATTTTCTCAGAGGCTCTCAGCAGCCTGTCCCCTCTCCCCATCCGGGCGTTCATGAGGTCCCTCCTGGGCGTACAGCTCTCCTGACGTAGTGCAACCGACTCTGACTGTAAATGCAGACAACTCAGGTTTTGTAAAGGTGCGGGAGGGGCTGACTTGGAAAATATCCCATCCTCCTCACGGTTGCTTTCTGCTTTCCAGATTGGCGGCAGTAAGCACACGATGAATGATCACTTACACGTCGGCAGCCACAGCCACGGACAGATCCAGGTTCAGCAGCTGTTCGAGGATAACAGTAACAAGCGGACAGTGCTCACGACACAGCCCAATGGGCTCACCGCAGTGGGGAAAGCGGGCTTGCCGGGGGTGCCCGAGCGGCAGCTGGAGAGCATCCACAGACGGCAGGGGAGCTCCACGTCTCTGAAGTCCATGGAAGGCATGGGGAAGGTGAAAGCCACCCCCATGACCCCTGAACAAGCAATGAAGCAATACACGCAAAAACTAACCACCTTCGAGCACCATGAGATTTTCAGCTACCCCGAAATCTATTTCTTGGGTCCAAATGCAAAGAAGCGCCAGGGCATGACAGGCGGGCCCAACAACGGAGGCTATGACGACGACCAGGGATCCTACGTGCAGGTGCCCCACGATCACGTGGCTTACAGGTACGAGGTCCTCAAGGTCATCGGGAAGGGAAGCTTTGGGCAGGTGGTCAAGGCCTACGACCACAAAGTCCACCAGCACGTGGCCCTGAAGATGGTGCGGAACGAGAAGCGTTTCCACCGGCAGGCGGCAGAGGAGATCCGAATCCTGGAACACCTGCGGAAGCAGGACAAGGACAACACCATGAACGTCATCCACATGCTGGAGAACTTCACCTTCCGGAACCACATCTGCATGACGTTCGAGCTGCTGAGCATGAACCTGTACGAGCTCATCAAGAAGAACAAGTTCCAGGGCTTCAGCCTGCCTTTGGTGCGCAAGTTTGCCCACTCGATTCTGCAGTGCTTGGATGCTTTGCACAAGAACAGAATCATTCACTGTGACCTCAAGCCCGAGAACATTTTACTAAAGCAGCAGGGTCGAAGCGGTATTAAAGTGATCGATTTTGGCTCCAGTTGTTATGAGCATCAGCGTGTCTACACGTACATTCAGTCCCGTTTTTACCGGGCTCCGGAAGTGATCCTTGGCGCCAGATACGGCATGCCCATCGATATGTGGAGCCTGGGTTGCATTTTAGCAGAGCTCCTGACTGGTTACCCCCTCTTGCCTGGGGAAGATGAAGGGGACCAGCTGGCTTGTATGATTGAACTCTTGGGCATGCCCTCCCAGAAACTGCTGGATGCATCCAAACGAGCCAAAAATTTCGTGAGCTCCAAGGGTTACCCCCGTTACTGCACTGTCACGACTCTCTCAGACGGCTCTGTGGTTCTCAACGGAGGCCGTTCCCGGAGGGGGAAACTGAGGGGCCCACCAGAGAGCAGAGAGTGGGGGAATGCACTGAAGGGGTGTGACGATCCCCTCTTCCTTGACTTCTTAAAACAGTGTTTAGAATGGGATCCTGCGGTCCGCATGACCCCTGGCCAGGCTTTGCGGCACCCCTGGCTGCGGAGGCGGTTGCCGAAGCCTCCGACGGGGGAGAAGACGTCCGTGAAGAGGATAACCGAGAGCACTGGTGCTATCACATCCATTTCCAAGTTACCTCCACCTTCCAGCTCAGCTTCCAAACTGAGGACTAATTTGGCACAGATGACAGATGCCAATGGGAATATTCAGCAGAGGACAGTGTTGCCAAAACTTGTTAGCTGAGCTGAGTCCCCTGATGCTGGTAATCTGAAAGATACGACATTGCTGAGCCTTACTGGGTTGAAAAGGAGTAGCTCAGACCTGTTTTTATTTGCTCAATAACTCAACTCATTTGTATCTTTTCAGCACTTATTTTAATGTAAGAAAGTTGTTCATTTTGTTTTTATAAAATACATGGGGACAATGCTTTAAGTTTTTATACTTCCTGCAACTGTTTTTGTGTTCTCAAAGTATGATGAGCCTTACTGTATCTAGTGTGGCGGAGTAATAAACATCAGTGGCAGGCCATTGATTACTTCGTGACTGCTGCGCATTTACAGATTGGTGTCAAAGACATTCACTGTTTCTATGGTTCATAGTATATTCTCCCCGAGGCGATGGCCCCCGAAGGTCCCCCTCCTCCCTCCGTGCTCCAGGTTCACGCACAGGTGTAGCATGTCCTGCCTCCATTTCCCATAAGCCTCGGGGGTGGTAGTGAGGGTAGGAGAAGAATGGTCAGGACCACAATGATACTCTTAAGAAGAACTGCACCTTAGAGATTTTTTTCCTAAACCAGTGGTCAAACAGAGACGCCCTCCCCAAGGTTTTAAATGCCCACTTAGCATCCTGACTTTCTAAAAGCGGGCCAGGCACACCTGGGTGGGTAAATGGAAACGTGTGTGTTCCTTCAAATTTTCTCATATGATCGGCAAGCTGTTTTGTAAAGAAGCCTCAGATCACGGACTTGGTTTTGCACCTAAATATAGAAACGTATTCCATGAACTGTTCCTCCTCTTTGCTTTCCTCCTCTCTGTTCCCCTTTTACCACACATCTGTTGCTTGCATTTAGGTTTTTTTTTTTTCCTTCCTTCAAATATATATCCCAGACTATTAATACAGAAGAGAGACATTTCAGCTGTGATTATGACCATTGTTTCATATCCCAGTTTAAAAAAGAACAGCAGCCTAGCTACTTTTAAGGTGGGGATTTCCATAGTTCCAAAGAAGGTTTAGCAAATTAGAGTGAGTTCACACTTTTCAGGTGCCACTGTAAGGTTCTCTTAGCCTGGGAAAGCATCAACTCTTTCTTTAAAAAGAAAGAAGGTTGAAAATCCTCTTGCTGAATAGAAGTCTTTGTGACTGTTCAATGAGACCAATTTTAACAACAAATTTAAAGGAGGAGAAACTCAGTCTCAAGTTAAATGGTTTGACTTGCCTGCATCGTCAGAAAAATCACAAATTGCATTCCTCTGTCTTACTTTCTTTTGGGTTGCACTGATTGTTTTTGTGGGAATGACACTTTACCTGGGAAAGTAACTGAGAGTTAGGTAAAAGAATATTTTCGTCTCTGAATAATAATTATTTTCAAAGTGAAAAATTCAGTATTTTATCACTCATGTATGAGCAGTGATATTTATCAATTTCAAGGCACGTGGAAGAAATTTTTTAGTATGTGCAATTTAATATAGAAAGATTTTTGCCTGTTTGGATAATAGGTTTTGGGTAGTATAAATTAGGATACTCTTTTATATGCACAGATATTATTGTATTGCCTGTAAATTGATTTACAAGTACTTAAAGCATGGTCCCTGGCGAGGCCAAGAAAGTTTCCGGTTAAGTTCTTTTAATATTAGTCCTACAGTTTCTCTTACTTAAAAAGGAAAAAGAAAAAAGAAAGTAGTTTTTGGAACAAAACACTTATCTTGAGGCTTTGTCAGTTGTTGGTGGAGAAAAACGCTCAGGAAATATTACAGATATTTGCCAAAAAACAGTAATAAGATTAGCTTATTAATAAGATAGTGATGTTGTTATTTGCTTTTCTATTTAAGGGTGTCACTGATAAATTAATTTGTACTTCTGTATTTAGGAATTAGAGCTTTTTTCCCCTAGTCAAATTCTTTAGCATATTGTACACATTTCTGTGTAATCTGTGGAAGTGCAATAATATGTTATTAGTAAGTTGCTTTTTAAATGATGCTCATGTGATGATACCCCAGTCAGTGGCTTACAGAATTTAGATTGTGTATTTATTACTGAAATTCTGACTTAAAGGCATAAGAAGTATAAGACTTGGTATGGCGGCTTTGTAAAACCGTAAGCCCCTGAATGATGGTTCGCTTCTTGAGGTCAGTGAAACGAAAACGTAAAGGCTGTTTTTCCGTTGCAAAGCTCCTCTTCCGTATCCATCCGCATTTTCACATTTAGGTTTGTATGAACCTGAACCTGCCGGTAATCGAAATTTCCCTTTAAAATACGTGTGAAAATTTAGAAATGGACTAATACTGCTGTCTTTCCCCCACCACATAAAACTGGTTCTTAAGACGCCAATAGTGCATTTGTGACTATATTCACAAATGTAACCGGAAACTTTTAAGCCAAACTATAACGTGCAGCGCTATGCACCCCCGCCCCCCAAATACAGTGAAATTTACTTCATTCACAAGAGCCACCATGTTCAGTGTTTAGTGATAGAGCTGCTTTGAAAAAAATTGTAGCTTAATTATGATGTCCAAAAAAGAAAAAAAAAATGTTGCATCTCTGTGATCTTAAATGAAGGGCTCTAAAAGGCTCCTGGGAGTTGGCTTGGAAACAGTCCTTGGTCTCACAGGTTACCATTGTCTAGGGATGTCTGGGCTGTTTTCAGACTTCAGACTGGCACGGTGTCTTGTCTTCGGTTGCAGTCTCATCTGGCTCCGTTCCTCGCACCTCCGTAGTGCGCAGTACCACGTCAGGGCGTCGCTAAGACAGTGGAACAGCACGGGATGCAGGACAGTGCAGATCAACAGTAGAGGGGAAGTTGTGCCCTTAGTGTTAACAATGTGCCTTTTGTTCCGAATGCCATGTGGTAGGGCGTGCATTTTTTGGCCTCTTTAACTCTTTGAATACCAGGCAGTAAGGATGGAACCCACCTCTGCAGAGATGCGTCTGTCTTAAATACCCAGTTACTTACAGGCCTTAATAGAAACCATAAGGCGTGGATCATCATCAGGCATTGAGCAAGGTAACCACTGGTTAGTTACCCAGGAAATGCCTCTGTTTAAGGGGTTAAAGATGGTCTTTGTTGTATCTTAACATCAGACTGATTTTTTAAATAATATTTTTTTGTTATGCTAACACTAGACAAAAATCAACTGTATTTGTAAAAATTTACCTCAAACCATTTAATTTTATAGTGTGATTAATCCCAGGGCATTTGGTATGAACCAAAGTGCATTCCTTTTCTACGTGCCTGGCTCTAGTACGGATGGCCAGGGATTTTTACAATTTGGGTGCAAGGCACTTAAGCCACTTTTAAACTTAATGGGTGGTTTGGAGTCGTGTTCAAGGACCCCATCAGGAAGTTAGGCAACACTTCAGGCATCAGTAGCATTGGGCCATATTGGAATCTTAAAAGTGTGGATTATTTTAAAGAGAGCATTCATTTTTGTAATTTTTTTCATCAAGAATATTTCTGGTAAGCAGACGACTTTTTTTAAAAAAAACTGATTTGGTTGGTAAAGGTTTTAATATCGCCCAACATAATGCTGTAGTAGCATTTTAAAAAAAGTATTTGTCAACTCTGTTTCTTAGGGGCTTGTACATCTCTCTGCTATGGACATATATACAATTAATTGTAATTATACTCAGCTCAACTGCTACAGTTCTGTCTAGGCAGTGGCTTGGGTTTTTATCGAGCAACAACTTAGACACGTGACTGTAATATGCTGCAACTGTGTGTACTGAAAATATGTGAAAATGGTTGAATGTGGACTGTGTATATATGTATTTAAACATTTCTGTGAGATGCTGCTGTCGCCACTTAACATGAAATATGTTCTGGTGGATTTTAATCCTAGTGGCCAGTTCTATGATACTGTATGTATTGTACAGCTGAAGACAGGAGTAAGACTGTTCAGTGAATATTTGTTACATTTTATTGTCGTGGCCAGAGATAATTTCAGAATAAAAATTTAATGTCCTACCTTACTCTTTCTCCCCTTTTCTAACTATAATTTAACTCCTGATCTATTTCTGGTGATATTCTTGGTTTGGTAGCCTGGAGAGAGTTTAGAAGGCAAACACTGTCAGCTACAATTGATTTCTTTTTATTAGTTCAGTTTAAATGTGCAAGTTCCAAGTCAGAAAGACTAACGTTTTAGTAGGCAACTCTTGCTTTTCTCGGGATATCCTATTCCTTGAGCTGTAATAGCTCTGTTACTTGTCCTCCATACGGACTCTGTGGCCGTGTTCTATATCCTGCTAGAACGTCAAATCTTTCTTTCTTTCTTTCTTTCTTCTTTCTTTCTTTCTTTCTTTCTTCTTTCTTTCTTTCTTTCTTTCTCTTTCTTTCTTTCTTCCTTTTCTTTCTTTCCCTTTCTTCCTTCTTTTCTTTTCTTTTCTTTTCTTTTCTTTTCTTTTCTTTTCTTTTCTTTTTAACCTTGAAGGTGACAAGCTGTTGGAGCAGAGTGTGTAAATTATTCCCCACCAGTCTATTCTTTCCTGTGCCCAAGTTCTGGCAAATGATTCGTATGTGCTCACCAGCTCCCCCGTATGCTTCTTAATGCTGACGCCTTTGCAATTCTTGTACTTGGTGGTCTCTGTGGTTCATGTTTTTTGGGGTTTTAGCGTCTCTTTCTGCCATGGCTGGATCAGAAAATAGGGCCTGTAAAGTGCACTAGCTCATGATTTATCAAGTTCAGTTAATACCAAGTGAAGAGTTTGCTTGCAGATGACAGCGAGCAGATGCTCTAGTAATTTGTCAGACATCGCAGGGATATTATGTAGACAAATATTTCCCTCTTGTGGAAAGAACTACCTCACATTTTTATTTACACCCCTCCTGCCACCAATGGCAGAAAAACTACTTAGTGTGGCTTCTTGCAGCAGAAGTGGAATTTGCTAGAAACAAGGGAATAGTGTAGGTGTTCCCCAGCCCAGACTTGGTCTTATCATATCCTATGCCATAATCTCCCATGACTGCTTTTCTTGCTAATCAGAGTTCTTACCCAGTGAAAAAATACCAATTGACCAACTAACCAAGAAACCCAATATATTTAGAAAAAAAAAATTTAAGAGATGTGTATCACGTATAAAATTGAAAGATGCTAAAGCAGCAATTTAAATTTAAGACAGAAGGTCCAGATCTGATGTACTCAGCAGATTATAGTTTCTACTCATTCTCTCTTATCAGATCTTTTCAAAGCTCTTTCTTAAATTGATTAATACTATATTCTGTTTGAGTTTCTGTAATCTTTTTGCTTTGGGAATCAACACCTATACAAATAACTATTTCTGGAATGTCAAGGTTGCCTTCAAACTAGCACTCCAGAATGTTCTTAGCTGGCATTGTTGGGAAAGGGAAAATAGTTTATTTTCTGTTTTGGAAAGAGCATTAAGAGGGTTTGAAGAAAGGGTATTTGTGACATTGTTTCACTGTTGTTTTTAAGAAGTTTGAATTACGCTCTGGTTTTTGTTTGTTTTTTGTTTTTTTAGTCATTAGGCTAGATGACCACTTGTCATCAGTGATGCTTACCACTGTCCAAAATGAAAAATGACTGCCAGTGTGTTGCACGTACATAAGAAAATTGCATCTTACTGCAAAGGCTTTGGTTTTATTTGGTTTGACTTTGACATACTGTTTTGCTGTGGTCATGTCCTTACTATCTGTGCTACATTTCCTATAAATTGGGGAGGGCAAGATTGCCATTCCTTTGCTTCTCAAGGACCTTTAATGAGCAAACTAATGAATTTATATTTACTCCTCCAAAGAAAGCTGACATTTTAGGAATATTAACTAGTCATCTATAGTAAGGAGCAGCAGGGTATAACCGATATGTTCCCGGAGTGTTGCTCCTTCTGAAGAAGACTTCACAGGTCTCATAGTGTTGTATGAACATCGGCTCAGCCTTATACATTCCTGCAAGCTACAATTAGCCTCACTGGATATTTGAGGAAACTGAAGTGACTTGTTCCAACGTGACGTTGTAAAAACAGTTTGGTCCTCAGGTTGCACTCTGACAAAGAATTTTGATCTTGGACAGTATAGGAAAATCCTCAGCCATATATCACATACAAAAATTTAGAAAGAGGGGCGGGGGATTTGAGCTAGCAGTGAGCATTTCTATTACTTAAATAAATTGTGTATCAGTTCCCAGAATATTTTTTAAGAGAGGAGAAGATACAAAAAAAATGGAGAATTGGAGCATCTTCGTCTCCTCAGGTGTGCCTGGTAACGCGCACTGTGCACGCACCTCTCCGGTAACTTGTGAAAGAGGGACTCCTCATATTGCCATATTTGGGGAGGTTGGTAAATTATAGTAGCTTTCTTATTTTCTGTTCTGAAAATATGCTTTTTACATTTGAATGTATGAAAATATTTTTGACTCTTTATTAATTCTCAGGGATTAAAAGTTAAATTTTACTGACTGTAGTAGCAGGTAAACCTCTTAAATTCAAATTTGCTCAGGTTTCCTATTCTTTGCCTCCATATTGAAGAAAACACAGATTGCCTGCCAGGCAAATATATAAAAATTAAAATTCCAAATACAATTTTAAAATACCAATTGTAAATAAACCAATTTTACAAACTAAAATATTGTGTCTTTCCTTGCTTTTTATCCCAAATTATTTCCTCTCCTAAGTTTCAGGAGTTTTAAATATCTAGACTATTTCTTCATTGGTAAAAATAAAGTGTGTTACTCACAAAACAAAACCCCATGAGCAGGCCCAGATCATTTAAGTAAGAGCATATCGAATTGCTTTAGGTTGTTTTGGGGAAAATATGATTAGTGTAACAGCAACGTGTGTATATTTACAGGGTATGGGCAAGTTTGAGTTAATCTGTCATTCCTTTATCTGAAGAGGAATACCCAACCTAATTTCCCCTTTCCCTAGAATTCAAATCATTGGATTTTTGGCTTTGATAGGCAGAAAGAAAGAAAAAGGAAAAAAAAAAAAAAGAAAGAAGGAAGGAAGGGAAAGAAAGGGAGAGAGCGTGGAGAGAGAGAAAGGAAAGAAGGGAAGGAAAAAAAGAGACAGCCATCTTATTAACATTTATTGCAGATGGCATTCATTTGTCAAATATTTATTAAATGCCTACTATATGCCAGATACTATTTAGACACTAAAGATATATAGTAATGAACAAAAGAGACATAGTTCCTGTCTTTACAGAGTTTTTAGACTGGCTGGGAACGCAAGGTGATACACAAGTCATTATAGGAACAAATACATAATTGCAAATGTAACAAGTGCTGTGAAGTAAAAGCACGTGGTGCTGAGCGCGTGCGCGCGGGCCTGTGTGTGTGTGTGTGTGTGTAATGGAAGGGGGCAGGGTGTGTTGTCTTGTATGGATCGAGAATGGCTTCCTTAGGAAATACACAGCTCGAGCTGAGGAAGGAGAGCATGGACAGAAATCCTGGAACTGGAAGAAGCAAAGTATGTGTGAGCCATTAAAGAAAGGTCCTTGTGGCTGGAGCCCATTAGAACCACAAGAACTAGAGAACTTGGTGTGAAATGAAGCTGGCTAAAGTGGTTTGGCCCCCGACTATGCCAAACCTTGTAGGTGCGGGTAAAAATTCTGATCTTTATTCTGTCTGCAAGGGCAGCCACCAAGGGATTTTAGGAAAATGCCATGAACAGCCTGGCTCTCCCTGGCTGTCTTTAGTGGAATGTATTTAGAAGGACAAGAGTAGATGAAGGAAGACAGATTGGAAGTGTTCGCAAGAGATGGCAGATTAGAGCAGAGCAGAGAACAGGGAAGGAGATAGAAGAGCGTGGACTGGAAGACTCAAGATGCAGAAATATTAAGGTAGAGATAACAGTGATGTTTCTTTGTGTATGAAAAGCAGCTGGTGCTATTTTAGCGTCTGACTTGCTACAGTGCATCAGAGGGAATTACAGTATCTCGTTTGTTCCAGAAAAGAGAAAGGTGAAAATTAATGCCTTTGGTTACAGAGTGTGAAGTCCTGGTAAGCTTTTTATCTTTTGCTGGAATTCGAAGGCTTGGAGTAAAATCTTATGTATTAATTCAGGAAATTATTTAGATTTAAAAGAGATTATAAAATAAATAATTAGGAGGGAGAAGGGGGACTGTAGAGGTCAGGACTAGGCCAAATACTCCATGAGGACAGCTATCCTCTTAGGCTTCCCTCCCTCCTTCCTTCCATAGAAAGTAAACATCCGCTCTATAGGGTATTTGGATATACCAAAACGAAACAAAAAAATTTTTTTTTAAGAAATGGAAAAGGAGATGGATCTCTACCCTTGAGGACTTTATGTTTAATTGGGAAGAAAAGATTAGACAGAAAACATTAAACAATCTGAGAATGGTAAAAGACAAAATTCAGAGCAAGTAAAGGTTACTGTGGATAAGAAAGAAAAGCTTCAGGGAGGTATGTCTCTAGCCAAGTCTTGATGGAATTCAGACTGGTAGAGAGAAAAAGAAAATTCTATGAGAAGGGAATTGTCCTAATCAAGGCATACCATATATCATTCTTCTGATCATCTAATATTTATTGAGCACCTATGTATATGATTTTTGGCTAAGGCAAAGAGACAGGCTTTTGCAGAGTAAAGAAGTAGAGGATAATTCCTTTGGAAAGGTAAATAAAGGCTTTTTGTCTTGTGGTTTCCTCACACGTGCCGTGTTCCCACCTCACAGCCACTGCATACGTGTTCTGTCAAGAATGCCTTTCCTGATCTCTCCCTCTTCCTGTGTCCCACAGGACTTGGCTCAGACCCGATGTCACTTCCTCTACAAAGCCCTCCTTTACCTGAGGTTGAGCAAAATGGCCCTTACCAAAAGGTAACATTGGCAAGCTTTTCTTAGCATCTGGGAGGAATTTTTCTAATAAGGTGAGCAGAACTGAACTGAGGAAAACAGGGAAACCCTTTCCCCTGCTTCCCTCCATCTTGGTCTCTGGGCATATAAGGCAAATGAAACAATGTAATGTCTGGGAGATAACATGTTAGTAAGGGAGACAGATATTAAAGAGATAACCACAAAAATGTCAATTATAAATTATGAGAAGTGCCATAAAGGAAAAGTAGCTAGCTTTTGTGAGAAAGAATAGGCTGGGAGGTCAGCAAAGACCTCATTCGGTACAGTGCCACGTCTGTGGTGTTTGTAAGGATGAGGGCAGCTTAAAAGCCCAGGCAAGAACAATGCAGAACATGAGTTCTACGACGGAAAGCCCGTGTGTCTGGAGTTTGGTGAGCCAGGGAAAGGATGGCGCAAGATGAGGAGGGAGAAGAAAGCAAGAGCAGCCCAGGGAGAAGACCGCATAGGCCATGTTGAGGGGTTGGAAATTTGTTCTGATTACACCAGGAAGCCATTGGAGCATTTAAAGTAGATCTTTAAACAGTCATTCTGGTTTCCTGTGGAGAAACGCTGGAGGGGAGCCAAGTGGAAATGGTGAGATTTCATGAGACAGAGCCCTAACAGCTTGCAAGAAGTTAGGGAGAGATAATTTGATAGGCTTAACAATGGTCCCAAACCATGGGTTCTGTTTCAGGTGAGGTGGGGGGGGGGGGGGGGTAAGACCATGCAAGATTCTGAAGACACCGTGCATGTTGTTATTTTTATAACTCAAGTAGCACAAGCTGAAAAAATGTGTTTTTTAGATGTGACTATATACAAATTACAACCAAGTATTAAAAGTTGTTAACTGGCAAATTGAGAGGACTGTTTGCCTAGAAAGTCTCAAGAGCCACAGGTTCAATTTAATGAATATATGAAGGACTTTTTAAATCAGTAAGAAAAGCACTAATAAGCCAGTGAAATAAATGGATAAATGACATGCTTAAAACATTTATATGAGAAACATAAATTGACCCCAAAAACCAATTTATAAATGTGAATCAAAGTAATGTAAAGTCAAGCAATGAGTTTATTTTTAACCAATGAAGTATCAACAATGAATAAAACAATAGAGTGCTATGCTGGCAAGGGTGCGCAGTAGCACAAAACACTCATTCGCTGCTACTGGGGTGTAATTAACAGAACCTTCTGGAGGGCAACTTGGCAATCAGCACTAAGAGCTGCAGAAATGCTCATTTGTTTTTACCTGACAAATCTACCTCCAGGAATCTCACAATCATCCATGATGTAAACAAAGATTTATGTAAAAGGATAATCATAATTATATCAAGCATCATAAACATAGAAAAAAAACCTTGTATCCATCAACAGAGGATTGCTTAATAGATTATGATGAATTTACGTTTTCATGGACAAAATGTTCACAGTGTAATAGTAAGTAAAAAGCTCTTCCCCAAAAGAAAACAGGACATAAAACTGAATTCCATCCTCTTCAAAAGAGGCGGAGGCAGAGACATGGCATAGGGAAAACTATCAGGAGGATATAGACCAATATGTTAAGAGGGAGTTGATTTTCATTTTCATTTCCTTTAGCTATTTTTCATTAATTTTCATGAGCATTTACATTTTAGTGATACATATTTTTAAAAACCCAATACATTATTAAGTAGAAAGGTATTTGGAAGGGAAGGAATAAAACTGAAAGAAGATGCTATGGACCAAATGAGCAGAACACTTTTAATAATGGGGAGGAGAGTGACTTCCTGTCTATTTACCTATGGCTGAACTGTTTCCACTCCTACCACTTGCTGAGCTCTTTCTCGCCTCCAGTTTCCACTGCCTGGAATATGTTCTCTTCTTGCCTGGCTAATTCCCACTGTGCTTCCTGTGTCCTCCCTGTGCCCCACGTCACTCAGACTTCCTCAGACGAGCTGAGATGCCCCTGCTGGGGTCTCCCATAATGACCACAACACCTGCCTTCATAGACCTTAAACTTCATTGTCAGGCCTGGTTTCTTAGCCTTTACGTACCATGAGGGCAACGGACTGTCCTTCTTGCTTGCTATGGTATCTCCAGTGACCAGTATAGAGCTTGGGACAAAATGGGGCCTCAATAAAAACTTCTGAGTGAATATGTGGAAAGGGTCAAAGAGATGTGCACAAAAGAGGCCATCAGTGTCCTTTCAGAAAGAGGTTTCATGAAAGTAAAGGAAATGGAATGGATCATCAAGAAGGAGGCCGGTGGTGAGGCAATGTGGGTGCAGATCCACTCACAGCTCACACAGCACTTCTCTACCAATGGTTTTCCCCATTCTCAGTCTCTCTCCATCACATCACCCTGTTTTATTTCTTTAAAGCCCTTATCAGCATCTGAAACGATGTTGTTTATTTGATGATGACCTGTCTGTCTCCCTCGGTAAGTATAACCTACATTAGCACAGGGATCGTGTAAATTCGTGTTGCCACCGTATTTCCTACCGCCTTAAACAGCGCTTGGCACGAGCGGGTGCTCCACAAACACTCGCTGCTGAGAGTAAGGCCTGTGTATATTTGGAGGAAGTGAGGAAGAAGCTGTTGGGGGGAAGAAATTAGAAATGTGATACGCCAGCAGGCAAACAGGTTTCATTTCTAACTCCAACCCCGAATGCTTTGGAGCCGCTACCTAGAACCCTGTCCTGGGATTACGAAGTGTCCTCTGGGTTTCATGGGGAATAACGCTATGATTGATTAGCAATGTCTGCCACGGGTATACGGAGGGGCAGTCAGTGGCTGAACAGACTTTCTCGTATTCCAGTGTGCATTGCTGCAATTCTCATCTTCACACGTGGACGCTGTTCAGGATACGGCCCTGAGTTAATATATAGGTGTTTGGGGTGTGTGTGTGTGTGTGTGTGTGTGTGTGTGTGTGTGTGTGTGTGTCTTTAGGAACCAACATAACATGAGAAGCATAAATACTTTTTTTATCTTACTTACAGCTTACTAATTTATTCTTTAATAAGATTTGGATGTATGTGTGTGTTCAATAGATGGGAGAAGGACAAGAAAGTATTTCCTTATCTTGATCTCCTCTCTTTCACACTTTCATTGCTTGATCTTTTGGGTGATATCAGAATGGTAGTTAATTCTGGGTAAGAATTCATTAACAAGTCTGGCCGGCAGAAAGTAGCGATGAGAAGAGTACCAGACGAAGGTGGAGGGGAAGCTGCAGGTGAGTTGTTTTTGTTCTGATACTTGCCGTCTCCTTTTAGGCTTGGAATCTGCAATCTCTTACTCCCTGGGCTAATTATTTCCTCTTGAGAACAGAAAGGCCTTTCATCAAGATGGCCACATCCCTGTGTGTCCGGGCACACAAACGATGAATAATGGGGCTGATTAACCCAGTGACCTTCATGAATGATAAAAGGGGAATATAAAGATGTGAGGTTTCGCGTGCACTGAGAATCAGCTTCTCGCTGGACTTCGCGGCGGCCAACTCCTTTGTAACAACTAGCGCGCGGCATGTACTCCCGGGCTCTTTCATGCAGCATGCTATCTCGAAATGGGGATTTTCAAACCCGGGACAGAGTGCTTGACCCACGGCTCTCCATGACGATCTGATTAGCACGGGCCACTCAATAGTGTTCAGTAGCCACAGTATTGCAACTGTCAGAGCCCCTAGGTTCAGCGGGCCCGACAGCCCCACCACGTAAGTGCTTGCGTTGATCTTCCCCTGAACCAGTGCCAGGGAGGAAGGAAGGCTGGTTTTCTGTTTGGAAGTGGCTCAAGCAGCAATTACAACCACTTGGGAAAAGAGCCAAAAAGCCACTGTCCCACACAGTGTCTTTCCTCCTGTTTCCTGGCCCTACCTGGGATCAGGCTCCCTGTTGATCCCTGGTTTGACCTCAGGAGCATATCACTATAGTGGGTCTGCAATCAATTCCAAGTGCAGCACCGTAGCAGGCAGAATAATGGCTCCATCAAAAAGACATCCACGTCCTAATTCCCAGAACCTGTGACTACGTTAGATTACATGATGTCATGGACTGAAATGAGTCCCCACCCCCCAAAAAAATTCATACGTAGAAGCTTGTGATATAAGAAATATATACTTGGTCTTTGTCCCTAGTTCTTGGCACAGAGCTCCTAAAAGTCTTGTAATTTCTAGAGTGATAAGGGTGATAGCAATATCTTCTGTTACCACATTTGGACTTAGTCCCCAGCTCCTGAGACAAGAGCTACTAAGACCCTTGGAATCCTCACACCAGTAAGAATGTCTTTTGGTATGTTAATGAGATGACTGGTGACTGGGAGCCCCTTCATAGTGTTGGGATGGGGTCAGGTCACTGGAAAGACCAAGCCACGAACATTCAGCCCTCCTCTCAGCCATCACCCCCATCCTGACCTCTGGGAAAGGGAGAGTGGTTGGAAATTGAGTTAGTGATCAGTCATGCCTGCGTGATGAAGCCTCCGTTAAAAATTCCCAAAGTGCAAGGTTCAGAGAGCTTCTGGGCTGGGGAATGTATCCATGTGCTGGGAGGTTAGTGCACCCCCAGTCCACAGGAACAGAAGCTTGTACACTCGGGACCCTTCTGGAGCATACTCTGTATACCTCTTCGTCTGGCTGTTCATTAATACCCTTTATAAAAACTGGTAAATGTAAAGAAAGTGTTTCTCTGAGTTTTGTAAGCCTTTATATCAAATTACTGAACCAGAAGAGGAGGTTGTGGGACCCCCTTACAGCTGCTTGCTCAGAAGCACGGGTCACACCCCGGGACCCATGTGAGTGGCATCTGAAGTGGGAGCAGTCTTGTGGGGCTGAGCTCTTAACCGATGCAGTCTGCCTAATTCCAATAGTGTCAGAATTGCATTAAATTGTAGGACATCTCGTTGCTATCTGGAGAGTTGGAGAATCGGCTGTTGGTGAATAAAACCCCATGCTTTTGGGGTCAGAAGTATTGTAAGTAGAGAAACAGTTTTCTTTAGTAAGCCCTAACCTTCAATGTGACCGTATTTGGAGATGGGGCTTTCAAAAAAGTAATTAAGATTAAATGAGGTCATAAGGGTGGGGACCTACTCCCATAGGAGGGTGTCCTTATAAGAAGGGACACCAGAGCTCTCTCTCTCTCTGCCCACAGACTCAGAGGAAAGGTCATGAGAGGAGACAGTGGGAAGGCAGTTGGCCATCTGCAAACCAAGGAGAGAAGACTTACCAGACACCAGCCCTGCTGGCATCTTGATCTTGTAGTTCAAGCCTTGAACTCCCAGAACCGTGAGAAAATACATTTCTGGCTTTTTAGACCACCCAGTCTGCAGTATTTTGTTATCGTAGCCAGAGCAGAGTAATATACACAACAAAAAGAGATTAAAGGTACAGATTGAATTAAGGTTGTTAATCAAGGGACCTTGACATGAGTAGAGTATCTTGGACTCTCCAGGTAAGCCCAGTGTTCTCCCAGGGGTCCTTGGAAGTGGAAGGAGGAGGCAGGAGGAGAGAGTCAGAAGGAGATACAACTATGCAGGCTGGGTCTTTTAGGAAGAAAGCCATGAGCCAAAGAACGCAGGTGAACTCTAAAAGCTGGAAAGGGCAAAAAATGTATTCTCCCCTAGAGCCTCCAGAAAGTAAAGCAGTCCTGCTGACATTCTGATTTTAGCCGAGTGAGACCTGTATACTTTTAACCTATGGAACTGTAAGATAACAAATCTGTGGTTTTAGGCCATGACGTTTGTGGTAACTGGCCACCAAGAGAAGATCAATACAAGCACGTTAAGGCATAATATCTATGAACATTTTCAAAATAATATTTTGGATATACACATATATTTGGGATTCGTTTCCTCCTGAAAGAAAAACTGCTGTAGAGAACAATAAGGTGACAAAGTATATTCTATGTATCACCCAAATAAGCTGCTGCCAGAACACGCGGGCCAAAGAGCAGACACTTGCACTTCCGTGTTATTTTACTCTCTTTGCCACAACTAAATAACTCACAAGAAGCAAAAATATGAGAGGACTCTGTATGTAAATGCAATGCACTGTCTGCGCAGAGCAAAACTGGAAGCAACATAATACCTGTCTGCAAAGGAGCTTTTGAATAACAGCGAATTCTCTCCTTTAGCAATCATTACGTGTGTGTGTGTGTGTGTGTGTGTGTGTGTGTGTGTGTGATTACCCCGGATCAACTGTGGTTTCAGGATGCCCAGCTACTGAAGGCAGCTTCCCATTAGTGTATTTTAAAGAATGGCTTCACCCTTCTTTCTGGCTTTTCTATTCTCTCTTGTCAGTAGTCTGTTTTCATTAGTTGTTAAAGAAACCACCCCTTACATCTATGCGGGTATCTGAAAAGGCTTTTTAAAATACAGATCAACCCTCTAAGTTCTCCTGGTTCCTAATACTTCATCATTTCTGGGAAAATAATAAAGGCGAGTGTTTCTGGCCACATGGACACACATTCTCCCTCTTGCAAGGGGAGGGAGATGAATCTCTCCCTGTAGCCCTCTCTGTTCTCTGGCCCCCTGCGCCGTTTTAGATTCCTATCAACTGCTTGCATTTGCTCTTTCGACACCTTCCTTCATAGCTCTTGCTTGCAGCTTTAGGCATTAATGCTTTTTAAAGTTTCCTTTTCACAGAACATACGTTTTGAAGAACTTTCAAAGAAAATATCCGTCTTAAAAATCGAGAATTAAGGTGACTATGTGCTTGTAGGCAGACGTAAATATTGTAGCTCTTCTCTCCTGAGTATTTTTAAGAAGTGCTAGAAGTTTTAGCCATGGTTAGAACTGGTTCATGCCGCAAACAGTTTTAATGATATCCTGAAGTGCCTTTACTCTGTACTTATTATATATAAAGGGTAGCATAAAACAATGATCCAACTGAGAATATGCCTTTCTCTAATTTTTACATCTCACTTGTTTCAATTTTGAGGCAGAATTTGGCTGAAGTATTGAGGATTTTCTTATGGTTCTGAGTTGTTTAAATGTTGATACATATATTTCCAAACATGACCTCACTGGAGAGTCAGTGTTTTTGGCTAACAATTAAACAAGGTTTACAAGCTTATTAAAAAAAAAAAATTTTCATCCTACAGCCAAGTTAAAAAAGAACACTGTGCACAGAGCTACTTGGCTTACTGTCATTGGTTTGCCTGTTGTGACATCAGGTGATCATTTCACTATGTCTTTCTATTCCTGCTCTTGGGCAAATGACCATGTTGAGACTGAATCATATGAATGTTTACATTTTTGTTCTCTGACATCAGCCATTCATGGAAACCACCTGGGTATCCAAAGTCTGTATTTATGGCTTCACTCTATTATGGTTGTGCATTATTCATCCACTAAATATTTATTGAGTGCCTTTGTTCACCATTGCATCTTAGTGCCTAGTACAGAAATACAAGTTAACACTAATGGTTCCCAATAATTAGGAACATTAATTAGGTGCCAGGCCCTCCCTGTTCCTTACAGCGCTATGATATAGTTAGTATTGTTATCCCCATTTTATAGATGGCGAAGCTAAACCAGAGTAGGAGGAAGTAACTCACCCAAGGCCCCATAGCTATAGGTGGTAGAGCGGGAGTTGGAACCCAGGCTTCTCACTCCAGATTCTGTGCTTTTTACCACTATGTTTATAAATAGTTGCTGAGTGAGTGATGAGTGGTTCCCCAATTTTTCAAAACTGAGTGAAAACTAGACCCCCAAATGAAGCTTTCTGGCCTGTTTAGGACCACTCCATGTTCCTTGTCCAGATTCTCCTATTCAGAAAACACTTTGGGCACACCGCTCTGCTATGCTGATGCGGAAGGATTTCTGCACACAGCCTCGAACACTCGGACGACTTAGTTATGCGAGCAGCGCGGACCTGCCACAGAGGGTGTTGTGAGTGGTAATGAATATCTGCAGAATGCTTAAGGAACGGGTGAACGACTCGGGAGAAATGGAAATTCTTATTAAATATAATCATTGCTCTAATAATGTTATTGTAATTCTGAAATCTTTGCTATGGATATACTGTGTTCTTGACCTAGGAATGAGTCTGTAAATGGTTACAAGAGCAGATGTGACTGCTAGGAGTATAGAATTGACCTCTGCGGGAAATTGATACAGGCCTGGAACGCACACTGCCCAGGCTGTTGATGACGGTCTTTCCAAGTCTGGCACGCATGCGCTTCAAGTAGACGATCGCTCTGTTTACTTTATAGTCATTCTTCACACAGGGCGTCTTTGCAAGTAATTGGAAAAATCGTTAATAAGCTTTGATTTGTAATACTGTTTTTAACTTGGAACTATGAATTATTGTACTCCTACTGATTTTCATAAGGACCACGGGTGATCTAAGCATATTTAAGTTCATGCCAGCTCCAAGGTGTGACTAAAGAGGAGGGGATGGAAAGCAGTTTAGTGAGTGCTGTGTGCTAAGCTCTCCGGTTAGGGACCTGACCTTCGCCATTGTATTTAATCCTCAAAACAGCCCTGGCAGGCAAATATCTGTATTTTATACATGGGGAAAAGTAAGGTTCAGAAAGTTCACCTAACTCCACATCTGGTAAAAGCTAGAACCAAGATCCATTTCCCGGTCTGTCTTTTCTCATAGTTGTCGCCACAACCCCACTAGCTGACTAACCAGCCGGGGGTCAGTGAAGGCCTGCCCGAGGAAGCAGTGTTTGAGCCGACCGAGCCTTGCAGCCTGAGGAGGAGGACCCCAGGTGAATGAGGAGAGCAAGGGCATTTCAGGAAAAGAAAGGAAGTGTGGAAGGGCATGGTGTGCACGGAGAACTAAAAAGAGCTCTCCAGGCAGGGGCCGCGTGTGTTTCATGAGGCTTGTAGGAGATTCAGTTGTTAAGGTAGGGGATCCCAGAGGCCCACCAATACCAGGTGCAGCCACCCTTGTAGAAACTGGAACGCCTTCTCCGCAAGTTCCACCGATCAGAAAAAATAAGGGGGGGGTGGGGAGGGGAAATGACCAACAAATGTTTCCCGAGATGGCTTCTTAACTTCCAGCTAACATTTCAGCTCTGGTTCCTCATAGTCAACATTCCGTAAGTGTTACTGACATAGTCCACTGGGCCCAGAGAATGGAAAAGATGCTAGGCTTCTTGCTTTCTAGAGGCTGGTGGCATCATTTCATGTACATCTGAATCTATCCTCCTTAACTGAAGTTGTAGAAAGAAGGTGCTTTAACAAATTTGAGTCTCTTTCACTCAACTAAGCTCCATGAAAATAGAGACTGCAGATTTCTGGTATATTATTGAACCACAGGAGCCTAGCACAGAGCAGTTCTTAAATAATTCTTTTAAACAAATAGATTTTGAAAACTTTAAAGTTCTTATGAAAAGTTTTATTCTTTTAACACACCTGATTTATAAATAATTCCCTATATATTAATATACTCAGAAACTTTTCTCATACAGTTTTTAAATATGCTCTTCAAGGAACCGAGAGCAGGGGATATTCTAAGGAAGGCACACATATCAGAAGAATCTGTGTTATCTGAGAACTATACCATGTAATTTTGTCAGACAACATTGTATTTAAATTTTAAAACTCTGTCTGCTATAAAGGGATGTTACCAAAGCTGTGATGTTTTAGATTGGTATAATGTTTGTCTTCATCTTCTTTTTATTGATTTTTAAGTGTTGTACATATTTTAATTGGCAGTGATTTCACAACAATCTCAGGCTCTTAGAAAAGTGTTCACTTTTGCTAATGGGAAATGTGTTGGAGTTCTGAAGGTGCATTCCAAATACTTGAAAAAAAAAATATATGGTGACTTCAGCTGTGTGATTCAGTCAGTTTAGGAACAATTTATCCCAAATTTCTTCTTCAGCACATAGTACCATTCTTTACAAAATGAGTAAAATTAAGAGTTTTAAAATAACCTTTATTTAAGTGATAAAGTAATTGCGTATAAAGTTGGAAACTGTGGTAGAGAGCCTGGAAATTCTTGGATAGGAAATCCTCTTGCTATCGTCCCAAAATTTTATGGCTTTTAAATATATCACTATTGTGTAGAGTGCCTCCCAGCAGCTGCTGGTGGTAAAACATTCATTTTATGTGTCTAGGGCAGGGAAGAAAGAATAACTGGACAATGGGGATGTGTGATATGGTAGGGAGGATTAGATCCCTATGAAATAGCTTCCAGCATTACTACACTAGGCATTGCATTGAATTCTTTTAGAGAGATGGAGGAAGTTCAGAAGAAAATGATCAGAATGATAGGAGGACTAAAAATTCAATGAGGCATGGCTAGTGGAACTAGAAATATTTGCCCTGGAGAGGATAGGGGGATACAAAACTAGTTTCAAAATATCTAGACAGCTGGCAAGTGGAAGAGACGTTAGCCTTGTTTGTATGGTCCCATAGCCTTATGTGCAAACTATATGGAGACTTTTGCCCCAAAATAAGAAAGAGATCACAAAGATGTCCCAAGATGGCAATAGGGATTCTTGTTCAAGATGGCAGACAGGAGCACCTACGTATACCTCTTTTCTGCTCTGAAAACCCATAGAAATATCAGTAAAAAGAAACAGAGAATCATAAATTAAAGACACCTTGGGCGCAGGAGAAGGGGCATCTGGAAACTAGAGATACAGACAAATCTCTTGAAAGTAAAAAATACTTGGAATTATATTAACAGATTAAATCACATTCACAGGAGAAGGCTGCAGTAGGGGCTGGAGCTATTTTTCCTGGCAGCAAACCCACAGAGGCTCTGTGGAGTGCGAGAGGGAAGTTGGAAGGAAATCAACTGTGGAATAACTGTGAGTCATAGCCCACATTCCCCTTCCCTGCATCACATGCTCAGGCTAAAACCAAAGGACTAATCTTTAAAATAATTGAGAAGCGTCTGCATGAGGAGGAGTCCTAAAAGGGGTGATGCCCGCTCTAAATAAAATTCTCCTCATTTGGGCTGGCAAATGGGAGAGGCAGGGGGAGGGGGGACATCCTGCTTCCTCCTCTTTCACCTCAAGGTCTTAAGCAGAGCCTGTGCGTCAAAAGGCCCACCCACGTGGATAGAAGATAAGACCTAAGCAAGGAGGTCTCTCTGTATTAAATAAGCTGGTCTGCCCCAGCCATAAATATGAATTGATAGCCAAGAATCATAAAAATCTGAGGAAAAGTAAGGACCAAAATGCAGGTTGAAATAAACTGACCCTGGAGGAAATAGAAATTCAGGAAATAGACATCATCTTTAAAGTTATTCTATTTAGTTTCTTCATAGAAGAAATTTTCACAAAAAAAGCATTTGTAAAGCAAAAATAGGTTGCTAACAAAAAGAACAATCAACACCAACAAGGGCCCTTAAAATGGAAAAAAAAAAAAACCCACAAAAACTGCCAAGTTAAAAATTCAATGGAAAAAAAATGGAAGAAATCTCTCTGACTATAGAGCAGAAATTTGAAGGGAGGGAAAATATGGGAGAAAAATTAAAAGATTAGAGAACAGCCCAAAAGATCTAATAACTGAAAGGATGTTTAGAGTAGGCAAAGAGACAAGAGAGAGAACAAGAGAATTTTCTAGATATGAAGAAATAGGACTTCAGATTGTAAGGACTTAGAGAATGCAGAACAGGATGAACAAACCTATCCCAAGACATGTTCTTGTCACATTTAGACACAGAGAAGAGAGGGAAGATTCTAAAAGCTAAAAGAATAGATCACTCAAAAATAAATGAGAATCCAACTGACATTAGCGAGATCAGCAGCTCAAGACGGCAGGAAAACATTACAAGCATGTCTGCAAAACGTTGAGGGGAAAATGTTTTTGAACCTAGAATTCTCTACCTAGCCAAACTATCAATGAAGACCGAGGCATTTTCAAACATGCAAGAGCTCAGACCATTTACCACCTACAGACCAATTCTGGAAGAATTACTCAAGCAAAACGAAAGAGAATCCAAGTAAGAGGAAGTCACAAACTCCAAGGAACAGTGGATCGAACCCAGGATTGTAGTGAAAAGTAATTCCAGAACGAGAACTTTGAGGCTGGCCTAGGTAGCCATGAGCCCTATTTAGAATTGCAAGTCAGAAGCTCTATGAAGAATCTCTTTCGGGAGAATATGGATTTCTTCTTCTAACAAATAGAACAATTAAGAAGCTTGTGACAAGGCAAAGGCATACTGGGTCATTATGACATGGTGCCATCCTAACCCTTGCCAAACTTTAAAGTTCCTTTCTACTTCAAATAACAAAGATTGATAAGAGTTACATCTCCTCTGTAAGCTTAATGGGACTACTTGGCTCTGCAGTAGAAATTTCCATAGAAATATTATTGTGAATACTACCTTTTAGTTTTTGATGGAAAAAAATCAATTTATAGACAATGCATCAAAAATTAATTGTAATTGCAGAACAAATGTAAAAACAATAGTATGCTGGAATGGAGGTTTAGAAAGGGGTACAGAGTAGAGAAAATTGTAGTGATGCTGGAGTCCTTCATCAAACATAAAGGGAATTAAGAGATACAGTATCTATGTTTGAGGAGTCAAACACAGTTTTAAGCATATTGTTTAAATGTATCATACTGACGTCACACTGATGCAGAACAGCATGGCTGCTGAGAGCACAGACCCTGGAGCCAAAACACCTGGGTTTGAGCTCTTCCTCTACACTTCTACGTCGGAAAATTGCTTATCTATGCCTGCCTATCTATCTATCTACCTATCTACCTACCTTCCAACCTATTTTTCAAGTGCTTATATTAGTCTGACACATTAAAAGGGAGTGTTTTCGATGATGATGATGGTGGTGATGGTGATGATGATGCAAAAACAACAAAAGAACTAAAAACTAACATTTCAACGTGCAGAGATTGGAAAGGAGAAGCAGTAGTTTGAGAAAGTTCATTTTCTCTTATTTTTAAAAAGAGAGGTCAACAGTTATTTAAAGTTGACAAATCTAGAAATAGAGGCATAACCATAACCAGAGTTATGGAGGCAATCCTCAGAAGAAATAAAAAAGAGATAGCTAAAAGTAGTTATTGGTGAGTGGAACGCTGCAAGAAGGGAGAATGGCTTCTCTTTCTATTTTGTCTTATTTGAGGGTTTTTTTTTTTTTTTTGGTAATTTTTCTTTACCATACGCAGGTATTAATTTTACTTTTTACCATTACTGAGGTATACTTGATAAAAATAAATGACACATATTTAAAGAGTATAATTTGATAATTTGGGGACATATGTGCACACCCTTGAAACTACTACTTGTAATCAAGGTAAGGAACATATGCCTCATGCCTAGGAGTGTGCCCATGCCCCTTGATAATCCCCTCTCCCCATTCCTCCCCACTCCCCTGATCTCAGGCAACTGTTGTTCTGCTTTCTGTGAGAATTACAAAGTTTGCACTTTTTAGAATTTTATATAAGTGAAATCATGCACTATATGCTCATATGACTTCTTTCATTCAGCATAATTATTCTGAGATTCATCCACACTAAAGTGTGTATCAGCAGTTCATTCCTTGTCTGCATAAACCAAAATGAACAAACTCACCCACTGATGGAAATATGTTTTTTAACCCCTGGTTTTTGACTATTACAAATAGAACTGTTGTAAATATTCACATACAAGTCTTCGTATGGGTGCGGGATTTCATTTCTCTTGGATAGATACAGAAACGAGGAATGGGTGGATCACATGGTTGGCATATGTTAAAATTTTTAAGAAACTACCAAACTGTTTTCTAAAGCATTCAACATTTCCATCAGCAGTGTATGAGAGTTCCAGTTCCTCCACATTCTTGTCTTAGCTGAGACAATCTATATAGCCATTCTAATGGAACGGTAATGATATCTTATTGTGGTTTTAATTTGCATTTCCCTGGTGACTATCAATATTGAGCATCTTCTCACGTTTTATTTTTTGTTTATATCTTCATCGGAAAAATATTCAAATGTTTTGGCCATTTAAAAAATACTGAGTTGGGGGTGCCTGGGTGGCACAGCGGTTAAGCGTCTGCCTTCGGCTCAGGGCGTGATCCCCGCATTATGGGATCGAGCCCCACATCAGGCTCCTCCGCTGGGAGCCTGCTTCTTCCTCTCCCACTCCCCCTGCTTGTGTTCCCTCTCACGCTGGCTGTCTCTGTCTCTGTCAAATAAATAAATAAAATCTTAAAAAAATAAAAATAAAAAATAAAAAAAATACTGAGTTGTTTTCTTATTATTGAGATTTGACAGTTCTTTATATATTCTGGATAAAAAGCCTTTATCAAATATACAATTTACAAATATTTTCTCCCAGTCACTGGCTTTTCTTTTCATTCTCTTAACAGTGTCTTCTGAAGAACAGACATTTTTAATTTTGATGAAGCCCAATTTTTACCTTTTTTCATTTTATGGATCATGCTTTTGGTGGTGTTTACAAAATCTTTGTGATTTTCCCCTGTGTTTTATAGTTTCAGGCTTTATATTTAGGTCGGTGATCAAATTTTATTTAATCCTTATGGTGAGTATATGGTGAGATGTATGAAACAAACTTAATATTTTTTGCATATACATATTCAATTGTTCCAACACCATTTGTTGAAAAGACTATCCTTTCTTCTTTTAATTACCTTTGCACTTCCATCAGATACAAGTTGTCCAAATATGTGTGGGTCTCTTTATGGACTCTCCATTCTATTCCACTGATATGTGTTTATCTTGATTCCAATAGTATGCTATCTTGGTTACTCTTATAATAACTTTTGATGTATTAGTCTGTTTAGGATGTCATGAAAAATGCCATAGACTGGTGGCTTAAACATTAGAAATTATTTTCTCACAGTTCTAGTGGCTGAAAGTCGGAAATCGGGGTGCCAACATGTTCAGATTCTGTTGAGAGCTCTCTTCCTGGTTTATACCCTCAGGACCTCATTTAAATCTAATTACCTCCCAAGACCCCATCTCTAATACTATCACATTGGGGGTTAGGGTGTCAACATATTAATCTAGGGAGGGGGGAGATTGTTCATTCCATAGCACTTGAAAACAGTCGTGTTGGTCCTCTAATTTTGTTGTTGCTTTTCAACGTTGTTTTGGCTAGTAGGATCAGCTTGTCAATTTCTACCAAAAACTCTCCTGGGATTTTGTTTGGGTTTGCATTAGATCTGCAGATCAATTCAGAAAGAATTGACATCTGAACACTATGCAGTCTTTTGACTCCTGAACAAGGTATATCTGCATATCACTCCCATTTATTTATGTCTTCTTTAATTTTCCTCTGCAGTTTGTAATTTTCAGTGAATAGGTATTGCATGTATTTCTTAGATTTATCCCTAAGTGTTTCACATTTTTAATCCTATTGTAAATGGTATTACATTTCCAATTGTTTGGAGCTCGTATATAAGAGATAAAATTGATTTTTGCATATTGATCATGTATTCTGTAACCTTGCTAAACTCATTTATTAGTTCTACCAGCTTTTTTATAGGTTCCATCTATTTTTCTAAATAGACAATCATGTTGTTGGCATATAAAGACAGTTTTCCTTTTTCTTATTCAACTTAAGTACCTTTTATTTCTTTTTCTTTTCTGACTGCACTGGGTAGAGCTTCAACTGCAGCACTGAATAGAAGTGGTTGAATAGAAATGGTTGAATAGAGTGCACATTCTTGTCTAGAAGGAAAGCGCTCAGTCTTTCACCATTACATGGTATTAGCTACAGTATTTTGCATATATGCACAATATCAAGTTGAGGAGTTTTCCTTCTATTCTTAATTTGGTAAGAGTTTTCCTTAGGAATAGATGTTAAATTATGTCAAATTCTTTTTTTCTGAAATTACTGATAAATGGTTTTTCAACTTGTTAATATGATGAATTACATTGGTTTTTGAATGTTAAGCAAATATTGCATTCTTAGGATAAAGCACTTTTAGTCACTATGTATTAACCTTTTTATGTATTGTTGGATTTGATTTCTTAAAACATTGTTTTGAATTTCTGTATCTATGTTAATGAAATATATTGACCTGTAGTTTTTTGGGGGTTTTTATAATATTTTTTTATTATGTTATGTTAGTCACCATACAGTATATCCTTAGTTTCTGATGTAGTGTTCCAGGATTCATTGTGTATAAAACCCAGTGCTCATTGCAATACGTGCCCTCCTTAATACCCATCACCGGCCTATCCCAATCCCCCACACCCCTCCCCTCTGAAGCCCTCAGTTTGTTTCCCAGAGTCCACAGTCTCTCATAGTTCATTCCCCCTTCTGTTTACCCCCCCTTCATTCTTCCCTTCCTTCTCCTACTGATCTTCCTATTTCTTATGTTCCGTAAATGAGTGAAACCATATGATAATTGTCTTTCTCTGCTTGACATATTTCACTTAGCATAATTTCCTCCAGTCCTGTCCATGTTGCTGCAAATGTTGTGTAATCATTCTTTCTGATGGCTGAGTAATATTCCACTGTACCTTTTCTTTTAATGTCTTCGTCTAGTTTTGGTATCAGCGTAATGCTACCCACATAGAATGAGTTGGGAATTATTCTCGTCTTTACTTTTTTATTTTTGAAGAGTCTGTGTAGATTTGACAAAATTCTCCACTGAAGCTAGCTAAGTCTGGAGTATTCTTTATAGAAAGATTTTTGTCTATCAATTCAATCTCTTTAATAGATATAGGGCTATTCAGGTTGTATCTTTCATCTTTTTCCCCCTTTTAAAAAAGATTATTGGGTAGCAACACTTAACATGAGATCTACCCTCTTCACAAATTTCTAAGTGCATAACATGGTACTATTAACTCTAAGCACAATGTTGTGCAGATCTCTAGAACTCACTTATCTCACACAACTGAAACTTTCTACCATTGACTAGTGACTCCCCATTTCCCTTCCCCTAAGTCCTTAGAAACCACAATTCTACTTTCTATTAAACCAAAAGAAGGCAGAAACAGAGGAAAAGGGGAACAAATAATAGATGGAATAAATAGAAAGCAGATAGCAAGGTGATCAATTTAAGCTCTAACAGGGGTGCCTGGGTGGCTCGGTGAGTTGAGTGTCGGACTCTTGGTTTCAGCTCAGGTCATGATCTCAGGGTCATGAGATCGAGCTCCACATTGGGCTCCGTGCTCAGCATGGTGTCTGTTTGAGACTCTTTCCCTCCCCTTCTGCCCCTCCTCCTGCTCACACTCTTTCTCTCTAAAATAAATAAATAAAATCTTTAAAAAATATTTAAACTCTAACAGATCAATAATTACATTAAATATTATTATTTAGACACTTAATTGAGATTGTCAGGATTGGGGAAAAAAGTAAAACCCAACTATATTCTTACTACAAAACATGTACTTTTTGCATATAAAGTAGTGAAGAAGTTACACATAAAAAGATTTCAAGCTGTTACTGAATTGTGCCCCCCCCTCCAAATTTCTATGTTGACGTTCTAACTCCCGACGTGACTGTATTAGGAAATAAGGCCTTTAAGGAGGTAATTAAGGTTAAGCAAGGTTTTAAAAGTAGACAGGACTGGTGTTCTTATAAGAAGAGGAAGAAACACCAGAGATCTCTCGCACTTTATAAGAGCATACAGAGAAAGAACGCTGTGAAGACACAGCAAGAAGCCAGCCATAAACAAGCAGGAAGAAAGGTCTCATCAGACACCCATACTGCTGGAACCTTGATTTGGACTTCTAGTTTCCAGAAGTATGAAAAAATAATTTTCTATTGTTTAAGACATCCAGTCTGTGATATTGTTACAGTAGCCCAAACAGACTAACACACACACTAAGCTTAATCGAAAGGATGCTGAAGTGACTACATTAATGTCAAAGTGGACCTCAAAGCAAAAAACCTCACCAGGCATAAAAAAAAGGTCATTTTGTAATGATTAAGAGGTCAGTTTGTCAAGAGTATATGGCAATCCTAAATGTTTATATTCTTAACAGAAGTAATTAAAAATACATGAAGTAAAAACTCAGGCCTGCAAAAAGAAATCGAAAAACCTACAAAGATGAAACTATCAATGTTCCTCTCTCAATAATCAATAGAATAAAAGAAAAATCAGTAAATATATAAAAGACCTGAACAAAAGTATCTACCAACATGACCTAATTGGCATTTATAAAATACGGCACCAAACAACAGCTATCTATGTTCTTTTTACTCCATCTATAATTTGTTGCCTCTTTTCCTGCTTCTGCATTCTTTTGAATTAACTGAATTATTTTTATGATTCTATTTTAACTCCTTTTGTTGGTTTATTAGCTGTAACTCTTTTTTTTAAATGTATATATTAGTTGCTTTAGTGTTTATAGTACACATTTTTAACTTATCGTGCTCTATCTTCAAGAGATACATTTTATAGTATTTTTATATATTTCATTTTGGATAGTTTCTATTGCTATGTCTTCAGGTTCACTAATCTTTTCTTCTGCAATGTTTAATCTGCTGTTTATCCCACTCAGTACATTTTTCATCTCAAACATATTTTTTTCATTTCTAGAAGTTCAATTTGTATCTTTTTAATATCTTCTATGTCTCTACTTAACTTTTAAAACATATGATATACACCTATAATCGTTGTTTTAATAACCTTGTCTGGTAATTCTAACATCTACCTCAGTTCTGGTTTGGTTTCAAATGATTGATTTTTTTTTTCTTTCTCATTGTGGTTCTTAGCATTCCTGGTTTTGGGGGGGTTTTTGTTGTTTTGTTTTTTTGGGGGCTTTTTTACTGTATGCCAGACATTGGGTGATTTTCCCTGTCGAGTGTTGGATTTTTTTATTTCTATAAATATTCTTGAGCTTTGTTTTGGGATACAACTAAATTACTTGGAAACACTTTCATTCTTTAAGGTCATACCTTTAAGATTTGTTAGGTCAGAGCAGTGTTTAGTCTAAGGCTTATTTTGCCCCATTTCTGAGGCAAGACCCTTCTGAGCACTCTACCCAGTGACCCATGAATTATAAGATTTTCCAGTCTGGCTGGTGGGAATAGGCATTATGCCCAGCCATATGTGAGCATTTGATACTTTCTAATCCTTGAGGATGGTTCTTTCCCTGGTCTTGTGTTGTTTCCTCACGTGTATGCACTAATCAGTAGTCTGATGAATACTTGAGAGGAATGCTTCACAGATCTTGCCACCATATCTTTGCATTCACTTGAAGGGAATATCTTACATTAGCTGATTAAAAGCTTTTTTCTTAATTGGGATCTGGCAATTCCGTTTACTACCTTTCCTGTATATGGACCATCACTTTCAACTTTGAGGATGGGGTAAGGATGGTTGTCAATTCCTGCAGAAAACTTTGACTAATTTGAAAAGTCAATGGCCCTTTCTCCCTCAGAAATATCACTGTTTATGGTGGTGATATTTTCTAATTTTTCTAGAATGAATATATTTATTTATTGGGAATATTTTCAAAATAATAAAAAAAATTACTACACCCCCCCCCCCCATCATCATTTATATTACTTATTCCACTTTTCTGGCTGTCTGCCTCTGGGTCACTGGAAGACATGGTCAGAGGTGTAGACAACAGGACTTGCAAAGACTTGTACTTTAGTGGGTGCTAAGGCCTTCCTTTCTCTACAGCATGATTAACTGCCTCTCTTCTTGAGCTGTCACTGTACCACGTGTCTCCCTTCCTCTCTGGATGGATAGGAGGAGCCCAACCCCAGTCCTTTGGAACAAGGCGTGCTGGTGTTCAGTCTTATTTCCTGTGCCTCAACTCATATGCCGATTTTCTTCTCAGAATCCTACAGACTTACCCCTTCTTTTTTTTTTTTCTTCTTGTTAATTGTACTGCCTGTTCCTGTTTTATGCTGTACTTTACCATATTTGTGTCATTTTAATTAGTCCTGTAAGACTTCATTTGAACACCAACCCCCTTTCTTTCCATTGATGGCTGTGCTGGCTGCCTCCCCTACTTCTCTCAGCCTCTATTACTTTCCCCTCCAGCCTTTTTTCTTTTGTGTCTGGAGTCTATTATTAGTGAATGTGTTATTCCATTTTCTTCTTATTTTGCTTTTCCTTTTTCTTCTGTGGATGTCTTGAGATGCTCTCACTCCTTATTTTCCTTGCTTGCTGACATCAGGCAAAGCTAAGGAATCTGAGACAAGACAACTGGGGCTTTGCTTTATCAAAGCAATCTGCTGCTGGCATGGCTCCTTCATTTCCAACTGCTTTACTCTCTTTTTGCCTCTTTCACAACCAAACTACAATCCATATTTTTCTTTCTTCATCTATATATTAGAACAGCTAAAACAGAGCCCGATGTATAGTATATATTCACTAAACATTTGTTGAATGAAAGAATAAATAAATGAATAGAAGAACATTTGGTGATTCTTGCTTTTATTTTAGTTCCTGGTAGCTGGTCCAATTAGTTCATTATTGTTTATTATGAATATTTTTACAGTTTGCCTGACCTCAAGCCCCATGCAAGCCACACATTTCTCATTCTCTACATGAAGCACTGTTGCATCTTGGGCTTTTGCATCTGTAATGATTTTCCTTACCATGTGTGTTGATTTTTTTTTTCTTTCAATGTTTGGAAAGTGAGGGCTTTTGTACACAGAAAGGAATATAGATATTTGAGTAATGAAATAATACTTAATTAACTTAAGTTGTAAATGTGAAACTATAATTTACTTAGGCCTTTACATTCACTTTGCAATTCTGATTTTACTTGTAAACCAAGTAATTTTAATAAAAGTTAAAACAATTCCTCCACTTATTTGATTAGTCTAATTCTAGCAGATTAAAATCCTCTATACAATTAGTCATATTAATAAGTCATCACTTAAATTCTCCTAAGCTTCAAAACATTTATATGTCAATAAAGGAATTTAGAAGCCTGACAAGGCTGACTTACACCTCAACAATCAAAATCAAAGTACTTGTAAATCTAAAAATTCACCCTTAAAAACATAATGAATCAAAACATTCAAAGACTGTTTATATTAGAACTTTGCAATTTAAGATAATGAGAAGGTATCACGAAGGTAAATTTGTTAGTTTCTCTAATACATCAGATGTTCTTAAACATTACTAACACTTTAAACACACAAATTATAACTTTTATTCCTAAACCTATTAATAAACAGTATTGATACTATGGGTCTAACTTACTCCATGATCCTCATGTTTAATTCTAAGCCTCCTGTACTTGTACAATTATATCCCAACAGAGGGGAGCTGTTTTACCATTCAGGTGCGTTGAGTTTACTGGGTCAAAAGACTTGGACTGTGATACAATTACTTATATATCAGATGTTCAAGACCAGGACACAGGTCACAGGGCTACAAACTTCTAGGATGATTCTACCCAAGCCACAAAAAGACACACCGGGGACTGTTCTATCTGCCATGTCCTTGTGGGAGCCAAGCTCCTGTCCTTTTGTTGGGATTGATTTGGCAGACAGTGTCCGTTGGCCATTTTAACACTAAATTACACAGTTACCCACATCTTTTGAAATATCTTAACACATTTCTTATCTTTTTTGGGGTAGACTAAATTATGTACTCCTGTTTAGGATGCCATAGATTGCCTTTATCAGTTAGACTCATTTCTTTCAAACTTTTCTTAAGTAACTCTTTTGGTTGTAAACTGAAAAAATTCCAATTCAAACGGAAAGTAGCTTGTTGGATCACATAACTGAAAAGTGGCAAATTCAGGTATGTCTGAGTCAAGGGGTTCAAACAAATAAGAGCCACAGGAATATCGCTGTCACTTCCTCCCTCTCTTTTGATTCTTCTTGTCCAGATTTGGGCTTATTCTTCATTTTGTCTTACATGGTAATAACAAAGTTCCAGGCAGCTCCAGGCTTATATGGAACTGACAGCTAGCAATCTCAAAAGGAGAGACTCTTTGTCAGCATCCATATCATTTCTCCAGAAAACCCTGATTGGCCATGCTTGGGTCATGTGTCTTCCTCTAGACCAATTACTGTGGCCCAGGAAATGGGGTATTTTGAATGAATACTCTGGATCACAAGTCCATCCCTGTGGCATGGGTCTTTGGATTTCTTGATTGATAGACTCAAAAGAATCACATGGAATAGAAGAGGGGGAGTTTTCTGCTATAAGAAATGCTAGACAAAAAAGTGGCCCATGCCCACTACAGTACAGAATATATTCAGATAATTTTATGAGATTCATGTATATCAAGTCTTGGCTCTTCCTGCTGCCTGCTATAAACTTTGTCCCAAATGTAAAAGCACTTGGCAGCTGCTTAAGTCAATCCCTTCTTCCTTGGCATAGCATTATTTCATTTTTGTATTGCTCAGTTACAAATCTGTCTTCTGCTTTTCCTGGAACTGCTAATACATTACAGTCTTTATCCAAGCCATCCAAGGTCTCTTATATTTGTTTTTAATGTGGAAGCATTACCAAGTTTTTCCAGAATTCTATCCTCTGTCCTATAGAAACATATTCTCCAGAATAAATCCCGTTTCCCAGATGAACTAAATTCCTAGGGATCTGAACTACTGAAAAGGTGTCCCTTTAGGTTTATTCCAATTCAAACAATAAACTGAATTCTGGTGCATAATCATACTGCTAGCTGCTTCTAAAATGGATCCTTACGACAAGTTTTCTCTATGAGAGATCTTTCCTGCTTTCGTCTTGCCTGTCAGAAGATGCAGAGCTGCTTTGATTTTCCTGTCCTCGTGGAATGAGGATAATAATAATAGTAAAGTGAGAAATATGTATTGAGTAATTTGGTGCTGGTGCTGTGCTCGGTGTTTATGTGCATATCTCCTTTGGTCCTGACAACATGCTGTGGGGCACATGTCAGGTCCCTGTTTTACATAGAGAAAAACAATCTCAGAGTGGTGACTTGCCCAAGATCATAGAGCCAGTAAGTGCAATATCTTAATATTTAAAACTATGTCAGTGCAACGCCCAAGGCTATCCTCTTTTCCCTGTGGTTGGACACATGGGGCCGTCGCCTTTATTTCCCTTTTCTTATTCCTCATTCTCCACCTTTTTGAGTTCTCTTTCCTTCTTCCTGCCTGCTCCAATTCTTCAATCTTTCCTCCCTCCTCTCTTACACAGGTTTCATTGGCTTTCCTGATAGCAGGCACTTAACAAACAGCTGTTGAGTAAAGAGTTGCGTTATCAGCTCACTGAACAGTCTAAACTCATGCTCTCATAGTGATAGCCATTTGATCCCATCAACATTCCCTGTAAGGAAAGGCAAGTGTTATTTTTCCCATTTAAAGTATAAGGAAATGAAATACAGAAAATGAAAGACTAAGCAGAGATGGGGGGAGAGGGATCAACTCTGTGGGAAAGAAGTGGAAATGCCATGGAATAGATTACATTCAGACTTTTGAAAAGCCAGAAAAGAATTGGTCTATTTCTTTCTTTCTTTTTTTTTTTTATAATGACAGAGCTGAAGATCTTTTTTTTTTTTTTTTAAAGATTTTATTTATTTATTTGACAGAGAGAGACAGCCAGCAAGAGAGGGAACACAAGCAGGGGAAGTGGGAGAGGAAGAAGCAGACTCCTAGTGGAGAAGCCTGATGTGGGGCTCCATCCCAGAACGCTGGGATCACACCCTGAGCCGAAGGCAGACGCTTAACGACTGCACCACCCAGGCGCCCCGAATTGGTCTGTTTCATTTAGAGTAAATGCACATATTCTTTTCATGGTTTAATCCTCTTCTCTTTTCTCCTCTTCACACTCTGGTCCAGGCCCAGAGCCTCAGGCTGTTCCTCTAATAGGCCCACATTATGCCAGGCCTTTGCCCTTTGCCCTGTTCTCTACCTGGAATGTCTTCCTCCAGAAATCGATTGGCTCTCCCCCTCACCTCCTTCAGGTCTTCACTCAAACATCTCCTTCTTAGTGAGGTCTTCCTGGCTACATATTTAAAATGTAATCCCCCTTCCTCCCGGATTCCTTTTTCTCCTTTCCTATTTTACTGTTCTCCAAAGAACTAAGCACTTGTTAAATTAATATAATTTTAGTTTTCTGACTCCCTCCACTAGAATGTATGCTCCATGAAGGCAAGAATTTTGCCTGTTTTGTTTATTGCTTACCCCCAGTACTGAAACCATGACTAATATACAGTAGGCATCATGGAACTGATGAATGAGTAAACAAAGATCTTCGTTCACTCATTTATCCAGGAGACATCGACCACACAAAGTATAAGCCTCCCCAAACCTCCCTTTGCACAAACACCTCCAGGAGGAGAGACAATAAAAGCCCAATGCCAAGTATGAAAATAATATCACAGGCACGCATAGTGTGTGAAAGAGTTGTATAAAATATCTTCCATGATTGCTATGCGATTGGAAAAGCCCAATTGGAGACAAGGAAAGATGTTTGAGCTAGGTTCAGCCAGGGAAAGACAGGCAAGGAATTCGAGACAGAATCCTTCCCCTCTGCTCCACCCCAAGATTCTGCCCCTGTCATCTGAGGAATTAGAAGGCAGACATGCCCCTGTTATCCTGGGAGTCAGAGTCAGCAGGGCAACCTACAGAATACTTAAATACAAAGCAATGTATTACCTTTTGATTCATATGCAATTTACTTGCATATTTGGGAGCAAATTCTGTTAATATGCAAGCACTAATTTTGGAATACAATCATTTATGTCTAAGGCTGGCAGCTCCATTCAGGAGGAAGGTTCGCTGGCAAAGGGAATGGCACTGCTCTCCCCTGAAGCTCCACAATGTGCCACCTGGCACAGGATGTTTTCAATTCATTTGTTTGTTTGAAATTTAAATAAAATCCTTATTGGGAAGTGTCTGTCAAAATCTCAGGAAAAACCTCAAATAAAGGAAAAGACCATCACCATGGACATAAATTGGAAAGTGAGAGGTGCCATGAAAAAATCATACTGTGCTTTCTACAAGCCTTATGCTTTGCCTTAATAAGAGCTTAGGCATATAACGCACCATGCTACCAGGATTAAAGGAGGAGCTGAATCCAGAAGCAGGTGACACTAACTTTGTGTGCTAGCATTCCTAAAAGGGAGATTCTGGAGATGGGCAAGGCTGAAGGCTGAAGGTCAATGGTGCTCAGGGCTTCGTTGGGTATTGTTTATTCAGTCTGTCCATCCAATAACTGATTTTATATCCATGTTATTAGTATGTAGGAAAATAACTGATATGTCCTTCCACACACTTGGAAAATACCTACTCTTAAAAATTTTCTCATGAGAAGGGGCGCCTGGGTGGCACAGCGGTTAAGCGTCTGCCTTCAGCTCAGGGCGTGATCCCGGCGTTATGGGATCGAGCCCCACATCAGGCTCCTCTGCTGGGAGCCTGCTTCTTCCTCTCCCACTCCCCCTGCTTGTGTTCCCTCTCTCGCTGGCTGTCTTTATCTCTGTCGAATAAATAAATAAAATCTTAAAAAAAAAATTTCTCATGAGAAAATTCATTTTAATTTTAACTTAAACCTTCCCCATCTACACACACACACACACACACACACACACACACACACACACACAACTTTTCAGGAAGCTGTCAGATGTTTAAATCTTACTGTCTAGGATCAGCCTTTGAATGGTAGTTGCAAACATACCCATCATCTGAGTCAGGGGTCAGCAGACTATAGCTCCATGTCACAAACCTGACTGCCTCTGTTTTGTTAAAACACAACCACATCCATTCATTTATATATTGTGTATTACCTCTGGCTGCTTTCCCTAGAATGGCCGAGTTGCGTAGTCAGGATAGAGACAGTACAGCTAGCAAAGCTTAAGGTATTTGCTATCTGGCCCTTCACAAAAAAAGGGGTTTGGGATTCCTAATCTAGCAGATGCAAATTTCTGATATAAAGTCTGTAGTTAGCTTTACTCTTAAGCCAGCCCATTCTTCTGGGATAGCTTCGATACTAGTATATAATAAATCGTTACTCAAAAATAGCAATGTGGTTTTGTGACTGTATATTGATTGTTACCATTTCCCCGATTATATTAACTTCTATTAGATGAAAATGTTATTCTGTAAAATAGAATTATGGAACAGTTTAGACAGCACAGTGTAAGAGCCAATGGCAAGACACTGCCCACAATGAAGCCCACTCTGCCCAGTAGAAGTGAGGAGGCTATAGAATGGGGGAGGGGTGATAACGGCCTGAATCTCCTCGAAGGCATATATTTCACAGCTGTGGTGCCAACAGACCGACTGCTTGGAACGCCCTGAGTGAAGCCAAACAAAGAGCGTGAGGCAGTTTCTCTCGTGAAAAAGTATTCTTCCTTACAAATTTGAAATAGTTTCTCCTTTGTGTTATAGTCATTTTTCCCCCTTTGAAATAACATGGTTTCATCTTCTGCTGAATGTTTTCCCCCTTTTGATCTGCATCAAATGAAAATTAATTCCTTCACCTGGTTCACACAGACAGCTCCACAGGCTTAAAGTGCACGATAAGAAGAGCTGAAATGGATTAATTTTTCCAGTAGGTGAAAATGGTAAAAAATGCCAAGCTGAAATTTAAAAAAAAAATTTTTTTTTTTTTTTAAATTTTTCGTGGAATTGAAGGTAGAGGCACGGATAAGCGAAGCAATTTGAAGGCACTAGCACGTATCTCCATTCACGGGCCGTATTAGGTTTCCTCTCTCCGTCCTGGGGCAGGAGATCCGTGCTTGGCCATTCAGTAGTTCTGAGACCTGGACAAGCCACTTCGACTTTTGGAGGGGCTGTCCCCATGACGGTCAGTAAAGAGTCGCCGTCGCTCTGGACAGGGCTCCCAGAGGACTGAAGGGAGCTGAACCGAGAGGTGCTGTGGTGTCTGCCTTCGTCAGCAAAACCTCAGGAGAACCTCCACCCTAGCTGGTGATGGGGAAGGGAGGAAGTGAAAGTAAAATCAAGCATTTTTGCTGCTATTTAAAAGCCACCCTAGGAACAAGGCTTGCAGGGTAAAAAGTTGAAACTAAATGAGGCTTTCAGTTTTCTGTGGGTTTCAGTGATTGAAATTAGCCTGAGGGCTCCCCTTTTGTCTCTCCCGTGTAGCAGTGGTTACACCCGGGGTTGGCAGGAGATAAAATGCTGCTGTGCACACAGAACCCTGCTTGGGTGCTAGCCAGGGTCTCTCCGAAGTTCAAGTGCCTGCGCCACTTGCATTTTTTCTTTTTTAATCCTCCTGGTATGTTCGAAAGGGAAATGCCAAAACAGAATTACAAACACTGTGCTGCATTTTTTCCACACAGACATTTACGTTTTTAAAAAAAATTAGTAATTTTAACACATGCATTTAAAGAAGTGCCACATAATTATCTTGCTTTTTCAAAAGATTCTAGCATTTATAAGCAACGTTTCTGTAAGGTATGCTACAGAGAATGAGACCCAAACTAAAGAGAGTGGGATGAATGATTCCTTCCAGTCCCAGGAGTGACTGTTACTGCATGTAGAGCCTCTCTCATTTGGGAATGATGACGTCTCTGAGACCCTCTCAGATCTGAAAGTCTGGGTTATAAGGCACCCTTGCCTCCCCCCTTCCCCCCACCCCCCACCTTAGCTCCTTAGCCTCCAGCCCCACCACTGAGACCAGACTATTCATATGTAATTATGACTGGGAAGCAGGGAGGAGGAAAATAAGGGATTATGGAGAGGTCCATTATGGACTCCTCCTACAGATATTTTTCAAGTGCCTATGTTCACAGTGTTATGATTCAGCGCATACTCAGTGTTTGAACCAGGCAGTTTTATTCTCTACTTGTGTTATCAAGCCTTTCTAGACTTCAGTGGCCTCATCTGCTACCTTGTTTGAGGTACCTCATGGGTGGTTGTGAGGATTCAGTGACTTATACATGTAAAGGTATCAGAACGGTGCCTGGCACGGTGAACGAGCAATACAAAATTCCTTGCCCTCCGGAAGGGCAAAGGAAACAATAGGATATATATCAATATATAAAGATATTTGGCAAAACACAGGTAAATGTTACTCCACTGATGAGGGTGGGAGAAAAAAGCATCGCTGTATTAAAGAACCTCTCTTCAACATTCATTAATCACCCACTCAACAAGCAATGTGTTAGGCACTGTGTAGGGGCTGCTGATAGGGCAGTGATCAAACCAGGTATGGTCCCGTGCTCATCGGCAGGAGAGATATTAAATACACAAATCATTTTGCATAATGTCAACTTTTTGTTAAAGTATAAAGTGCATTTCTGTATGCACTTTTGAAGAAATAATAAGCATACAGTTCAATTAATTTTCACAAAATGAACACACACACAAACACACACATACACACAATTCATATCCAGATCAAGAATGAGAATCTTACCAGCATCCCAGATATCTCCCTCTGCCCCCTTCCATTCACAGCACACACACACACACACACACACACACACACACACCCGCCCAGGTAAATATTATTCCCACTTCTAAAACCACAGATTACTTTAGCCTGTTTTAAAACTTTATAAAAAAGCTATCACACCATGTACTCTTTTTGTGACTGTTTTTTTTTTTACTCAGTGTTATGTTTATGATATTCATTCTTTTTGCATGTAAGTTGTAGTTTATTCTCATTCCTGCATATTATTGTACTGTATGAATGAATATACTCTTATTTGTGTATCTACTCTACTGTTGGGTATTTGGGCTGTTTCTAGTTCGGGAATATTATAAATAATACTGCAGTTGACATTCTTGTACGCCATTTGTTGAATATATGCATGCATGTCTGTTATGTATATACTTAGGAGCGAAATTGCTGAGTACAAGGTCTGGGTGTGATCAGCTCTAGTACACACTCTCAAACAGCCTTCCAAAGCAGTAACACTTTGCACTCTGGTCCACAGACTATGAGAGGTCTGACTTCTCTACATTGTCGACTTCTTTCACTCTAGCCATTTTGGGGGGTATGTCGAGGCATCTGCTTTATGATATTAATCTGCGTTTCCCTAGTGACAAATGCAGTTGAATACCTTTTCATATGTTTATTTTCTGTTTGGATATCTTCTCTCGTGAAGTATCTATTTTGACATTTGCCCATTTTTCTATTGAGTTCTCTTCCTTTTTCTTAGTGATTTGAAGGAGTGCTTTAGAGATTCCAGATGGTAAGAGACCTTTTACAGATATATGTATTGAAACTCTCCTCTACGGGTCTATGGTTTATCTTTTCGCTCTCAATAGTATTGAAGAACTAAAGTTCTTAATTTTAATGTAATCCAATTGATCAATACTTTTTCCCTTTGGTTATTGCTTTTTTGTGTCTTGAGAAATCTTTGCCTGAGGCGGTTCTTGTGGAGGGAGCTAGTGCAAGACTGGGAAATTGTTATGCACTCTGTTGCCTGGATAGCCAACCGTACAGTCAGGATACCTAAGGGTGTCCCCAAGAAACCAAAGGGCAAGATGCCTATTCATGCCTTTCTTTGTGAAGACATGCTGGGAGGGACATACACAGAAAAATCCAGAGACCCCGGTGAACTTTGAATTTTCCAAGTGCTCTGGGAAGTGGGCTACAGTGTATGGGAAAGAGAAATGTAATCTGATGAAATGGTAAAGGAAATTAAGGCTAGTGACCAGCTAAGGGAGGCAAGAAGAAAGATCGCAATATCCCAAATGTTTTCATACCTCATCTGGCTTCTTCCTCTTCTACTTAGACCTCTGTCCAAGATCAAATCCATACACCTACACATTGTCATTGAAGATGTGGCCAAAAAAGCTGGTAATATGTTATGGTTTGCAGAATTCCTAAAATGCCTCCATAAAGATATTCCACCTTAATCCCTGGAACCTACAGGTGTGATGAGACATCACTCAGTCCTATGATTGTGTTCTATGGCAGAGCTGGCCTTAAAACAGGAGATTATCTGGATGGACATGATTTAACTAATAAAACCTTTCTAAGCAGAGAGCTTCCTCCAGCTGGTGGAAGAGGAAGTCAGAGATTTGAGAAATAAAGGGGATTTGACTTGAAAATGCTGAAGGCCACATGAAAGGAATTCCAAAAACCTTAAAGAGGTGAAAGAGGGCCCTGGCCAGTTGCCAGGTCTCGACAGGGTCTTCAGTCCTACAACCACAAGGAACTGAATTCTGCCAACCACTTGAATGAGCCTGGAAGTGATGCCTACTCAGAGCTTGCAGATGAAGCTCCAGCTTGGCTGATAACTTGATTTCAGCCCTGTGATTCCCTGAGCAGGGAACTCAGTCATAACATTCTGGACTTCAGACCTACACGACTGTGAGCTAATAAATGGGTGCTGGTTTAAGCTGCAAAATTTATAGTAATTTGTGACACAGCAATAGAAAAATAAAGCCTGTGGAATCATTTGAGTGATAGTGAGAAGCCACCTTATAATGAGGCAACAAAGCTGAAGATGAATGAGAGTGATGTTGCCAATTATAATCTAAAGGAAAACGGGATAAAGGGACCATCTGACATTCCCAGGAAAAAGAGTGGAGGAGGAAGATAAAGAGTATGAGAAAGGGAAAGAGAGGATGAGGAGGAGAAAAATTAATAAAACCATGTATCTGCCTCCATGTGAATACACATAGGACAAATGCAGCAAGTGACCCACCTTTTATTTGAGAAGGTGTCTGTTGCTTTCACTGAGTTTGAGTCCATAACCGGAAATGGTCACATTGTCGTTTTTGAAGTGCTCTAGAAATTGCAAGTGGTTTCCATGAAGGGCTTATGGGTGTCACCAGCGCCCAGAAAAATCTATCAAAGTTGTTTGTATTTCTAAATATGTTGGGGGTGCCTGGGTGGCTCAGTCAGTTAAGCAATCAGCTCTTGATTTCAGCTCAGGTCATGATCTCAGCGTCGTGAGATCGAGCCCCAGGTAGGGCTCTGTGCTGAGTTTGGAACCTGCTTAAGATTCTCTCTCTCCTCTCCCTCAGTCCTTCCTCCCCTTGTGTGCACAAGTGCGTGCGCTCTCTCGCTCTCTCTTAAAATAAATAAATAGGGGTGCCTGGGTGGTTCAGTTGGTTAAATATCTGACTCTTGATTTCAGCTGAGGTCATGATCTCAGGGTCGTGGGATGGAGCCCCACGTGGGGCTCGACGCTCAGTGGCAAGTCTGTTTCTCCCTCTGCCCCTCACCTACTTGTGCTCTCTCTCTCAAAAAAATCTTTTTTTAAAAAACTAACTAAATAAATATTTTTAAAATAAAAAGACTCTCTTTTGTCGTCCTCATTCCATGACCTTGAGATTTGTGTGAGCGGGCAGTTAAAATGTTCCTGGAATTATAAAAAACTTGTCATTTATTTGTAGGGTAGTGTTATCCATTAGAAATCCTGTTATCAACTGTATAATAGCTATAGTTTGCAAAAAGAGCACAACCAAGTAGACAACGTCTTGCAGTCCCTGGTTCGCACTGTAGTGTTGTGGGAGGTTGCACCTTCTGTAGGGGGTTCAGGGATGAGGCCAAACCTGTTGATGCTGCTTCAGGCTGCCTTGTTTTTCTACACAGTGACATAACACTCGCTGACATTCTTAGCCGTGGAAAAGGGATACCAGCTGGCATGAGAAGTGTTCTGGTTCCTTTTGGTTAAATCCAGTAGTTTGACGACAAACTGTAAAACTCTTCATTGTCAGAAAAGTGAATAGCCACCACTTCCATGAAAGTACAGAAGGCTTCTGACCTTAAAACACACAATTTGCAACATTCTGGTTTGTTTGTTTTTTGTTTGGGGAGGGATTTTTTGGTTTTTTTTTGGTATACTTAGAATGCCAATACTTTCCTTTCATGTAAATGTTTTCTTTGAAGCATAACATAATACAGAAGAGTGCATGTAGAGCCAGCATGGAGCTCTATGACTTTTCATAAACGGAACACACCTGGGTGATGACCAGCCAGGAAAAGCGCCCCCTCCCTTCATTCATGCCCCCCTCAAGTTACAGCTGCCCCTGCTCCCCAAGATAACCTCACTCCTCACTCTTAATATAAAAGGTTTTGATTTCTTTCAGAATGCTGAGACGTTTCTGAAGCAAAATGGGAATATTATATCTTTGAAGTGGGGGAAAATTTTTTTTTTTACCTCAAGGTCATGAAGATCTTTTCCTGTTTCCTTTGAGAAGTTTCATTGTCTTACCTTGTGCATGTTGGTCTCGATCCATCCCAGTTCAATTCCCGGTACAGTGTGGGGCCGGATACGAGTCCAACCTCCACCAGGCTGAGAGCCCTGCGTCTCCCCTGGCCCCGCCCCTCGGCCGCTCCCGAACTCCGAGTCTCGTCTCGAGTCTCGTCTCGCGAGACTGTGGAAACTTCCAAGACGGTCTTCAGAGTTTAGCTCCTTCTGTCCTTTAGCCTCTCTCTGCTCCTCCTGTGCCACTGTTTGAGGAAATGTCCCGAAGGGAAATCCAGCTTCGTGTTTGTTTGCCACCCCCCTTCTTCCTGTATCTTTTAGAAATTCTTGGTTTCTGTGTCCCCAGATTCTCGGCTTCTGCCAGGACCCAGAATGGAGGAATGTCCTCTGGGTAGGGGCTGTGGGAGTCCGCTGTCCTCTTCGGGGGCCTCCCGCTCCAGTCTCGCATCCCCAGCAGCTCTCCGTGGCCTTCAAACAGATGATCTCCACAGTTAAGGTGACCTTTCGTTTTGCTGGACAGAAGTACTGGTCAGCTGCGAGTTATTCCGTATCACTTGCAACAACAGATATACTTTTCATTGTAATTGTGATAAAGTTGTGAAGGAAAACAAGCCTACACGGGGCTCTATGTTAAGAGGGAATATTAGGAGTCTATGATTTAAAAAATTCGGTCTTCTTTTTTTTTAATTGAGATATAACTGACATATAATATGGTATAAGTTTAAGGTGTACAATGTGTTGATTTGATATATATTACAATATGATTACCATGGTAGCATTAGCTAACGCCTCCATCACATCACATAATTATCATTTTTGTGGTGAGAACATTTAAGATCTAGTCTCTTAGCAACTTTCAAGTATATAGTACAGTACTGTTGACTATAATCACCATACATCTCAATCACTTCACATCTCAATTCCCCCACACCTCAGCCCCTGATAACCACCATTCTACTCTCTGTTTCTATGAGTCTCTTTTTTCTTTAGATTCTATATTTAAGTAATAGTATACAATATTTGTGTTTCTCTGACTTACCTAACATAGTGCCCTCAAGGTCCATCCAAATTGTCACAAATGGCAGGAGATATATCTATATCTATGTATCGATATCTGTATCTGTATCTAGATAGATATAGATATTCTCTTGTCCTCTTTATCCATTTATCCAGCGATGGGCACTGTTGTTTGTCCAGCTTGTTTTTATATCTTCCAGATATCTCTTCTATGTCCTGTCCAGGTTGCTTCCATACCTTCCAGATATTTCTTCTATGTCCTGTTTTCATTTCCTTTGGATATATACCCAGGTGTAGAATTGTTAGATCATAATTTTAAGTTTCTGAGGAACCTCCATGCTGTTTTTCCATGGTGGCTCAATGAATTTACATTCCCAATAGCAGTGCATCAGGGTTCCCCTTTCTCCATATCCTCGCCAACACTTGTTTTTTCTTGTCTTCTTCATGATCGTCATTCTGACAGTTGGGAGGTAATATCCCACTGTGATTTTGATTTGCATTTCCCTGATTATTAGTAATGTTGAGCATCTTTTCATGTACCTGTTGGCCATTCCATAGGTTGCCTTTTAATTTCGTTGATGGTTTCCCATGCTGTGTAGAGCTTTTTAGTTTGATCACTGTCTTCTGTAGAACCTGCTATAATTTCTCATAAGCACACCTGAGCCTTGAGCACATCAACAGTGCATTAGCAGAAGTCAGCAGCTTAACATCTAATCCCACTTTCCCCATCAGTCCTTCACTTGGAACAAATAATTTAGCTTCTCAAGGTCCCAATTTCCCTGATCCTAGCATTTCTTCTTCACCTTAAGAGCAGGATCCTATCTTTTAAGTGCTTTAAACCCTTGGAACAAAAGGCAGTCTCTCACTGACTTGGGCCATTTGAAAAGGGGTGCCGCAGAAATTCTCTTCACTTATTTAAAATGGTGTGTGTATGACTGAAATCAAGACAGTAGTTTTGTTTGTTTGTTTTTTAAAGGTGAGTGGAAGAAAAAGAAACTCCCGTAAGGCTACATGCCACCCAAAAGCTACTAAGACACAATCCCTAAAGAAAGGATATCTAAGGCAAATGTCACTTTGTCTTCACACAATTTCTTCTATAGTTGCTTCCAAGTCCACCCCAGCAGCTGGAATATGAACACAGATTTATAGAGGAACTCATTTAGATTTATAGAAGAACTCATTTGTAGGAATTGCAATTAAAAGCCATGCGTTAATATTACCATATGATAAAGGTTGAGCTCATCTTGATAATGTCCTGGGAGGAATGGAGTTCAGGGTACTTTTTTCTGTTTCATGCTTAAATTTGCAACTGGCAACGTCTAGTTGTCAAGAAAGAAGTTTTCAGAAACAAAGGTGAGGAACAGGTGAGGGCCAAGGCGGGCTGGATAGTCCCCGCTGGGAGTGGGGTGATCCTTAGGTAAAGAGAAGGATGTGCTTGCCTCCTGGCAGCTGGCCTCCAGCTGATGAAACTCTGTAATAGTGTAGGACAGGCAGGGACCTCAGCAAATCTAAGTGATCACCCCTTTGGGAAAAAATACATACATAATCAATTGAAATGCCCTTCTAAAGTAGGGTCAGAAGAAAATGAATATTGTCCAGACAGGAGCCAACACCCAGAGATAACCTCAGCTAATAGAGGATGTGATGGCTCAGAAGATAAACAAAGTAAAGTGTAGGAGAACTCAAGAAAAACAAATGAAGGGAAATAGGGAGGGAATAAAACACAGGATGAATTGGAAGGAAGTGACTACTTGGGGAGAAGCCAGGGAAAAATATGAAGAAAGAAAGAAAGAAAGAAAGAAAGAAAGAAAGAAAGAAAGAAAGAAAGAAAAGAAAGGAAGAAAGAAAGAAAGAAAGAAAGAAAGAAAGAAAGAAAGAAAAAGAAAAAGGGAGGGAGAAAGAAAGAAAGAAAGAAAGAGAAAAGAAAGGAAGGAAGGAAGGAAGAAAGAAAAAGAAAGAAAGAAAGAAAGAAAGAAAGAAAGAAAGAAAGAAAGAAAGAAGAAAAGAAAGAAAAAAAGAAAGAGAGAAAGAAAGAAAGAAAGAGAAAAAAGGAAAGGAGAAAGAAAGAAAGAAAGAAAGAAAGAAAGAAAGAAAGAAAGAAAGAAAGAAAGAAAGAAAGAAAAAAGAAAGAAAGAAGAAAGAAAGGAGCTTACCACTCTGGTGGGGGATGATGACAAGGGGTGGGGGTAGGCTCTGCAGGTGTGGGTGCAGAAGGAATATGGGAAATCTTTGTACCTTATGCTCAGTTTTGCTGCGGAACAAAAACTGCTCTGAAAAAAATTAAGTCTTAAAAAAAAAGGGACTTAGAAAAAGCCAAACACACAGCACTGTGATTGCTGGGGTGGGGGTGGGGAGGAGTGTTCGCATTCATTAGAAAAGCATCTTTTTGAAAGACTTGGACCTTGACCTCTTTTTCATTTAACATTAGGGAATACCTCTCTTGGGATTTGGGCTCAAGGAAAAAAGAAAACAAAACAGACAGAGCTGTGCGGAACAGAGAAAGGCCACAAAGAGGAGTGGACAAACTACCATAGGAAGTCTCTTAAGAGGGTCCCTCTCTCTCTCTCTCCATCCCTTGATTTCTATCCCCACTCCTGCACATCCTCCCCTTCATTTTTTTGCCATGCTTCTTCATTCTTTCATGAAGCCTTGTGACCACTGGTCACTTCTGATATTTTATACTCCTCATCTAATTGCCATAAGGGATAAATAAAGGAAATAGGATAATAGTACTAAAAACATAAGTGGATAATAATATATATGACTATATATTACATGTATTGTTATATATGATTTATTGTATAATATGTACCATTATGTATTATATATGTTAATACATATTAATATTGAGAATAAACATATACCATTCTCAAAATCTTCGCTCTCTTACTGTAAGACACAAAGGGGCTGGATTTGAGTTTTATCTTGGCACTTGAAGGGTCGTAGTATTTTTAAAGACATTCTGACTCTTGGTGGATCTCGGAATACCCATTCCTGAACCTGTACAATTTCTGTGTTCTCATTATTTTCAAATACGTATTTCCTATATTATAGTACAATGAAACTGTCAAGCAAGTTATACTCATAAATATAATGATACTTTGTACTTTTAAAGTATCGTACTCCTAGAGCCAGAATTTCCCAAGCTTCCTTGCAAGCCAGACAAGTACTCTGTACTTGCAATTTTATAGCAGAGAAAACTGAAATATAGAGAACTTAAAAGCTTGAGCCAGTGCCTTACAGCAAGTCGGAAATAAAACTGGAATTTAAGAGAAATAAGTTACACTCAACATTGGATTTCCTGTACAGAGAAACATGAAATAAGAAAGAAAAATTATAAATTAGGGATGTGAATGTATTTTAATCAAAGTTCTATATATTTACCAATTTAAAGGTTATATTTCATAAGTAATGCTGTTTAAGAGTAGTACTAATAAAGAATAATGTGGTTTTGTTTTAATAATTTGCTTCTTGATCGCTAATTAAAATTTGTCATAAAAACAAATTTTCATGCTTTTTGTGCAAGAGCAGAAAAAATGAAGTGAGCTTAAAAACAATTATTACATTTGTTTCATTCAGGTGTGGATTTATGCTGGCAAATTCCATACTAGTTATCATTTACCTTTTGGGGAATTGAGAGATCAGTTAAGATGATGTCTGTGATTTTCAAGAGTCCTTTGAGCTGCTGGTAGAGGTAAAGCTGCATGCGCTAGGTTAAAAGAGCCTTTGTTCAGCAGTCAATCATAGGGCATTTGTTTCAAATTCCTAGATCTTACAGTAAGGCAAACTGAAGCATGAGATTGCTAGGCTGACTAGCATTCCAATCCAGAAACTAATGGCAGAACTAGTCTGAAGCTATTATAGGAGCGCAGGGTAGGGCGGGCAGGGATGGTGAGTAGGGATTTGGAATATGGAATCTGGTCTGGCGTTTGCCCTGAGGTTGTGTCTGACCCACAGATGTGAAAACAACAGGTGGGGGCAGTGTGTCAGTGCCCTGCCCGTCACCTTCCAGCTTTCACTAGAGAATTGCCCGACTACACCCACGAAATTCTGCACCTCTTTGTAATGCGGGACTCCTAGCACTAGGCTGTGTTGATTTTGTGGAAAGGAAATCAGATTTGAGGTCAGATGACCCACATTTAGATCCTGTATGGGCTGAGTGGCTTTGAAGGAGTCACTTGACCTTTTTGGACTCCAGTTTGTCTTCTACGCAAGAGGGATAACAGCATCTCACAGAATGGCTGCTCTGTGTCACACTGTTGCTTTCTGGTTCTGCCTCCCTTTTGCCTCTAGCACTTACCTCCTGAGAGATCTTTTTAACAAGATATAAAATATATGCCATCATTGGGGCTAGCTCATGTCATAGGCCCCTTGCTCAGAAAGGTCCTATGCTAAGTTTAATGCTCTGCTGTTGTCTTCAGATTCTTAATTTTCAAACAACTGGGCTTGCACCATTTTGCGCTCAGCACTACAAATGATGCGGTCAAGGCTGCCTGTTATGTTTTTCTAACTTATAAAAAAATGTCTGATTTTTAAGTTTCTTGGAATTTGCTTCATTCCTGATCATCTGCTTTGAGAATCCCTATGTAGCACATATTTATAAATTACTATTTTTGATTAAAATAGTTTGTATCCAGTATATGATTTGTGTGTGTGTGTGTGTGTGTGTGTGTGTGTGTGTGATCAAGCAAAATGCAAAATTCTGACCCAATGGTTAATTCTCTCTAGACTATCTAGATGGTGAATTTCTGGAGGAAGTGTTTTATATTTTTGCCCTAGTGCCTGGCACATTGAGAATACTCAATAGAAGGTAGTGGAATGTATGAATATCATGCATACTGTATCAATCCGTTGTGAGAGACATTGTCGTTGGGTGACAAAAGCATCCTCAGAGGTAATTTATGGTTTTATTTTCTTTATTGTGGCTTTTAGTGGCTAAGGGTATTTGACTTTCAAAATACCAGTTGCTATAGCTTTCTTCAAGTACTTTTCATGTATCCCATTAAAGCCTTTGACTGTCTAGAAAAAAAAAAGCAAATATACTTAATGTTTTATTCCCAATTATAATACAGTCGAACCTGATATTTGTTAAGGGAAGTCGGGTTTTTGTTGGGTATGTCCTATGGTAATGAAAATCAAATAATTTTAAAGTAACAAAGATGGCTTACCTCATGGGTTTCAGGTATACATTTGGGAGAGACGGGCACTTCTGCAGGGGGAGAGAATTAGTAGCAAATAAGAATGGAGAGTTTGTATTATTACCTGTTACTACATAAAAATTTGCTCTGAAATCACATCAGCCAAAGACAACATTTATTTTTTTACACAGTTTCTGAGTCAGGAATCTAGGAACAATTTAAGCAAGTTGTCCTGGCCCAGGGTCTCCCATGACGCTGCGGTCATCTGAGGGCTTGACCGGGGCTGGAGGATCTGCTTCCAAGAAGGCTCACTCGAGGCTCTTGGCCAGAGGCTTCAGTTCCTCCTTCTGTGGACCTCTCTGCTGGGCTGCTTGAGTGTGCTTCACACAAGGCCTCTGACTTCCACCTAAGCAAGCGACCCAAGAAGAAGCAAGACAGAGGCCACAATGACTTTTATAATCTAGCCTCCAGAGTGATAATACTATTACGCCTCCTGTGTTCTGTTGGTTACACAAATGGTCTTATAGCAGTCTGTTTGGACGCCTATAACACACTACCACAGACTGGGTGGCTTATATACAATAGAAATTTACTTCTCAGAGCTCTGGAGGCTGGGAAGTCCAAGATCAAGTTGTTAGCATGGTCTCATTCTGGTGAAGGTTCTCTTTGGGCTTCACAGCCAGCGCCTACTCACTGTGTTCTCACGTGGTGAGAGGGGTGAAAAATCTCTGTGGGGTCCTTTTTATAAGAATACTGACCTCATTCATGAGGGTTCCATCCTCCCAAACTAAGCACCTCCCAAAGGCCTACCTCCTAACACTCTCACATTGGCATTAAGATTTCAACATATACATTTGGGGAGGGGGAGGGCAAAAACATTCAAACCATAGCCCCGACCAGCCGTAATACAGTGTGAGAGGGGACAGTGAGGGGGTGTGAATGTCAGAGGTGGGAATCTCTGGGGGCTATCTTGGGGCTGGCTGCCATGGAGCTGGTGGGTGAGCATTAGCCTTTTCCTTGAGTTCCACCTGAATTCAGCTTCAAAGGAGGGGCAATTCACAAAGTTTGGCTTCTTAGAAGTCTGGGAAACCAGACTCAGGTTTGTTTACAAGTCCAGTTAATACATTTTTATTAGATCCTGAATCAGGGGCTGCATTGTAGAATCCTGGAAGAACAAGCATCCATGAAATGATGCTATTTGAAGTGGCCCCACTTACTACATTCTCTGTGCTGTGTTAAGTACCACCGGGTTGGGGGCACAGGTTCCCTTAGAGAAGGATAAGCAGAAAACAATATGGTGTGATATATAATCAAGCAATGGAAAATGCAATTCAGACTAAGTGCTATTAGAATTTAGGGCTCCCTGCTGGTTTGCAGGAATGCAAAGCTTCCTGAAGGTACAGGTTTGTTGAGAACTGAATAAAGGATGACAAGGAGAAGTGAAGGGGCTGGCGGATAGGAGGGCTGCCCTGAGCAGTGCCAGGAAGGGGCAAGAGGATCATTCAGAAGTTGCAGAGGCTTGAGTGAGGCTGGCTTATACCCACGGGGGCAGGCCAGAGGGTCCTACTCTCCTCTTATATCAGGAAGATGGAAGGAAGCAGAAGTATGAGTAGAGGGGAGGCCAAACCCATGGACACTTATCAGATACCTACCATGTGCAATGCGCTTTCCATGTGATTTCATTTAACTTCCAAATGACTGGGAGAAATGACTTCTTTACATAAATGGATTTTGAACCCAGGGTTTTCTGCATTCAAAGCACACATTATTTTCACAAGACACTCACCATTTCTATAGGGATGGATCAGCGAAGACCTAAAAAAACCAGACTGGACTCGCTGGTGACTCCAAGTCAGAAGAGGGAAGGAAGATGCTTTGTAATGGACACTTAGCCATGGGGTAAACTTCCTCCTTTCTGCCCACAATCCTAGAAGGCAGACTTTAAGGCACAGCTGTCCGCAGTCTCCACCCTGCCTCCCATTGTTGAGACACACCCATTCTGGGCTAGGTCCAAAGTGTGCCCCATGGAGAAAGAGGGGAGAAGGATTTGCTTTACATCCATTTCAAAATGGGGGCACTTGCTTTAAACCAAATGAAGTTTAAAAGGCAGTTTCTCATATGGAGACAAGAATGGCCTATTTTTCACTTGGGGATATTTGCAATTTAGGGTAATGTACATAAGCCCACAGTCTCACCCATAAATGTAGAAAATGATGCCTACCTCATTAGACATCATTTTAAAAGAGGTAACATTAAATACTACTATGGTTAGCACATAGTAAATGGTATATAAATTGCAGTTACTTTCTTTAAAGTGAATTATTTTTTCCAATAAATGATTTATCACTCCAACTATGGTCAGCTTTGGCTAAAAATGTCACATATCTGTTCTGTTAGGTAAACATCTGCTAATGGGAGGAGGTTGCTCACCCCCGAGTGAACACTGTGCATTCTTAGTTACACTGCACATGGTGGGCGGGGGGCAGCTTTAGAGTAGGCAGGTGCCACGAATATTCCCCAGAGTTAGAAAAACACACAGAGAGAACCAGCAGTGGTTAAAAATACTACCATCTTCTGCATAGAGTGATGGCAAGATTGAGGAAAACGGGGACAATGATGGTGTATTGGGGGTAAGGACATAGCAAACCAAAGCGAGGGCAGAGGATTGAATGTACTGACCGATTTCAAGGTCGTTTGTAAAGAATATATGCTGTGCACATTATCATCAGGGTTCCGTCTCAAGTTGTCACTGTGTTCGTGGCAGAGGAAGGGAGAATGGAACACAGGCTTCCTAAAACCCAGCCAAATGCTTTCTCTTGCACCATACCATTTGGGGAACGTGGATGCTAAACCACTCTTCTGACATTTCCTGGTTAGAGGTTAGCTGAAGCACAGTCTGTATGTGTTTCATGCCTGGTGGAAGAAAGTGAATTAATTAAAATCTCCCCATGTTGTTATCCATCAGCTTTCCTACAATTATCATTGTAAGACTTATCAAAGAGATACCAAGACTTTCCTAGTGGAGTGCCAACATGAAGGGAAGAAAGAGACTCCACGCTTAGGAGAAAAGTTCAAGAGGTTAAAGCTTTGGGGGGCAAGGACAGCTCAGCCGGAGAGCTTTGAGGACCTTGCCTTGAAGGATATGGTGTGTGTGTGTGTGTGTGTGTGTGTGTGTGTGTGTATGTTGGGGAGTATTCAGTCAACCAAAAGGAATCCTAAATAGCTTTGCTTTTGCTGTGTGTGTGGAATGGAACAGCCTTTTTTTCTGTCTTTCTTCTTTTTTAGAAAAATAGATTGTAAAAATGGCAAAGAAAATTACAAGCTTCCTGAGGAAGAAGGATGGGAAATTAGTGTCAAAATGACTTTGTAATTATGTCTGTGTATTTTAGATATTTTGGCTTAAATAGAAGGTAGCAAAAAGATATATAGTTTCTGTTATGAGGTAGTTTTAGTTTTTTATCAACACAAATGTGTATACTGTATTACAGTATTATAAAAGGTGCGTTCAGATATTATTATTTATTGGACTTAAGAAACAGGACATAAAGGAATATCTTCAGAGATGATTAGGTGAGGTACCTCAGTCACTCTTTGCAGTTGCTCTCCTAGTGTGTGATTACATAGACTAGGAAAAGATAATTTCCTGCAAACTTCTCCTCATCTAGGACTGTTCCTTACACTTCTCATCTGGCAGACAGCTTAGAGGAAAACATTGCGGAAAGAAAGGCCATTGCCCACCGAGTGTAGGAGCGCGCGCAGAGCTCTCTAGCCTACAAGGTTTGTACGTTACACCCTCCAGGACTACAAACTGCTTAAACAAAAAAGTAGGAATGAAAGATGGAGAATTAACCCCTTTGTTTACTCCCTGTAACAAGCCATCAGATAATTAAAATCTCAAAAATCTTTGTCTCCCTGGCACGTTCATTTATCTCAGTATGTAAATCATCCTCTCACCTCTTCACCTCACCCTGCGAGAGCAATTACATCCAAACCTCTCAGATGCGTTTGCTCGCTTCACTGTGCCTTACACTCAGAATAAAGATAAGGCCTGACTGTTCTTTTTTATTTCTTAAACCCAAAGTTGATTATCCTGTAAGTTCAAAACACTTCCAAAATATATAGTCAGAGAATGAAGGTATGTTACATATAGATTAAATGTGAGATCCCAGGAGAATTTTAGAGATGTTTTGGAAGTTGAGGAAGTAGAGAAAAGAATGTGTATTTATTCATAGGATTTATGCAGCTTACCTACAAGAAATTTCAAATATTTCCTCTCAAAACAAGAGCATGCGCCTAATACATTCCATCATGAGTTATAAATTTGAGTTTGGGAAGGTAGAAAGTCCTACTTCTACTCTCTAAGTTCCAATCCCAACTTTGGTTCTTGGGAAGATATGTGTCCTTTGAAAATGGTGAGATGCTTCCTGGGGTTCATGAGGAGGAAGATGTGAAGACAGTCAAATCAGATGAGAGTTCCACAGGGCATTGACCTTTATAAGTTCGATTTCTGTTGGCAATCTTGCCTCTTCTTATAGTTGATCATGTCTGATGGCCACAGTCCTGGGGCACACAGGCTTCTCTCTGGTCTGACTGAAGTACTTCCCTGAAGAAAAGAAGATGGAGCAGGTCCCGGAGCATGAACCCCAGCTCGGTAGAACGCTCGTATTCCAAGCATGGCGGATTTGCATTATCATCCCCCAGAAGACGTTTTCTTTGTCTTCAGGGAGACTAGGTTTTCCCTCCCTGTGGCTAGGTATGATCTTGTGTCTAAAATCTAACCAAAGAGATGTTAGCAAAAAGTTTGGGCATCTTCTGAGCACCTTCCTTGAAAGATAACTATCGTGAACCCTTGAATTCTCTACTCCTTTCTCCCTTCTATTTGGGACTGGAAGATGAACCATGTGGACGACCCCCACCCTAGTGATGATGTCAGAGAAGGAAACAAGAGGCATCTGAAGTCTTGAAGACTTTGTGAGCCTACCATAGCCCTATATCTCTTAATTTCATGAATTTTCTGTAACTTGCAGCTAAACTAGGTAAAAGGTAAGATTCAGTTCTTTGTTCATTTTTGCCAGTTTTCAATACACCAGTGACAATACAGAGAGATGAACACCTGATAGGCACATGAGAGAGCGCAGAGTTTTGTTGTAGGCCTATTCCTGGGATTCTGGAAGACTCTCCTGATCCATGTCAGTGGGGAACCTGGGGTCACTCACAAATCTTCCTTAGGGCCAAGCTACTCCTGGTAGCTGTTAAGAATTTATAATGAAGAGTGGCATGTCAGCAACTCCTTAAATGCCTTTTTTTAAGCTAATTAAGGAGAGGTAAAAATCACAGTGGGTTATGGTCTTTGGGATAGTAATTTCTGAGAAGAGAAGAAGTGAACTGAGAATGAAACAACTATTCCCAATGGCAGCTCCTCAAATGGTATCAGGCAACACATGCAAGAGTTCGATTCTTTTGTGAGAATTAAAAAATTATTATCCAAAATTTATAAAGAGAGGGAATGGGAAGGGTATACATGTTGTTTAGATAAACCCAACCACAATTGTTGCAATTATGGCAAAACCACAGTTCATTGTAATGTTTTGCAGCTTATTAGGCCCTAGAACTTCTTTTGTGCTCACAATAGTGTGGTGTTTCAGTAGGCCTTGTTCTTAGTTCTTCTTTTGAGATGTTTACATGTCATTAGAACTCTCAACCACAGTTGACATCTCATCCTCAATTAGGACCCTGCCTTATACTTTGCTTGATCTAACATAGGGGTTGGCAAACTATGGCTCAGAGGCCCAGTTTTAGTCTATGAGCTAAGGATGGTTTTTATATTTCTAAGTGGTTCAAAAAATGAAAAGAAGAATAACATTTTATGACAAGAAAATTACATGAAACTTACATTTTGGTGTCTATAAATAAAGTTTTATATGAACGCAGCCATCCTTGTTCATTTGCATGTTGTCTGTGGCTGTTTTCACACTATCATGGTAGAGTTAAAAGTTGCACCATAACCTGCATAACCTGTAACACCTAAAATATTTAGTATCAGGCCCTTTACAGAGAAAGTTCACGAGCTCAGATCTAGCACAATGTGACATCTTAGTTTTGGAATTCAGAAGTAGAATCATTGAATTCGGGAGTTGAAAGGGTATTTAAGAAGCCTCGCATCAACATCCCTGACACATCCTTAGCCAAGGTCAACAATCTTATTTTTTGTGCAGCTATTCCATTCTTAGGAATAGCTACTTAAAAGGCAATTCTCATGTTCATGTATTTTTCCTACTTCTACGCTCTGAGCTTGGCCAGGTGTTAGCATGTAATAGGTGCTTTGAAATATTCAATTATTCAACAATTACTTAGCACTTTCTATGTGACAGCATTGTTCTAAATACAAGTAATTCATAGAACACTGCAGGGTAGGTACTGTAATTATCTCTACAGAGGAGGGTACTGAAGTACAGGAAGGTAAATTAAATTTTCCAAGGACACATAGCTTCCCAAGAGCCAAAGTTGGGATTGGAACTTAGTCGGCCTCTAGAGTCTGGGTTCTCTGCTTCCATTTACTGAAGCATGAATGAGTAAACATTTGATAGCTGCATTCTGTGTGTCAGCCATTCAATAGGTAAAGCTGGCTACCAAATTCCTAAAAATATATATACAGTTCCTCCAAAAGCTAAAGCCATATAATGCTGCAATATGAGAAACAAGGGAGGATATATTCTTGCTGTATTTTCTGTTTTCACTATGTAATTTTTTCATTTCTAGGTACACCAAAGATAGTTACAGGGTCTGAAAACCATTTAATACAAAGAAACGTTGAAAAATCTAGGGATATTTAACCGGGAGAAGAGACCTCTTGTTAGAAAATGACTGGGGCAGTTCTAGGCTTTACATAACATTCATGAAAGCTAGGAGAAGAAAGAGCATGCTCTCCAGTGCCTTAAGAAGAGCGAAGAGACTTATTTTCTAGGAGCCTCCAGCAACCCCCCTGTGCAAGTCAGGATCCTCCAAGAGCTAACATCAAGGTAGGATTATAAGTGTTGGGCTTTCTTAAGAGAAAATGCACATGTGAAAGGAAATAGGCAGGGAGCTGGGCGGGTTGGAAGAGCAGTCAGTCCGTGATGGAAGTCTCATGTGGAGTGAAAGAAAGAGGGAGAATATGTTTTATACTGTTGGGCAGTCTAAGCAGAGCCTTAGAAGAATCCTTTAGCCAAAGTCAGTTGACAAAGGAGTTTGGGGACTCCCAGAAACCAGTCTAGATTCGTACCATTAGGATCCACTAACTTGGGGATGCATTTCAAAGTGCAGCACCTATGGCCCCTGGTCAATGATGATCCTATAATAGGAAGTGCTTGAGGTACATTCTTTCATTTTTTAAAGATATTATTTATTTATTTATTTAGTCATTTATTTAGTCATTTATTTATTTATTTGAGAGAGAGAGAGAAAGCGCCCATGATGGGGGGACAGAAGGAGAGGAAGAGAGAAAATCTCAAGCAGACTCCCCACTGAGCGCACAGCTCCATGCAGGGCTAGATCTCATGACCCTGAGGTCATAACTTGAGCTGAAATCAAGAGTGAGACGCTCAACTGACTGAGCCACCAAGGCGCCCCTGAGGTGCATTCTCTTGGCTGCTCCATCTCGCCTCACATCTCATTGGTCAGTTATTAAATCTGTCTCTGTGACGGGATTAATGCCCTGATTGGCTGAGGCCTGAATTCTTGAACCAATCACTGACCAGAGGATGGGATTTCCCAAAGGCCCATTAAGTCCACTGTCAAGGTGAGCTTTCCCTCTGCCTATGGGTTATAGGGAGGAAGGGCTCATTCCTAAACAAACATCTGTATATCCTTAGGAAGGGGACAGGGACTCACATCGATGATTGTGCAACTCCACCCCTGATATGCGTGATGCCAAAACCTGTTCTCTGTCCGCACCACAACATCTCTTACAATCTATGGTGACCACAGTTTTTAAAAGTTGCGGCGTTTGGGGTGGGAGGTGGGGATCAAAGTCAATGCCACTAACAAATCATTCTGTTATCTATGAAATATGTGTCGCTGTGACTAGTTTTGGATCATCTCATAAATTGTTGATGTGCCGGGCATCTCATCGTAGGAATACAACAATCAGAATAGCTAGTATTTCCAGAGCAATAAGTATGTGCCTGACAGTGTGCTTTATATCCATTCTCACACTCACTGCCCACAACACCCTATTAGATAAGCATCTTACTACCTCCAGGTTATGTAGGAGGACATTACAGATGGAGGGGGTTAAGGAACTTTCTTGGGAACACAGCAAGTATATCAGTGACTGACTGTCTGATTGTAAAGCTGGAGCGTTTCCTCCTTCTCAAATTCTTACTATGACTATCTCTTTTCCAGCTTTCTTCAACAAAGCTTCTTAAAAATAGGTTTGCTTCTCAGGAGCTATCCTCTTCTAGGTGAGAAGCAGAGAGCTCTGTGTTTGCTCAGGCACTATATTAGTGGCACTCCACCAGCTTTGCTTGAGATGACTGTGGAAGGCTCTCAAGGCTGGCATGATGCCAACTGAGAGGGCAAGTTGCCCTTAATTCGGTCATTGCAGGTAGCCAAATACAATACAGCGCACCGCTTGGGAATTGTACCATTTGGTTGACTTTGTAAAAAGAACTGTTTTGTGTATCCATTTTGGTTGCTCAGCTGTTGCTGATAGGCACCAAGATCGTGTGGAGCTGGCATTTTAGGGAACCAATAGAAAGACAGACAAGGACCAAAACAACGAGAGCCATGGAGAGAATTTCAATGGTCATCTCAGTGACAAATCATTTGATTACAGTAATCTTTACTGTGGGCGTGCCCTGCTTTAAAGAATACAAATTAACAACACGGATAAATGAAAGGGTGATTATCCACTTGAAAAGGCATAATGAATTTACAGAAGGATTCACTATAAGAGTCCCTTGAACATCAATGAAATGCATTTAGAAGGCAATTCATTATATATAATACTTAATGTTTTTTCAAGAGTATAACCATTGGGTTAAGGGCTATTCACAAACATGTTTTGAAGAAATATATTCAGATAGCTTTAGCAAAATCAAATTTCAACACGTTTTTATGTATCCATACACTCAAGAAATATTCATTAAGGTCCTACTCTGTGCAAGGCACTATACTACACTTTAATACCCGCACTTGGGGGGCCTGGGGGGAGGCTCAGATTCTGCATTCCCAGCATGTTTCTAGACTACATTTTGAGTAGCAGGGGTTTCTAGAAAATCCAGTTGGGAAATGAGGCAGAAACTAGGAGAGATATGAGGGAGGCCTGGAGACTCCCAGTCCCATACCACTGAAGGATGAGCCTGGGGAGGCTGATTGCCCTGCCGGCCAGTGGGCAGGTCTCCGGGAGCATGGCGACCACCAGTACGAGCAGCTGCTTGCCCTCAGCTCCTCCTGTTGCTGCTGGACACTGGCTGCCGTAGTCCCTGCAGCAGGAATGAACTCCTATTTGCAGAAATTGCTTCAGTCTCCGCGATCTGAGTGGGAGCACCTGGTTGGCCAAGCCTGGGTTGCACCTGCACTCTATTCCCGGGAGGGGAAAAGCTGCTATCTGCTCCCTTCTGCTCCTGCAGTGGAAGGCAGGCCTTGCTTCCTGCCGTGACTCACAGTAAAAGAAATTCCCCAAACCTGGGAAAGAGGTTCAGATGCTGGGCAGCCAAAAAAATGATGAATATCCCCTGTGAACTCTATGAGTTTATACTACAGAGACTAAGTTAGTTCTGCAGCTCACCTTGACATGGTTCACGGCGCAGAGCTGAAATTCCCGGGACCAGAGTGGTTTCGTCCTGGGCCCACGGCTCTTCTCCCCAGCCTGGAACGGAAGCAACGGGCCCTCCTGTGTTCCCTGCCATGCTCGTATGGCCCCTTTCTTATTTGGCATACAAAACGTTCCACGTTCCAATGCTCATTTGCTTTATTTCACTTCTCGTTTAACTGCAAATTTGTCTTATGTCAGAAATCTTTTTCTGGATTGGGTTTGTGACGGTTGATGAACTCCCAAGATATCTAGTGTATCTTCCTGATCGGATTTGCAGGGTAACTTCTCCAATATTAAAAAATAAAGGTAAATCTTATGCTGTGGCTAAGAAGAATGAGAAATGTCAAAGTGTAAGCCTGTTTGCTCCCGTTTTAGGCTCACTATCCCCGTCCACACCGTAAGCTGGTTTTCATTAAAATGTGACATTTATCTTCCCAAAGTGAATTTGTCTTGCTATGATAGGAACAGCAAAATGTCACAATTTACTGCAACAAAAGTAAATACAGGAAAAGATAAATGATAATTTTTAATGAAAACCATAATTTTAAAATAATGTATTTCTTAAGTATACAGTACTCTCATAGGGACAAAGAAATTGTCTTGAGAATTCAAATAAAATAAATTCTAATGTCTGGTGAAGGGAATGTATTGGACAAAGATGCTTGTTGTCAAAACACTGCAAGGGAGACTTATTGCCACATATGTGCTCCTATTACTAGTCATGAAAGGCAGGAATCACAGATCTTTCTTGCCTCGGAAATGAAGATGGTAGCTTTAGACTTTTCGGTGAGACAGGGAAAAGGGTGCTCGGGACAATCAGCCACTTGGTTGAACTGCCCCACTTTTTAATCAGATGTCCACAAAGCCGTCAGTAAAAGGGTCCCTGAGCTGGAGAAGCGCGACTCCTCGAGGCTGGACAGACTGTTGGGAACCACGCATTGCAGACCACGGGAGACACAGCAGAGCTCTTCCCTCTTTTCTTCCCTTGAGGAAAGAAAAATATTGAGCTCACCTAATTTAAAAATTGACTAAGGGTAACTTAAACAGTCACTTCGTAGCTGTAGCAAATTTAGAAAGTATTCTGGAAGGGCGCCTGAGCGGCTCAGTGGGTTAAATGTCTGCCTTTGGCTCAGGTCACGATCCCAGGGTCCTGGGGTGGGGGCCCGACCCCCACGGGCTCCCTGCTCGGCGGGGAGTCTGCTTCTCCCTCTGCCCTCCCTCCACCGCGCGTGCGTGCACTCCCTCACTCTCAAACAAACACATAAATAAAATCTTTAAAAAAATGAAGTGTTCTGGAGGTCCCGGGACCTGCTTTTCATTCTTACTCTGACACCTCCTCTCATCTGAAGAACGAGAGGACTGGAGTAAAACGTCACAGAGATCTTCTTCCTCTTTAAGACGGTGTGGGTCCACAGATGAGAAGGAGTTCTCTCTACAGCGTGTTCTGCTGGAATGAGAGGGGCTACGTTAGGAAAGGATTTCATCCGCAGATGGGGGAGAAATAGATAAACTTACATAGAAAGAACTGGAGAAACAGGGAAATAAGGAGAGGTCTTCGGTGGGTGGATAGTAAGAGGATTCCCAGTCAAAACTGCTGTGGCTTCTCCATCCCCTGGGGCTGTGGAAGGAGCCCCAGTGACACAGTCGTGAGCTGACTGTCCTGGCGGCTTTAATACGTGCTTCTGCCGGAGACAGTCATACCAACTCACTGATAGGTGAACCGATTTTCTGGTTATCTGTGGGGACGAGATAAAATCAAGTCTCATGTTACAGTTTCTCTTCCACTGATCTTAAAGATGCACCTTTTGAACAAAGGACCAGCAATTAGTATACGTAGAGCTTGAAAGCCGATTCAGAACCAGGGTAGAGATAAGAATCAGGAACAAATCGTAGCCACCACCTTAAGCGGTGACTGGCTTAAGTAAAGGTGACTGGCTTTTGTTTTTCAACATATTTTTTTTTCAGTATGCTTAACATGTTCAGAAAAGGAAAAGAGGAGCCTGGCTTTTAACTAAAAAAGTAACTTTTAATTCTCTGTTAGTTTACACAGATTAGGATAGATTTACTTACTGGTGTTGGTTTTTCTTATTTTGACTTGAGTCACGAAGGGGATCAAATAGAAAAAAATTTTTTCTACTTCGACACTGAATATTGCAGCTTGAATTAGTGCTTTTTAAAGGCCCTACGGCGTGCCAGAGTCTTTCATATGATCTGGCATTTGCAAAAACTGTGAGATTGGCCCAGTATCCCTCATGCTGGGTGTGACGGTGACAACTCCGAGGTGTACGTGAGCCTCGAGTTCGCGCCGCGGGCGGACCCTGGACTCCTCGCTTGAAGTTAGCGGTGTGTAGAGCTGCCACTCAGCTCCCGGACTTACCTGGGAGGAGCTTGGCTGTAAAAGGGAAAGATCCTTGGCTCAGCTGCAGGTCGAGACTCCAGCAAAGGCCTAAAAAGGTACTTGCCCGGCCCTCCCTGAGCCATCGGTGCGTATGGGGACCCGTGCGTGCGGGGCAGTAATGCGCACCATAGCTTACCGGCCGAAGAAATGATGGCGCGTGCACAGTATTTTCCAAAAGAATGACTCTTCCTAAACATGAGAAGCCAAAAGGCTAATATTCTGAATTGGTTTTTTTGTCTTACTTTCTGGAAATGAATTTTGATCTGACTAGTCAGATTGGTCCTATAACTTAGGTAAACTTTTCAAACGTTTCCAATTTATTTTTGAGGACTGTCATACAATGGTGAATGACCAAGAGCTTGGACCCACAGACGTGGCGAAAAGCAGACTTTCTACGGGGATGAAATTGCATTTTCTCATGTAATTTGTCAGAACTACCATAAGCAAAAACTGACACACGAATCAGCAATTTTCTGTTAGTAAGTAAATCTTGAATTGTTTGCTACGCAGGAAAGCCAGTTAAAAACAATTCTTCATATTCTAATAAAGCTTTTCTTTTACATAGGTTACTTTACATGTTATCAAGAAAAAGGAGACTCACTTAAAAAAAAATAAATCACAGGCATCCAACAAAGCATTCAGAATTGAACAGAACTAACATTGTAATTTTTCTCAACTATGAGATATTTCAGACAAGAGTCAGGCTTAAGATAAAGCAGTATCTACAAATAGGTTTTAAAAAAATAAAGTTGTGGGGGGAAAAGAGCTCAATACATTTATAATTGTGAAATAGTGGAAACAAACATCAATCCTGAAGGGATAAGGTAAAAAGCTATGGTCTGTCAGTACCGCGGATGCTATGTCATCACGAACTCTGATGATGGAGACGAATGTCTCTCCCTCCCCCCTTCACCTGTTTCCACACCAGCCCACGTATGCACCATACTCTTATCTGGAAGGGAAAGGAGGACAGAATGAGAAACACAAATGCAGAGCTCTATTTATGGGCATGGGAAAATGTCCAAACATACTGCTGACTGGAAAAGCCAGGTTCTAGAACATTATGGAGAATTCCATCTTCATGTACATATTCATGGAGAGACAGCGCTAAGGATATTCAGCAAAATGTAAATGGTGGCTATCTTCAGAGAGTGGAGTTTCAAGTGATCTCTGCTAGCACATTTGGACATTTCTGTACTGTTTGAATTCTTACAATGAGCATGCATCATATTCACGCTCAGGAAAGAAAGAAAGCGGGGAAACATTTTTTTCAAAAGACTAATAACCGTGAAGGAGCAGTAATCTGCAACTGGCTTTTTAAAAACTTATAAACATTTTTTTTTCTCAGCAGAATATAAAATTCGACAGAGAGCAACACATTTTTAAAGGCCCCACAACTTGGTCGTCATGTGCTTAATCAATCCATTTTCTAGCATTTGAGTGGTGTGTATAAATATATGCTCTGAACAGAATTCACCAAGACAGATAAAAAGCGAGATCTGAAGATGTGATTTGGGCCAAACATCTGAAACTTTAGTCTGAAATAATACCAAATGTCTAGCTGTTTTCTATCGTTGACTAGAGGCTTGTAAATAACGCGGTTTTCATTTGTCATGCAGACACCGTTAGAATTATTGAGATGCAGGCTCGAAAGCAGGGGAGGAAGCAAGGGCATTTGGTTTTACACCTGCCTTCTAGGAGACATTTGTATGCAAGACAAACAGCAGCATCAGTAACATCTCAAACACAAAGGACATCTAGATGTACAGGACCCACCAGATGTATGTTTCAGACACAGCGGCAAATTTCAAATAGCAGCCCCGTTAGCTTATGCTATGTTCCAGGACTAGTTTGGTACTCCAGACTAAGATTTATTAAATCGTTATCATTCACTATCTGTATTCAGAAATGTGGCGTGTCAGCGTTTAGTATCAGCGCAGCAGAGAACTGAGTAAGAGAGAACTAGATTTGGGGTGCAGCAGGAATGGCTCCCCTCCCTGCAGGCTTGTGCTTCTCTGCAGTGAAGGAGAGGCATTAGAAGGCCAGACCACGTGCACACAGGGAGGGATTAGCATTCGGTAAACAGCAGCGACTGCAGCGGCTCAGCGCTGAGAGTCCAGCGTGAGTGTGCCCAGCGTCCTTAAAAGTCCTGCAAGCTGTTAGTTACCCTAATGGATGAGAATCGAGGATAATATCAAGGAACAGAAACTGTTCCGTTTGATTAGTTCGAGTGGATGTCATCTTCAAAATGGACTAATCTGATAATGGCCAGCTTTTCTAAGGGAAGAAAGAAAGTAAGGTTAATGTTATGTAAACAGAGACATTATTATTTTCACCTCTTGTGAAAGAGGTAAGACTCGTACGAGGGAGGTAAGACACGAGGGAAGCAGCCTCTTCTGTCTGCGGATAATTGCGCGCCGGGCTGACAGCTGGGCCGAGCCCTGAGAGTGAGCCTCCGCCAGGCCGCCCTCCCTGGGGATTGTGATCGCCGCTCACACTTCGGCTTCGCAGCCCTTCTGCCAGCCGCTTCACGCGGAGTAGGTGGTCCAATCTTCACCGCCACCCTGCGGAGTAAGGAAGGGCTATCATCACTGTCATTTTACCCAGGTGAAAATGGAAGCTTAGGAAAAGTTAGGTAACTTCTCAAGGTCGCACAGCATGGAAGTGGGGCTGCATCTGCACCCCCCAGTTCACCCTTCGCTTGCTTCCCGGGGCCTGTGAGTGAAGAAACCCGCCAGCACCCTTGTCCTCAGTCCCAAATCAGGTTTCTCCCTGGGAAATTGGAAATTTAAAAAGATTTTATGGGGTGCCCGGGTGCTCAGTTGATTGAGTGTCCAACTCTTGGTTTCAGCTCAGGTCATGATCTCAGGGTGGTGAGATGGAGCCCTGGCATTGGGCTCCCTACTCAGCAGGGAGTCTGCTTGAGATTCTCTGCCTCTCCCTCTGCCCCTCCCCTCCACCACCCCCCCGCACCCCCCCCCCCCCCCGGGCATGCAACACAGGCTCTCTCTCTCTCAAATAAATAAATAACTCTTTGTAAAAATTTATGCCTTGGAAATGCTTTCCATCAAGCCGCGTCAAGACCATTTTTATGCTGTTACCTTTGAAATGCCCTCTCTCTGCCTGCCTTCCCCCCCACCATCTCCAGCCTGTCAATAGTTCTTAAAATGGGTCTATAGAAGAGTTAAATACATATCTAATTAGAAAGCAAGAGGGCAAGGTGGGCCTGGAAGTGCACAGAACTAAAATTTGGGTGTTGAACTGTCTGGTAGTGTTCTTCCTTACTCTGTCTAGTGACTTGAATAATGGTCAGCAGACGTTAAATGTTCCCGGAGATTTGAATCACTATTAGAGCTCACCTTCTCCTTAGTTCTTTTTAAAAATGAGACCAAAGCTTACTCAAGGTGGTAAATTAACAGTAATGCGTTTTTAGCATTCAGAGCGGGCAGGCTTTGTTACCCCCAGTAACCTAGAGCAAGGCTGCTGGGAGTGTGTATCCAATTTGCTTGCTCCTATTTCCCCCTTAGAGGGAAAATCAGGTGTTTTGTCTATAGACATTCTACTCTCAACTCTTTCTATTTTTAAATAAAGGATTTAATTATTCACTTTCGTTCTTTGAAAGATGACTTCACCTTGAAATGTTAAATCGACCACTTTTATTACTATCGGTTATGTATTGGGAATAGGATATTACAGTATTCATTAAGGGTAACAATAATAAACATCGGAAATACTAGAATTTGTAGAAAAAAGTTCAGAGGTCCTCAAGACATCTTCAAAGTGGTCACAATCCTCTTAATGAATTAATAATTGAAATCCATGCTAGATCATTGAGACTTTAGATAAATCCTTGCAAAAAATGTGACTACTGAACATGGTACAACTGTTTTAAAAGATAATAGAGATTTAATGACATAGTATTGAGCAACAGAACTCTTGAAATTTGCATGTGTGGTTACCAAATTAGACCTAGAATTTGCTGAAAAACTTATAGCTTGAACGGATAAACACAATTGTGATTTTTGTTATTAAAACGGAAAAGGTGCCTAAAACATCTTCGCACAACTGAAGAGATCTTCCTTTATCTTACTCAGCTTCTGTAATGAAACTTGTATTACCACACTGTATCTTATCTAGATTCTTACTCAAAATATCAGCCAAATCATGTATTATCAGTGCTTCTCACTATTTAATCAGCTTCAAAATCTAACCATTCTATTAAGTACAGATGAATCCAAAGGCTGAGAATCACCAACACATCTGCGTAAAATAATCCTGGGAGATAATGAGCGAGGGGAGATTTCTCTTAGGAAGAAGGAAGTATTGAATTCGTGAGCTGGATCCATAGCTCTATTGATAAGCTTAAAGGCTGCCTGGTTCTCCACGCTTATATTAGAAGTCCCTCAAATAAGTGACAGATTTTTGTGAGCATAAAATATTCTGAGCAAGGCGATATACTACGCATATTGCAATGTACACACGCCCTAATTTTAAGAATTCAGGAGATTAGAAATATGTATGTAAATATTATTAAAACTCTATGGTAAGTGTGAAATGCCGGTGGGAGTCACAGGTGCTGAAGAATTCGGAGAGAGAGTTTGCTTCCGGTTAGAGTAATGGGGGAGGGGACGCTTCATGGAAGAAGTAAGGTCCAATTTGCACTTGAAAGGGTGCTGTGGTGGGCAACACTGGTTGCCTAACCAGCATCCATTCACCCATTTCACATTTCTCAGAAACCTCCCCGCCATAGCACATATGTATCGGGGCAAGCAAATTCCATCTTTAGCTCCAAGGGAGATTTCGGATTCATCTCATGCTAAACCATGATGGTAACCTCACCCTCTCTTCCTTCCCCTCCCGCATGATTTGTTCAGGGAATTAGGCTTGAGCCAACCAGTGGAAGGCATTTCCGTAGCAGTTAATACTGGTCTAGGGGTAAGCATGTGAGCTACGTGGGTCCGATCAGTCTAGAAGGCAGGGCTTCTGTTACATCATTTGGAATACGATTTTTACTCTCTCCCGCTACACAGGAAAAGGATGTTGGTTGCCCTGGTTGCTTCTAGCAGTCGTTTTGAGATCATGAGAGACCCTGGCATGAAGACAAGGCTGGCACATGGAGGAAGGAGAAGGCTGGAGAATAAGGGACATCTGGAACGGGAGCCCTATTTGTACTATGCCCACAGCTCCGTCTGCCTCTAGCTCTCTTACTATGTGAGACAGTACCTTTCTTCAATGTGTAAGCCAGTTAGAGGCAGGTTTTCTGTAACTTCCAGCCAAAACCATCTAAATTGTTACCAATAGTAGAGTTGGTTCTTTTCCTAGGGTTTATTTCCCTCTTTTCATGACAAAGGAGATAAGTACGAGTTTTTAAGGGGGGAGGCGCTAGGGGAGGATCTCTCATCATCACTTTGCCTTATGGTTTAAACGGGAGAGGCGATCTCTTAGTCCCAAGTAGGACTGGATGCAGTGATTGATTCAGACGTGGGCATAGGAGACATGAGGAAAAGCTGCTGTGGCTGCTGAAAAGAAGCTTCTTTCCCATGGGAACTACGGGTGTATCTTTCTCTACTCCCCTGCATGGCAGGGAAGGAGAGGGGGCCTGTGTTCTTTTCCTAGCGCTGCTATCATAAATCACCATAAACTGGGTGGCTTTAAACAACAGAAATTTATTCTCTCACAATTCTACAGGCCAGAAGTCCAAAATCAAGGTGTTGACAGGGCAACGCTCCTTCTGAAGGTTCTAGGGAAGAATCCTTCCTTGCATGTCCCTAGCTCCCGGTGTTTGGCGGCAGTCCCTGGTGTTCCCTGGCTTGTGGCCCCATCCATCCAATCTCTGCTGCCATCTTCACATCTTCACAGAGAGCCTTCTCCCACTTCTCTCTGTGTCCAAATTTCTTCCTTCTTAGAAGGACACCAGTCACTGGAATTAGGATCCCCCTAAACCCAGTAGGACCTCATTTTAACTTGATTATATCTGCAAAGACCGTATTTCCAAACAAGGCCACATTCACAGGTTCCAGATGGACATATGTGACTTTTGGGGAAACACTGTTCAATCCCACGCAGGACCTAGAACTTTTGCGGCCGGTTTTGCCATCCTGAAGGAAGCCAGCCTGAGAATGAAGCCAGCACATGGAGTCATATGGAGTCAAGATAACCTCAAATTAAGTGATATTGGCCTCTGGATAAAACTCTGCCTGAAGTTTGTTTTACTTTGGACATTTAATTTACTTGAGCCAGAAAGTTCCTCTTTTTATGTAAGTCACTTAATCCAGTAAGTACTAGTTACGAAAAGACTGATAGAAATTGATAAAACTTTGTTGAGAGGAGGGAGTGGGTCATGCTGGATAATAGGGAATGGCGGAAGAAAAAAACTGAGGTTAAAATAAAAGGAGTGTTGGAGTAAAGTTCTGGCCAAAGGAGAGTCTTTATGAGGGGCACTTGGGTGGCTCAGTCGTTAAGCGTCTGCCTTCAGTGCTCTGGGATCGAGCCCTTCTCCCTCTCCCACTCCCCCTGCTTGTGTTCCCTCTCTCGCTGCCTCTCTCTGTGTCAAATAAATAAACAAAATCTTAAAAAAAAAATTAAGGACAGTCTTTATGAGAGGAACGGAGGGACATGAAGTTGTATGGACTGATTAGTGTCTGTTTTTGGAGGTCCGTAAATGTCAAGCTAAACAATTTGAACTTTTTTCTGTAGGCAGATGATATATAAGACGATTTTTGGACATGAAAGTTCAGTTAATTAACATGGTGTTTTAGGTTAATTAACAGTGAAGTGCAGATAATATTGGAAGGGGACAGAACTCAGATCAGAATTTCCTGCCTTGGTGTTTACCGATTTAATCAAGGGTACAGCGATAGTGCTCATTTCTGGACTGGGATTATTCCGCCCCCAGTCTGGACTCATCCCCACCCATTTACCTGATCTGGCCTTCTTCCTGCACCTCGAACAGACCATACTCAATCTGCTTTAGGGCCTTTGCGTTGGCTCTTCCCTCTGCCCCAGATGCTTTTCCTTCCAGATTTTTGCATCGCTGGTTCCTTCTTGTCACTCAGGACTCAGCTCTACTCTTGCCTCTTCAGAGAGGACTTCCTTGACCAGTCGATCCAAAAGAGCCACTTGTCCCCGTCACAATGCCCTATTTTGATTCTCAGGAAACCTAACACCATCTGCTGTATTTTGTTGTTGTTGTTTATTCATTTATTCACTTTCGGAAACCCTCCACCTCCCGCGCTTCAAAGTAAGCTTCATAACAGTAAGGAGCCTGTTGGCTTTTTTCATGGCTGTATCTCCAGTGCCCGGTAGGGGCCCAATAAATACATGTGGTATAAATGATTATTTATTTATTTTATTTATTAGGAATAAATTTGACTGTGAAGTTTAAAAATCACTGAAATCTTGAATCGTTAGTTTTGAGATTAACAAAATTAAATAATGTAGCTAATCAGGAGATAAAATATTTCAAAAATAAATTTTGCTTGAAAAGCAGGCAGGAGTGGAAGAACTGAAATACATAAATATTTTTCTCAATGTTCCAAAAAGGCAAGGTTAATTTTCAAAACAACACTCTCGTGCCTTGGGCATAAAGAAAAGCTCTGGGGAACTTCGAGGGAATATGTGTAAGCTTTTCTGTTTCCATTTTCCCTAGTGGCACTTTCATTTTGAGACTAGAGTTCCGTAACTACCTCTAGGTTTCTAGAGCGATTTATGTTTCTGAAATGATTCCCAATGAGAATCATTCTCTACTTCAGCACTGAGCCCTCTGCTTCTCTAATAAGTAGAAACCTCTGTGTTGTTTGCCTCCACCAAAATGCCTTTGACCTCAGCACGAAGCTCTTCCACTTTAATAATTATCACCCTTTCCTGAAACACGCCTCAGCGCAGGATGAGAAATCTTGGTCCCATGGAATGAAGACCAGACAAGCCTCAGCCGAGTAACGAAGGAGCAACATTCCACGTCGCAAGGAACTTTCTAAGCCAGCCCTTCTCCACTAATCTCCTGGGGAGCTATTAGTTATAATATACCCTTGTGACTTCTTCTCAGACTACAGTGAATGAGCCTTTGGACATTACTGATCCGCTTCTTCTGACTGAATTAGCTGGTGAATTATTTGAAGTTGTCTACCGAGGCCACGTGAGAAAAAGAGCAGTGTTCGCTTGAAGGAACTGGCCAGTCTGGGTAAATCGGCCACTGACTTCAAACGACAAATATAATAACAGCTCAAAAGACAGGCACATCTTAATTTACTGTCAATCGAGGCTGGGAATGAAACTCTAAGGGTGTGATAAATATTAACATTTTTGTAGTAAGTGATAATTCATTGAAATTACTAGGGAATTTGCTGGAATTTGGAAATCTTTGTCACCCAGAAATGTTTGTTTTTTTTTCCCTTCCTCCTCCTCTTCCTCTTCTTTCTTTCCTCTCCGCTCCCCCTCCTCCTTGGTAATAGTTTTATTACTTAACGGCATTTAATCAGGAATGTCTTTTGAATAAGCATCCTTTTAAGGAGGGCCTCTCTTTAAAGTAGGAACCTTAATGAAATTAAGGGAGTAAGAGAACAGTAAAGTGATTTTTATGACTATTTGTATAGTTTATATACAGCACCATGAATTTTCAAATTAGGTAATCTTTTTTTTTCCTGGAGAATATATAGTTCTCTCATAAATAATTTGTAAAAAGAGTAGTGAACCATTTTTTAATTAACCAAGATGCATACTGGAAAACTTAATATAAACTGAGTATGTATACATTTTTTAAAAGATTTTATTTATTCATTTATTTTAGAAAGACAGAGAGAAATGGAGCCCTCGCAAGTTCAGGGGTTGGGAGGTGGGGGGCGGGGAGGGACAGAGGCAGAGGCAGAGGGAGGAAAGAGAGAATCTCAAGCAGACTCCCCACTGAGCACAGAGCTGGACGCAGGGCTCCATCCCAGCACCCTGAAATGGTGACCTGAGCTGAAATCAAGACTCAGCCGCTCAACCAACTGAACCACCCAGGCACCCCAATATGTATAAATTTATCGTAAGGTATGCCTGAATTTAAAATTATCTCAGTAAAATTTGTGCATTTAATTGAGGGGTCACATTGGGAAGCTATTCATTTATTTCAGTGATGATGCCTTTTCTAAGCCATTTTTGGACTGTCTCTTTGGAATTAATTTAAGGACTCATAGCACATTCTTGTGAATATCGTTAGCAGCGGCAGCCTTTCTTCTATTAAAGACTGATGCAAATTTGGGAAATAGTCGAAAGTCTTTTCTTTTTAAATCAGTTTCATAAGGTACACGATCAACTCGTGTCATACTCTTTGGGATTACGAAACAAAGCAATACAAGAAGATAGAATTCCAAAGCAATTTGATTGATTTTCTTGTGTGGTTCAGGGCATCTGAAGTCGCATTTTGTAGCGCAATAAATATTCCTGTTTCTAATTTGATTTCTGTCTAATTTACTTCTACTTTTCAGAGGGAAATGTTTCAGATTCTCAGTAATCGTTTGACTTAATTGCTCTCTTGGAACTTAGAAAGCCCCTCCACCAGTGCAGGACAGAGAGGAGGGCATCTGTACACATTCTGGGGTTCATGTGAAAGGCATCTCACTTCCTATCCCTGCAGAACCCACATTTATGTAACTGCAAGTAGATGAAGAATACAAAATGAGATGGAAACATAGCTGTTAACTCCATGTCCCTGAGATAAAAATCTGTCCTTTAAATACGCATCGCTGAGCGTTCAACAATGAACAGAGACAAATTTATAGGGGACCAAGACAGTTGGTTTGTTGGTGAAACAAAGAAATAGTGGGACATTTGCGGACTGCAGACACAATCCAAAAGAGAGAGAAGACCATACTTGAATGAGGATAGGGACACCTGGTTTTATCAGCACCCTTGATTCATTTATTCAGCAAACATACTGAACATCTCCTAGGTGTCAGGTGCTGTTCTGGGGGCGCGACTCTAGTAGCGAACATACTAGAACATACATTTCCCTTTCCTAACAGAGCTAACATTCTCGTGACAAAGACAGGTGTGTGTGTGTGTGTGTGTGTGTGTGTGTGTCTGTAATAATCTAAATAGTTATAAAGGGTAAGAGGAAAAGTTCAGTGAAGTAGGAGACAGAAATTGATGAGGGCATTCTTTTTTTTGAGAGCTATGAGAAGTGAAGCTGGTATGACACTAGGGACCATATCTGGGGAACAGGCATTCCACGCAGAAACAATAAATACAAAGAGGCTCTGAGTTGGGGGGCTTGGGGACAAACAAGACCAGTGTAGACAGAGTGGGAGAAACAGGCAGGGGCTAGTCTCTGGTGGGAGACAAGGCTGGAGATCACAGCGGACTCAGATCCTATGGGATTTGGGGGCCTTGTAAAGACTTGCAATTTCTCATAGTTTGAAGATGGGGGGCATTGGAAGGATTTCGGCCAGTACAGTGACACAATCCAATTCCATTTTTTAAAACCCCATTCTGTTAACTTTTGGCATTTTTAAGAAATTCTCTGCATAATAATGATACTTGCTAACATTCATTGTTTGCCACATGCCAGGCATTTCACGTCGGTGCTTAAAAATAACAACTGAACTTTCTGTGTCCTACTGTTATGGGTTGAATTGTGTATCCCCCAAAAGATCTGTTGAAGTCCTAAATCTGCCATACCTCAGAGTGGGATTTTATTTGGAAATAGAGGTTACAGAGGTGATCAAGTTAAAATGAGCTCATGAAGTAAGTCCTAATCCAGTAAGACTGGTTTCCTCATGATAAGGGTTATTACGTAAAGAGACACAGGGACAATGCTATGGGAGGGTAGAGGACGGGGGTGATAAATCTAGAAGCCAAGGAATGCCCAAGAGTGTCAGCAAACCACCAGAAGCTAGGAGAGGGGCTAGGAAGAGATTCCCCTTCACAGCCCTCAGAAGAAATCAACCCTGGTGACAGCTTGATTTTGGACTACTAGCCTCCAAGACCTGTGACACAGTAAGTCTGTTCTTTTAAGTCAGTTGTGATACTTTGTTGCGGCAAACCTCTAGGAAATCAATGCAACATCTTACCCCCTGGTCTATTATAGTCAGTCCCACCTATCTTTGCTTTCCCACTTATAGCTTTGTTCTTGCCATCCTAGCTGGGAGTGAATGCCCAAGATTTACACATGGCTGACTCCTTCCTGTTCTTCAGGTCCTGGTTGAACAGTCCCTTCTGATGAAGCCCTCCCTGATCTGCTGACCTAAATTAGCTTTCATTCTGCCCCCCACCTCTGTCTCGAAGGACTCATAACACGTAGCCTTTGAAAACATTTTTTCCATAATCCTTTCTCTATCTGAAAAAGTCTTGTTCATTTCTCTTTTTTTTGCTTGTTTATTGTCTGTCTCCCTCGTCTGCTCTTATTCTGTGCCCCGCCAAGAAAGTTGGGCCAAGGGGCACCTGGTTGGCTCAGTCGGTAGAGCACTCATCTCTTAATCTTGGGGTCATGAGTTTGAGTCCCATGCTGGGTATAGGGATTACTTAAGAAAGAAAAAAAGAAAAAGAAAGAAAGAAAGAAAGAAAGAAAGAAAGAAAGAAAGAAAAAGAGAAAGAAAGAAGAGAGAGAGAAAGAAAGAGAGAAAGAGAGAAAGAAAAGGAAAAAAAAAAGAAGAAAGTAAGGTCAAGAGCAGGAAGCCTGCCTTATTCAACACTGTATCCCCAGTGCCGTTAAAATATCCTGGTACATAGTAGGTGCTCAATAAATGTTAACTGACTAATCCAGATACTAGTTACTCTTTGAGATTGAATTCAAATCGGTTGAGACCTGTATCTCACATCTTGCAGAAATTCCTAGAGTTCTCCTTACATTTTCATGAAATCACACTGGATCTCTCAGATTCTATAAATCTGAAAACTCATTCTAAGGGACACTTGTGGCTTCAGATTTCTGCCTGATTCTGTCTCACCCACACTAATCTGTAGCTGGTAGTTTCTCTCTGCCCTGTACAGACCCAAATTGGGAAGCTTGGCCCTTTCCTTGACTTCCCCCTTAAGGCACTACACTCATGTGGCTTTCCCGGAAGTTTGTAGCAATGGCGGTGGGGGGAGGGGTTACAATCACAGAGAAACAGAAAACCTAACAGCCGATACCAGACATGGAGGACACGTTGTAAAAGGCTTTGGTCTCCTCATCCTTGAGGTTTTGCCTTTGTACCTTTGTCCTGAGACTCCTAAACCCTGCTCAGTTTTCATCCCTACTCTCTCTCCTCCCTTCTCTTCTTTCCTCCAAGTCTTATTTCTTGTGCAGAGAAGTTGGTCCTTTTCCTGATCTTCTCATATGATTCCAATTCTTACCCCCAGTCTCACCCAAGCAGCTTGGGCTATTCTTTTTCAAGGTGGTTCTGTCTCACAGTGTAACTCTGTGCCAGCTGTTACAAGTACTTTTTATTTTATCATGCTTTGGAGGATTATCTCCTTTTAATTGCCACAGTATCGACCCTATGGAATACATCCTATTATTATCTCCATCACAGTTGAAGAAAATGAGAATGGTTAGAAATGTTAAGTAATTTATGAAGGCCAAGCATCAAATGACAGTGCTAATATGTGAACCCAAGTCCCGGGCTTATAAAGTAATAATGCATGTCCTATACACATATATACATATGTGTTATATATGTAAACAGTCAAAGTATGTGCACAATTCATCTCAAGATATAAGTTCAGTTTGTCTCAGTAGTTTTTTCTTCTGTCTGTATGAAATCTTACGTTCAGAGAACACCTTCAGGTGTTTAGGAACCTGGAGAATTGAATGACACACAGTTATTGCCCTGGTGGCTAGACTGAGGGGACCCAGATGGCCATAAAGAACATGGGCTCTGAAGTGGGCATTGGTGGCTCAAATACACACCTGGCCCTGGCATGACTTAGGTATGCAAACGTGGGCAAATCTCTTAACCCTTCTCAGCCTCGGTTTCTGCATCTGTAAAATGGGAGTAATAGCAGTACGTGTCCCATGGCGTTGTTGAGGGGACTAAATAAGACAGGGCATGTGAGGTATGTAAAATATTCCAGAACGTGGATGAAACGGCACCTTGCACGTATAACATGGACAACTTTCACTGGACACTCTGTGGAATAAAAAAGTAAAAAACCTTGTTCAGTGTCAATAATAATATATCTTTAAGAGAAGCAAGCCGAAATCAAATTATGAGAAACATATATTGCAGATGGGCAGGTGGGGTGGAGGATAAACTTTCTTGTGGGCTCCGGCTTTGCGATGTCGTTCAGCAACAGCATATCCCACCTCATGACCCCCGGTCACAGGCCACGTGCCACCTGGGAATGGAAGTCTTATTGAGAAGCTGGTATGTGTTCAGAGTTAGGGACTGAAGTCACCCTTGGTGGAAGATGCTGAATAAAGTATTGGCTGTTTTGGGAGCAAATCCTTGCTTATTGTTCATAGTGTCATAGGCAAGCCTCACTAACGCTTCAGTCTTCACAATATTTATGAAGGGATGGGAGCGAAACTTGTATACGGTCAATCCTTCTTGTGTTAAAAACTCTTCATAAATATCCTCATTATAGGATTATTTTATATTTTACTTCTAAGTATGATATCCTAGACTAGGAACAACTATTTTAAAGTTTGTGCTTCCTGTGAAACCTAAGAGATACTTGGGAAATGATTTGATCAAAAAGAAGTGAGATTTGAGAATTAGAGAATTTGTTAACAAATTCAGGTTTATCCAGAATATAATTGGATTTATGCCCAATTACCAAAAAGTTGCAGTTTTTTAGGTTAATGGGTATGAACATAATAATCCCTAGATTATCTACAAACCTAAAATTAACTATTACTTAAAATCAGGATTTACAAAAATGACTGATGAATGTCCCCTTTTGGTTTTCCTGTGTCCACTGTGGAGAAGGCACCGATAAGCAGTAAAGAGCAGGGCGATGGGAGACTGGAGACCGACCCCTGACCATGGCTGGCAGGGGAGGTTACATTAATTCGGTCAATGGGAAAGCCAGGAACAAGTCCTTTATCAATCAGAAGGATTCAGCTGTTACCGTTACAGTGATTGGTGTCATATTATGTTCGGTGGCTCTTGATTTCTGAGAGCAGACTGAAAAGAATCGGGCTTAAACTCTAGTGGGTGTAAGGTAGGAGAAACCCGAGCAGGGATTTTTTTAAAAATATGAGGGTTGTTTAAACAATACATGAATGAATGTCAGCCTCAGAAAAAGTCAAAGTCTGGGTCTTTCAGGTATGGCTTTGCTGCAGGCTGGGCTGAAGGAGGGAGGCCAGCTTTTCAGGGTACGCTTAAAATCATCCCACTTACCCAGAATCAAGATACATGCCTAACATGCTCAAATATTAAAACAAAGCATCATTTTACATGTTTTATAGAAGAATAAATACTTGGAAGGACTCTTCCAAAACGTGAATCACCAGACTGACGCCGCCACCGAGGAGCCCGTCGGGATCACTTGCACTGGTGCCAGGGAAGTGAGGGAGAACCTCTGGTCCAGAGAAGCACACATGCTGTCCGCATATACTCGGACACTACCGTAAAGCAATATTGTGTGTCATCCCTTAGGATCGCACATTTTCTCCCAAACTCTTACTGTTTCGTTAAGTCGCCAAGTATTTATTTAGCAATGACCATGTGCAAGACTGAGTTAGGAACTGTAGGAAACACAAAGGAATGGGTGATGAAACCCTTTCTATAAGAACTCAGAACTAGTCTGGGGTTTCCCAACCTCACACTATTGACATTTCTTTGTTGGGGGTGGGGGGGTTTTCTGTGCGTTGTGTGATGCTTAGCAGTGTCTCTGGCCTCTACCTACGACCTGCCAGCAGTGCCCTTCCCCATCCCCCAACTGTGACGGTCAAAAATATTTCCTGACACTGCCTCCTAGCCGACGTCACCTGGTCGGCAAAAATCACCTCTGTTTGAGAATCACTGGTCTAGTAAAATCAACATGTATATAAATAACACAAAGATAGTGATGATTGACAAGAAAGCAGTACAGATAAGTGCTATTGGACATTCACAGGAAGTAAAGATGACTTTAAGTTGAAGGCTTCCTGGAGAAGGAAGCATTTATAAGAAAGCCTTGAAGAACTCGGCATCCCAGGAGGAGGGAGAGCAGAAGGAACCAAGGCACAGATGGAGTGGTTAGCTTTGTAGGAAATCACATCAAGACAGGATATCAGGGCAGATGCTGGAAGGTCACTCCGCTCTTATTAAGGAGCATTTGTTCTGTAGTGATGGGCGTACGTCCCTGCGCTTCCGTTCTGCCTGGTGCGGTCCTCTGTGCAGAAACTGTGGGCGGATGTATCGGAGGGAGGACTGGGCTATCGAGAGCTGGATGGTGGGGCTGGCACGGGCAGTGGGCTGTTGAGAGCCTAGAAAACTGTGTCAGAAATAACGGACCTTAGAAAAATCTGAAAGGGAAACTCAACAAGACTTAGGAGTAAAAAAGTAAGAGGAATTGGGGCGCCTGGATGGCATAGCCGGGGGTTGAACATCCAGCTCTTGGTTTCGGCTCTGGTCTGATCTCGGGGTCATGGGATTGAGCCCCGCGTTGGGCTCTGCACTCAGTGAGGAGTCTGCTTGGGTTTCTTGCTCCCTCTCCCTCTGCTCCTCCCCCCTGTGTGCTCTCTTGCTCACTGAAATAAACAAATAAGTCTTAAAAAAAAAAAAAAAAGTGAAAGGAATCAGATTTGACCTAGATGTTTGGAGCTTGGTGATTTTATTAATAGAAATGGAAAATGTTGGAGCAAAGCAGAGTTAAGCTTAGAGGAAGATAGGCACACCTGGGTGGCTCAGTTGGTTAAGCACCTGACTCTTGATTTTAGCTCAGGTCATGATCTCAGGGTCATGAGATTGAGCCCCAGACCTGCTCTGCGCTGACGTGGAGTCTGCTTAGGATTCTCTTTCTGTCCCTCCCCCACTGCCTGCACACGTGCATGCTCTCTTTAACGAAAAAAATTCCTTTATTTGTACTCTTTCTCACTTAATCCTTACCTCACCATGTAAGAGCACAATTATTATTCCCACTTTCAGATAAGAAAATAGAGGCCCAAAGATATCAAATTAGTTGTGATGGCCCCCAGCTGGTAAGTGACATAGACAATGTTCATAGACTGATCCTACACGGAGCTTATTCTCTGCTACAGTAGGAATGAACAAATGACTGCCTACAGGCCAAATCCAGCCCCCACCCCCACCTGTTTTGCTATAGCCTGTGAACTCACAAAGTTCTTACATTTTTAAGTGATTGGATAAAGAATCAAAGGATAATATTTTATGGCATGGGAAAATTATACAAAATTCAAATCTTGGTATCCATGAATAAAGTTTTCCTGGGACTCAGTCATGCTCATTTGTTTATGAATTGTCTATGGCTGCTTTTGTCCTACCTGCGGGGCACGTGACCGAATGCGACAGAGACCGTATGGCCTGTAGAGCCAAGAATATTTACGAGCTGGTCTTTACAGAAACAGTTTGCCATCCCGTGTACAGCACTCTGCTTCTGGCCATGTCATCTGATCTGTGGATTCAACTCTTCCCTCTATGCACAAACTCTCATGCTGGAACGAGAGAGACAGAAGGGGTAGGGGCACCCATCGCCGCACCCTGTTACAGCAGTCCTGCAGCAGAGTCTCGACAGCCCAGGTCGGAAACACGTTACTCCTGTCAAAAAAGTGACCGTTCGAAACAGGAGAGAAAGTGAAATCAGCTATTGTAATCGTCACACACGGTTCACCGCTGTGTCTGCGTCTTTCTGGAGGCAGTAAAAACCTCAGAGAAGTTTTCTCAAGATGCAAAATAAAACCCTGCAAAGTCTGTGATTACCGGGAAGAGAAGATAAATCTCCTTTCAACCAAGCTTGAAGGGGTAGCGGATCCTCGGCGTGCCCCACACCTACACGGTCCTTGCTGCTCCGCAGGTCTGCAGGAGGAACTCGATCAATATTTGGTGAAGAATGAGTAAAGGAATGAATGAGTGCGCGCATGCAGAAAGGAGAGGCTAAACCAAGACAAAAACCGGCATAAGGGAGAACATTGCGGAGGTGAATCCCTGTGTCTGGGACCTTCATTTTCTAAGGGTTGAGGAAGGCCAGCGGGTTGGAGACAATATGGCAGGACAGATTGGTGGGGAGGCGGCAGGACAGACAGGAGGCAGTAATGAGCTCCAATATTCCAAGAACAACATTAATATTTCCGAGTTTCTGAAATTTGCCTCCCAGATGCCGAGCTTGCCTCTGAATGCAGCTTTTAATTTTGCCCTTTTGTTTTCCCCGTCTTCCTTCACTGAAGACAATTTGTTGACATTTTTTTTTTGCAAATGAAATGACAGAATGGAATGCATATTCTAAAGGCACACTTGAAAAACTGCCTCCCCTTTAGTTTTAGGTTTATTCTTACGCTGTTTCAGAGCCTAGTCCTTCGTATTTGCCGCAGAGATGCTCCATAAATATTAATTGATACTGTTGCATTTCATTATTGCCCTTAGCTAATCTGCCGCCCGCTTTCATGACTGAATTTTTCTAATACGTGTATTCATTGTTCATTTTCTTCCCTAAACAAAATTTTGATCTTTTGGCAGAATTCACTTAAAAAAAAAAAAAAGACGTAGTCAATTCTTTTGTTTGGCATTGCCATGTACTTAAAGATAGGTTACTTAGGCAGCTTGTGTGAAGCAGAAAAGACTGTAATCATTGCCACCTGGAAATCTTGACAAGGTTTTCCTCAAACATGTCTTCTTTCCCTATACTTCTCCCTCTCTGCCCCGAGGGAATAATAGACATCTATCATGTCCCAACTCTAGACCCTTCTAGAACTTCACAGAAGAATTTTGCCCCAGTATCCCTTCTGGTTAGTGTCATCTTTCTGGTCACACCAACCTTCTTCTTGGTGCTCCCCAGTTTTCCATAGCTTCTGTCCCTAAACCAACATTTCCCAATACATGTTCTGTGGAGCACAAACGTGAGTTATTAATTTTTCTAATATAAAAAAGAATCCATAGTCCAATTGATTTGAAAAATACCTGGTAAAACAATTAAATAAGGTCTTTGGAATGAGATTTTTCAATGCCTTTAATACGCCAACAAACAACGGGAATCTTCAAGAGCAGGTAAAGAATACAGTGTTTTTCAGATGTTTCACAAAGAATTTCTCTCCCCCTTTCCTCAGCCAGAAAAACTTAAGTGACCTACATTGCAAAATGCTTCCCACCCAGTTGGGAAAATATTCAGGAGAGAGTACTCTTCACTTAGAATTTACGCATCTTCTGGACTGGGTTCATCCCCTGCAGAGAGAAGGGACACAGGTTGATAAAGAAATTTGAGAAGAAAATTAATATTTATTGAGGATCTGCTCCATTGCAGACACCATGCTGAGGACTTTGATAATATTAATAATTATAACAACAAAAGTAAACATTGACATGTTTTATCCCTCCGTTAACACCATGAGGTTGATACTATTCATTTCATTTTATAGATGGTGAAACAGTGGTCCAGTTGGTTGACTGGCCATGGCCAACTAGCCTAGTAAGTAGCAGACCCAGATTCCAGCCTACATCTTGTTTGAAACCAAAACCAGAACATTGTGCCTTACACTGGCTACTTGAGCAACTATGGCAAAATCTGCTGATCTATCTCATATATAATAACGAAAACAGGCACGGACACAATAAAGAAAAAGTCTTAGACAAATAGTGGACAATGAATTAGAGAACCAGGCAGGACACTGAAGTATGGTTGTTCAGGTTGTGCACTATACCATTTGAGAGGAGCCTTGTAAATGGCACTTCCTAAAACAGTGCAGTATTCAAGGTCAGCAGACATATAAGCCAGCTCTCGAACAGGTAGAGATTGGGAAAGGTAGCCAGGTCCAATGTGTACTTTGAGTTCTCAGATGCAAACTTTTGAGCAAGAACTTAGGATAGAACAGTTACCAGTTTTAGGAAAATAACATGTTATACATGAAAATACATTACAAACAGATATTAGAAACTTGCATATAGTGCAGCATTGACCAGAGAGAGCAGATACATCCAGATAAACCAACAATCTGGCAGGGAATCACTTTGTCACTTACATAATGACCATGTTCCTAATATCTATGGATTCCCTCCCCTCCCCTTCCTTCTTTTTTTTTTTTTCAAATAGCTTCTGTCTCTTCTAAGTATTTTCACTTGAGGCACCGTGCTTTCCATTGGTGGTTGAGCCAGTGCTGACTAGGGCAGGAAGGGATATCAGTAGCCTCACACACACCATCTGGTAGGGACTAAAAGTGATGCTCTGGTCTTCCACCCAGCATTCAAGATGTCAGGGATTCGCTCTTTATGCTCATTACAGCCCCTCCCATCTCCTGCCACACTGGCCCGGCCATACAAGGGGCTCCCCACACCAGCACACAAGTTCCTTGCTGAGACTGGCATTTTGCAGTGAAAACCAAATTTCTTGTTAAGCTTTATCCTCGGCGCATCCTTGCCTAACCCTTGCATGGGACTGGAATATGACTGCATACCTTTCATTATTGGCCAAGATTTTCATTGTGCTTATTGGAAAGCACATTTTGGTGTCAGACCCTCCTAGGTATATATTCCAGCCTTGTCACTTACTAGCTAAGAGGTCCAACATGTTGGACTTCACCCTTCTCGTGTATGAAAAGGGCACATTATGGACTCCTTCACATGAGCGAGATCATCCATGAGTGGACTTTCCCCTCTCTTCTCTGAGAAAGACTCATGGGGCAAGTATCAGGATGTTCTCAGTTGTAGAGAATGGTTACTCAACTCAAAGTTATTTAAACAGTAGGGATATTTATTGGCTCATAAAATGAAATCCAGAGGTAGGCAGCCTCAAGATTTGTTGATCTCTACAATTTAATTATGACACCAACAACCCGGATTCCTTCTATTTGTCCAGACAGCCATCTACAAAAAAGACCTCATCCTAGGGTGAATTCTCTACTTGGTAGTTTGGTGTCTTCATATAACAGTTGGTGCTTTTCTATTCTCTTTGGGAGAGAAGTAAAGGAGAGGGGGGGAAGAGAGCGAGAGGGAGGGAGAGAGCATTTCTCTTTACTCTTTAGAAGCCAGGTCCTTCTCATTCATTTGCTTAGACCGATTTTCAGTTGTATGCTTTTTTTTGGATCAATAATTGTTCATGGGAAATGTTAGAGGCTGACTGGTCTAAGTCTGAGCTCCTGAACCATCACTGGTCAATGAATTACCACGATCAATGAACCAATACTGGCCATTCCTACTCTAGTGGAGGTATCTGGGGAGGAAAGGGTCAGGTGAATACTGGAGAATCAGACTGCACAGGATGTAACACCCTGAGCTGTGGTTCAGATCCCTACTCTGGCAATTACCAGTGGGGTTACCATTCCTGAACTTCAATTTCTTCCTCTAAAAATAGGAGATAAAAATAGTACTTGTCTTACTGGCTGGTTTTAAGGATTCAGTGAAATAAAACGTGTGAAACTCTTAGCACAGAGACCGGCAGGTGTGTTATTGTTATTAACAGGAATGCCTACAACTTCTAGATGTTATTGTAAGTCTCTATGCAGGGGCACCTGGGTGGCTCAGTCGTTAAGCGTCTGCCTTTGGCTCAGGGCGTGATCCCAGAGTCCTGGGATTGAGCCCTGAGTCAGGCTCCCTGCTCCGCTGGGAAGCCTGCTTCTTCCTCTCCCACACCCCTGCCTGTGTTCTCTCTCTCGCTGGCTGTCTTTCTCTCTGTCAAATAAATGAATAAAATCTTAAAAAAAAAAAGTCTCTATGCATAGCAATGTGGTACCACTTCCTGCAAGATTTGGCTGTTATCCGATTCCTGCATCCCTACCACAGACCCCTCTGCCCTGGGATGCATGATCACATCTGAATGCTGCATATTCCCTCTACATTGTACATCTGATGGTTCAGCTGCTCATGAGGGGTTGGCTGGATTAGTCTTCTCCTTCTCTCTCCCATTACTGTCTCATCCGATCTAGATTTAGATCTCCTCCCTGGTGACACGGGATATTGAGAGCCCAGCTTGCTTTGTTTTCCAGAGCCCACTCCTATTTTGATAATTTTCTTGGTGACCAAGAAATGATGAATAACAAGTATGGACAACTGGCTGGGCCAGAATGGGCTTCTATCTAATGCCAGCATTGGATACAAAATGTCTCCTATAGTTCCTATTGCTAACAGTACTACCCAGAACTGAGTATTTGTTTGATACCTGCTTTAAAAAAAAAGATTTTATTTATTTATTTGAGAGAGAGAGAGAGAGAGAACAATCCAGAAGGGGCAGAGGGAGAGGGAGAGGCACAGTCTTGGCTGAGCAGGGAGCCTGATGCGGGGCTTGATCCCACGATCCTGAGATCATGACCTGAGCCGAAGGCAGATGCTTAACCGACTGAGCCACGCAGGTGCCCTGACACTTGCATTTAAGCTAAACTGCTTTATTAATATCTCAACCAATATAATTACCATGTTTCTTAGCATCTCATTTCTTCTTAGAGCTATAGCATTGTTAAGTATTACACAACCTCAGGTGTTTTAAAATTCCCATGAGTTTTACCCCCTTTTAAGTAGGGTCCTTTCTCTTCTGGCATGCTATCATTATCCAAAAAGATTTTTAAAATCCTGTTTCATTTTTTTCATTTGTTTTCCTTGATAACATGAACAATTTCTTTTTCAGTCTACCCGGTTACATTCTGAAAGGTATAATGAACTCTGTGGGTTTGCACAATTTTCATATTTTAATTTCTGATCCTTACTTTCTCTTTCACGGCCCTCACCACGGGGTTCTGGAAGTGACACATGACATGACGTGCAGCCCTTTAAAAAGTGGACGATGCTTGGAGTGACAAACAGCGCATGGGAATAGCTCTTGGTTATTCAAAAAATTCCAAGAGGAAGCTGGAGGTTAGTCTGTCGGGAAAGTCCAAGAGACCCAAAGGCCACAGTGGCAGTTTCAGGCTGGCATACGGGTAGGAGTAAAGGTTACAAACAGATGGTAACTGCAGTTAGAAGCAAATATTTTCATTTTTTTAAAACAGCAGACACAGCACCAGGCCCCTAATGGCCGCATATCACATTACAGTAGGAGAAGCTGGAGCTCCGTGGCAGGCTTTGGCATCACCGGAGGAGAGGAACAGGGAGCTCCACGGAGGGAGCATTTGGGAGGGCGGCCCTCCCCTCCCCTCTCCTCCCCTCCCCGGGCCAGGAGCACAGATGTGCGCTGCTGGCCGAGCCCCTGCTGGCTGAGACACACGTCTGGGAGGGAACTGGCATGCAACGGCTGGGGCCTTTGGCTACAGATGACAGCCCAAAAGGGCACCAGACCAAGGTTGAAAAGAAAGTCCCTCCCATCCCCAGAAAGTTGTCTTTAAGGAAGATACCTCCTACTTGTGTAGATGGAGACAGGTGACCCCTATGCTGCATTAATTAGAGGACCAGAGGGAGAGGGGGATTTTAGTTCCTTTAACATATTGGTGTTACTTTCCTCACTTTTTACAGTCTCGTGTGCCGCTGCCCCCAAGAAGGGAAATGGTGGCCTGGCGTCCAGCACTGTCTGGGAGCATCACAGCTGTGCACTTGGATAAAGCAAAGAGGGAGAGGAGTACAGGGAGGGTAGCTGCGTGTGTTTGTGCGCGAGCGTGCACACGTGTGGGGTGCAGACTGCTCATAAGGGGACAATGTAGACAGTGCAGCCTTCTTGGGAGGAAAGTAGCTCAGCCCTTTTACTTGACTTTCTGTTAGGCTGTGATGTCAGAATGCTTCTCTCTTGTTGCAGATGGGAATCTAGAAACATTCCAGTACCTAGGTCCCTGGCGTGTCTCCCCCCAGGGTCTTGGCTTAAAGGATTCCGCTGCTTATCTTGCTGACTCCTGAGTGTGAACCGGCTCTCTTCTGCTCCTGTGTGCACCAGGGCTGAGCTTCTGTGACTCCTGCCCTCCGGCCACCACGGACTCTATAAGCCCTCAGGAGCGAGCGAGAGGATTAGAGGAGGCGCCTCTGAAGTTGTGAGAATCAGGGGCTTATGGGAGCCAAGCTTGATTTACACCGGAGCTGCGCTGGCATCGTTGCCCACTGACACATTCGGGATGCTGTCAGAGGCTTCCACTGCCTTCTTCATTCCTAATGTAGCGATTTCAGAAAGTTAATTAACCTGACTCTCATATTTCCCTTCTTTGGAACTCAAGATAGACTTGGAATTTGCCTTTTGAAAATGACCCACATCCTGGGAAATGGGGAAGACAAATCCTCATCCATTTTTTATTTTAGTAGGCTCATTTTTTCCCCCTTCAACTCACTTGATAATTAGTAATTTAACTCTCGGCTTTTCGATTTATTAATGTGCATATTTTTTAATTGCCTGTTTTGTGCAAATTGCTACGGTAGGCACTTTGAAGAACACAAAGAAGTAGAAAATCCAGTCATTGACCTCAAGGAATTTGCAGTTCTGGTGGGATTATAAAAGCCGACATGAAAACTGGTGCAACATTTTAGATTATGCTAAATCCCCAATGCCCGGAATGAGTGGTAAATGCTCTGAAAAATTCAGAAGCACATAGTTCCGTCTCTGTCATCTTGCTGTTTGGACTTAGGGTGCTCTTGAATCCTGCAGTCACCAACACTCACCGTGTGACCTTGGACGAATGCCCTGTCCTTTCTAAGCCTCAGCTGCTGCTTTTGCAAAAAGGAGACAAATATATAAATCTGTCAGTAGTGGAGCAGATAAAATATTGTCATGAGTAAGAAGCATTTAACACCGTAGCTGGCACATAATGAGTGCTCCACGAAAGCGGGTTTCATTGTTAAACAGCTGGCAATTGTATTTGCTCCTTACTGCTATGGGCTTTTCAGTGCTGTCTGGTGCAATGGATCGGAGATAATATTCAAAGTCCGAGTATCCCTGCTTCCTACCCCCTCCACTCTTTAGTCCCTAAAATAAATGTAGGGTTAAGGATCCTATGTACGGTTGACCCAGTGCTTCACCTCATTAAGTGCCCCAGCCCCTGGACGGCTGTTGGGGACAGAGTGTGGGGGAGTGGCTGCGTTCAAACTCTAGGAAGGATGTTTCAGGGAAACCAGAACCAATCCCTGCTCCCAAGGGGGAGGTGATGCAAGAGAAGGACTGTATAGGGATTCCTCTATCTTATTTATAGCTGTTGTCGTGTACCTACATTTCCTTTCCTTAATTTAGTAGGGAGCCTTCGATCACAGCTTCAGTGCTGATGCCTCAGGAACAGGGCCGGGGAGGATAGAAATTTCAAATACAGATATGCATATATGTAAAAACTCCCCATTCCCGTGTTTTCAAACTTCCCTAAAACTCGCCTTGTTCAGAGCTGGGCTTGGTGAGTAATTGTTCTGCGGGAAGAGTTCATTTTGCCCGTCCCAAGTGTGCCTCCAGCAGGGTCCGGAAGCAGTCTTCGTTAACCACGGACAGCAGGTGGGAAGCTAGACTGCTTTGGAAAGCTGATCCCGTTTGAGCTTTCCATATTGCTCCCCTGAAGGCTACCGTGGGAGAGAGAGCCCAAAGTTGGACGCTCCAACAACCCGCAGTTACTTTCAAAAATGTATCGGCTTGTGAAATCGTTTCCAGGCCGCAGGGTTCCCTTCCCACACTGTGAGCCCCAAAGCCAGGGGGAGGAGGACAGAGCCCGTGCAGTGCTCCCACCCCCAACTCTCTGGACTTGCTTTCTTCACTCCGGCTCAGGACCTTGGGCCCTGGGCTAATTTTCAGGTCTGCTTTATTAGCATTCACCCTCTGGCCTGTCCCTGGAAGGCCACAAGTGCATTAGTATTGTAGGACGCCAGAGAAGGCCACCCCCGAATACGCCTCTTAGCACACGGATTATTTTGAGCTATTTTAAGAAACAGCAGACATAAGAAAAGCTCTGAAAACAGAATAAAAGTTGCCCTTTCTTAAGGAAAACATATATTTATAAAGGAAATATCCATTTGTAAGGGTGTCTCCCCTTCTGCACTGAGAAGAGAAGGGTGACTCTAAATCACCAAAGGCTTATCAGTGGCAGAGTCAGCAGCTTACATCTGCACAATGGCCCTTACCCATGCGTACCAGGTTTACGTACCTGGTCCCCTCTCCACACCTCGCCTCCCCGACACAGTCCTTTCTTTGGTCCAGCTGAAGATGGTGGTATACCTCAATTCTAAGCCATCTCCTGAAGTGATTCGATTTCTTAGGTTTCTCCCATGGACATATGAGATATACTTGTTAATAAACTCCTGTTCGTTTTTCCTCTTACGAATCTGTCTTTTGTTAAATGGGTCCCAGCCAACATTTAGAAGGAGAGAGGAAACATCATTTTTCCCTCTCCTGTAGCATCAACATCATGAATATCCATTTAGGTGTTTACCGTCATCGCCAAATGAACTTCTAGCCAGAGATAAGGGGATTCAAGGACAAGAGTGGTACCCACACCATACACAGGGTGTGTGCACACTGAATTACATTAATTTCTTATGAATAGTATAATTATATTATATTGTACTGGGGTGGGGTTAAAGGTATTAAATTGTTAAATGTCTGCATTTAAATCAAACTATGACTTTTAAAATTCTGATACAGCTTTAAAAAAAAATACAATATACATGCAACCTCAAAATTTACGAGTGACCCACGACCTCTTTTTATGTCTAAGAGGCCTGGATGTGCACCAAAGTTTGCAGTGAGCTTTGATTATGCTGATTATAAACCAAAAATACGTGGCACCCAGTATGACAAGTATAAGAATATTTATGGCAACAAGAGAGCAAATTAATAGAAATTGGAACTGTCTTGGAAAATCTGGAAGGAATGTTGTCATAGTATAGATGTTTGGAAATTTCTTCTGCAAAGTGCAGCTCCCTCTATGACACCCAGGGAGAGTTCTAATCAACCTTTTCTTCAGCATTGACAGACCATTTTAATCTCTTTAAAATAATGTAATTTTACATTTATCCATTCTTCATGTTACATCAGACACCACGGGCATAAAAGCTATCTGTGCATTGTTTGGTTCTATTAAATATTCATTACCATTAGTACCGACTAGACCCAATGACATAACTATGGTATCGAGTGTTATCCTTTGCGCATAACCAAAAATCTCATAGACCAGACCTAGAAGTAACTAGAAATCTGTGAAGTGTTGATCTTCTTATGTAAACCTAACCAAAACATTAATGGGGAGAGCTGTTTAAAAACAGCTCCTCGAGAGGAGGCCTGGAGTGTTTGCCCCTTCGGTGCACGGAGCTGAGTGTTTGGCTCTGAGAGGTGTTTCGGAAATATTTGAATTGGCCTGAATTCCCGTGTTCAAGGCAGAAGTGAGCGCCCTGGATGTGGACTGTTTGTTGTGGTTGCAGTTGCCAACACTGCTTCTCAAACTTTAAGAGACATGTCAGTTGATGACACTATTCTCATCTTCTGGGCATGCTAAAGAAAAAGGACATCCCGGGCAGGGAACGGGCTTGAAAGCAAGAGTACGTGTGTCTGGAGTGAGGGGAGAATGAAAGGGGGGGGGATGACGCCACCACTCTGCGGAGAGCTCTGGTACTTTCCAGAGAGCAGATAAAATCCCCTCAGAAAACAAACAGATCAACTTAACTGTCAGCTCTGCAGAGATTCAATTCTCCAAAGGAGGAACTTCTCTTTGTTTAAAGGAGATTAGCATTTTAAAAAGCCCCTTCCCCCCCTCCACTTGTGGCCCAAGTCAGTCCCTGCTCAGGAACTCCCCTGTGAGCGGACCTCCACTGGTCTCCTCAAGTGGTCAGCGAGCTGAAGCCAAACTTTGAGGATGATTAGAGATCTAAAGGATGGTCCATGAGGTGAACCGTAAGATTACATGTTCTGGAAAAAGATCTATTGAGCCTGTGGATAAGAAATAATAATTATACAACTGAAGAACCAAAAGGAAAAGAAAAGGAAATGAGTTGATGGATTCCATTATAGATTTAGTGCTTTCTAGCTACCTGAATTTGCTTTTTTCCCTCCCTTGGTCTGCCCTGCCCTGCCCTGCCCTGCGCAGGGTGATTCACCGAAGAGTGAATTGTAACATGCACGGGGGTCTCATGAAAATTAGAGATAGGACACAGCCCTCTGGAAGCTTCTCAGGAGAGGCAGAGAAGCTGTAGTTTGGAGATGACGCTTGTGTCACATCCCTTCTCCCTCCCACTCTCTCATTCTTGAATTTCTGAAGCAACATTCTCTTAACAATGATCACCTAGTAATAATAAAAATGGTAATGTAACAGAAGAAGAAAGAAACAATTAATAATGACTTGGGGCTAAAGAAGTTTTCGTACTAAAAAAAAAATGTTACCCTGCACCACAACTTCAGCTGTGCCTCCTGCCAGATCCTATCTTGTAGCAGGACTTTTTTTTTTTCCATGATGTACAGTTACTAATTATGTAACTGGAGAATTAGACACTAGGACATGTATCCAGTCTCTATTACCATCCTGCAGAGAAACGGAACACTGAATTCCAGTACTGAATGTATCATTTGGAGTGCTACATCAGCTCTTCAAAGGGAAGCATAATTTCTAGGGCTGAAGAAGCAGCTACTAAAATCACAGTTTACATGGAACTGTTTGATCACTGTCTAGGTTAAAACAGGTCATTCTCTTGGTTTTGGTGTTGCTGCTATTTTCCTTTCTCTGCCATGCTGGTGGCTCACTGATCCTGTGTGTGTGTGTGTGTGTGTGTGTGTGCGCGCGCGCGTGTGTATGTATTCAGCCATCTGCACTTTTGTGTCTGTGGCATGCTTATCTAGTCATGGCCTCCTCAGGCTCAGCATCTACACCTGCACACGTAGTGCACTGCACAACTCCACTGGATGAGGCAGTGATGCCGTGAGTAAAAATCATGACCACTGCCATGTCTAATATAGGCCCTCAGCATAGAAGAAAGAAGAACTACCCTCTTTTCTCCTGCGAGGAGGAGCAATAGGTTAAGTAGGGACAAAGGTCATAGACAAGATGGAAGGGATTTGGGAGGGGAAGGGAGGAATCTTTTTATCTTTGCTTGTGGGTATGGACTTACCAAGAATCAAAGGTAGATGCCTGGGGCCTTAGGTAAGTGAGGTGGTTTCTCCAGCCTGGTTGCTGACCAGGAGTGCCCCAAGCTCCCAAGGCAACTGTGGAACCAACCGCTGGTCCGCCCTGGAACGAATGAAAGCCTTAGAGCCTGACGGGGAGGGGGGTGTGTGTGTGGTGCCTACCTCTTCTGTGCACCCTAGCCCTACCTCCTTGGCTCGGAACCTCCTGGTTCCGAATCCCCTCTGAGAGTGACGGTGTGGCCAGGGGAACCCAAGAGACTCATCCTCCACATTAGCTTTGCATTTTCTGCGCTTTAAGGTTTTCCCCAACTTTTTATGTAAACTTACACATTCTACTGGCCCTTTTAGGTGGTGGTGGAGGTTCCAATTTGATTCTATAAGGATTCTGGGGGCTGTGCCCAGGTATCTGCATTTTTAAAAGGCTCTCAGTGGATTCCAACATTTATCTGTTTGAGCAAGGCTGTGATGGGGCTAGCGAGTGAGCTGGGGTTGGAATCCAGACGCCCGTTCGGGGCTCTCTACTTCCTGGGTCCCATTCTGTGCTGTGGTGTGCTCCATCCCACCTCCTCATTCATCCCAAAGCGTCCCAAAACCCCGCTGGGCGACTCTCAGCAGGGCCACTCTCCGGCTCCAGAGGTGAGACCTCTCTCGGCACCCAGAAAAATACATATGGAGAAGGCAGCTTGTTTGGTGTGCCGACTGCCTTCACGTGACCCAGCGCTCCTACTTGTGGAACACACCAGCCAGTCTTTCCTTTTCCGTTTTAGTCAGTGCCCTCAGGCCAATCTCTGCCTTTTAAGGATCTTGTGAGGTCTGCACCCAGACTGACAGGATTCTAATGTTGTCTGGATGATGATCCGAATGACAGCACCTCCTCTTTATAGAATATTGGATTCACGCTACGCATCAAAGCTGTCGAGGAACTGCGGACAGTCTGTTGCTCGATCTGGACTTACTGAAAAATTACCAGAGAATGGAGTTTTGCTACCCAGAGGAACAAGAGCAGAAGTTGGGCAAAGGGGGCGGGTTAAAGGTTGGGGATCCGTGGGTGTTTGTCTTCTGACTAGGATGCTGGTGGTTTAATGGTGGAAATGTATACACGAGGCTAAATATTGGGATTCACGATGATGTGAACATCTGTGGTCAGTAGTGGGAGGCTGCAGAGGCCTTGGCTTCACCCCCGGCCCGTGGACGGCCATCTTCGGCCGGCCATCTTCAGCCTGCCACGGCTCTGCTCCATCTGTGTGCTCTGTCAGAGATAATGGAATCAGACAGGCCCACGGAGACCTCTTTTCCCTCCTCACAAATTTTTAATAAAACCCTTTGAACAACAGAGCTGGGCATCTCTGAAGCCTGAAATTAAAGCGATAAGATGGAAGATTACTCACTTGTCAGTCTGCACCAAACTGCATCACCGACACAAATTCCAGGGGAGTTTTTCTAAATCTGCCGACAATGTGAGGCTCTCCATCTGGAGGCTTTTCTTTCTTATTTCCATAGGAAGATACAGCACCAAGGAAGAGAAGAGAGACACTTCATTCTCTGCCACCAACAACATGTGAATCAAGCCCTGAATCGGGTTTGCACAAAAAGTAATTTTGGGAGAGGATCGCCTTTGAATAAGTAAGTGTCCTCAATTCAGACTTGCTGAGACAGAATGTAATCACAGTTGTTCGTTCCAGCCCCGCCACTCATCTGTCTGCCTTCCAGGAGGAATGGCCACGCTGGTGTCTGGACATGCTGGGTTCTCATGTTCACGTTGGCCTTAACGCACACTCTCTACCTGGCACAGGAGGATGACGTCCAGCACGCCCGGCCTCGTGGAGCTCACGGGCCAGAGGGAAGGGTGACAGCAGACCAACACATAAGTCCTATAATGGGATGTCAGGTACCGCTGAGGGCCAGGCCATGGGCTCTGGGGTATGGGAGAACAGGGATATCTTAGACAGGGTGTTTGGAAAAGGCCTCTGAGCTCCAGGTTGTAAATTAAGTATCTTGTAGGCTGGCCTCTTTTTCAAAGCAAAAATCTTGGCATTCATTCTGCAAGTAAAACTGTTCGGTTTTCTTAAAAAGAAACTTTATTTAGCCCTGGCTGAAATTTAAGAAAGAATTAATAGCTCTCTTTTTTCTTCTCCCCTCCCTTCCTTCCACTGCTCTCTCTCTCCCTCCCCTCCCCTCCCTTTTCCTCTTGCTTTTCCCTCCTCTCCTACCTCTCTCTTTCATCTTTCTCTTCTCTGGACTATCTACATAGCAAAGGAAAATAAATGTGAAGTGTTTCTGTTCCTTTATAAATTGGGGCTCTTTCTGAATCATAAGCTCTCTTAATACCTCTGCCTTCCCACACCTTCTGGCTGGGCTCCCCCATAATGTAAATCTTACAGCGGATTTCTGGGGGGCTCTGGCCCAGACCTGTAATGTATATATTAAAATGCATGGGCCTTGTGCTGAAAATGCCTGATGAAAACAGTGAACTGCGGTCTAGGTTCTGTAGTAATGTCACATCATTTTCCACATTAAAGCACTGAACCTAAATGAGGGACCAATGGTGTCCATGACCTTAGAATAGAGCTGTAGTCTTTTTTGAGAAAATGTATTCAGGACTGTATGGGTCTATGTCCTGGCAGGAAATACAGTTCCACTCAAGTGGTTTAAGTGAAGAGAATGTAATGATGGGGCTCCTGGGAGAGGTGGGGGTGGGGGAGGGAGAAAACCGTGGATGGCAAGCATCCAGAGATTAGCCAGAGCAGAAAGCCATTATCACTTTCAGGGCTGAAGGGCCAGGGGAAGGGGATTTTTTTCCCAGAATCCACTGAGAAGAGAGTTCTGCAGCCAGTGACCTGACAGGATGCTGCCTGTCAGCGATCAGGAGTGGAGCAGGGGCGAGCAGAGAGGCAGCCTGCAGCCTCCTCTCACTCTCTGGTCTCAAATCCAACCAGAAGCCGGCTGTCGGATGCAGAACAGGACAGAGAAAGGCAGAGACAGGAGCTTGAGGAGAGCAGGTGCAAATTCTGGAGCACAGTGACCCTACCTACCACTTCCCTGCTTATTAGATGCTTGGTCTGTATGTGCGTCTGCAGCGGCTGCTATAGCAGTCGAGTCTTCCTTTCTTCTTCAGTTGTCACAGCCAAGTATCCAGCAAGGTCACACTTGGCAAATGGGCTCCCTGATCAAAGCGTTAAGGTGACCTAATTCAATCCCATCTTTTAATTTAATCCATTTCCAGCAGTTGGTCTTTGAAGACTTGATCTGGTCAAGCGTCCTGGCCACGGGTTCTTCCCTCCCCAAGTTCCTCTTTTGTATTGTCAGATAAAAGAGCATTTCAAAAGAATTTAAATATTTCCTTTTTAAATAAACTTATAAGAATTTCCCCTTTGATTCAGTTTTGAGGGCCTGTCTATAATTTTCTTATTCCTTCCTAATACTTTCTTTCATAAAGAAATTTAGGACTTGAAAGTCATCTGAAGGCCATTTTTTCTGTCACAGAAGCCATAACGATGAGAGCAGGGCTATCAGGGGCCTGTTGTCACAGCCTGGTTCTTGCTGAAGCCTTTCCACTGGCTGCATTTGCTGGCTCTGGCTACAATTATTTCATGGCTTGCATTACAGGCCACAGCAGTTCCTTTCTTAGCTGAAATAGTTTCCTTGGCCTTGGCTGAGAGGGTTTTTTTTTTTCCCATGAAAAAAGACAACCCTTGAGAACTTGGCCAAAGGCATACATTTACACAAACCTACCCAATAAATCTGAGTGTCAAAAATGTAATGGTTCAGCTAATGTTTATTGTGAAAAATGGTCATTGTCTACAACCTCACCCACTTTGAAGAAACAGATCTCCCCACTGCTTCCTGGGAAGAACCCTTTGCTTTGCTGTGTTCTATGTGTGAATGGAGAAAAACCACCTTTAAACTGACATTGATCCACAGGCTTAACCAACCCAAAGCCCTATAGAGGGCATGTCAGCTCATCTGAAAGCTGAATGGCATTACTAATTAGGCCTGGGGTTTATGCTTCTGTTTATTAGATAGTGCTTCCCAAGCACTTCCAACTATCCCTTTTTGTAGCCTGACAGTGAGGAAGGCATTGTGGAAAAAAAAAAAAAAACCCTCATCAATATTATGTTTTACTGAGACACTCAAGGCCTTAGTATAGCACGGAAATCATGTCAACTCTATGCATAGCTCTGGAAAGTGTAGGTGGCTAAACTTGAAGAGAGGATCTCCACTCACAAATATATATCTTCTGTCCCTTCCATGTTAAAGACCATGGCCTCCTGTCCCTTTCACCTGTCATGTCCTCAGAAGTCAAGTTGGATGGGGGCAGGTGAGAATTCAGCATAGATGTTTTTACTTAAGTGCCGATGAGCTGTGGTGTCAGAAACTATAAAAAAGCCATCAACATGGTAGCCAAAAGCAGAGGGAAGAAAGTCCATACAAAGCACAGCTGTTGAGATCATTCTATTTCTTATGTGCTGTTTTATTAACAGTCTGTTCCCAGGTCTGTTGTGTGAAACAGGAGATGTTCTCGTCTGCCCTGGTCTAGCTTTCTTTGTGCCAACCTAGAACAGGTATCCGGTACCAAGGTCCGGGTAATAGTTCTTCTCCATAACTTGGTGGGCAGTCCCTCTATCTAGGTTGGCAGCAGGAGCTATTTACACTCTTGAATACAATCAGAGAGGAAGGTCCTGCTGGTTCCTGACCCGGAGGGAAAAGAAAAGAGCATTCCTGCCTGGCATGTTCTGGAACGTACATCAGCTCCTGAAATGACTCAGTTTCCGGGGATGCAGAATTTTCAAACTTCAAGAGACTGAAATTGTAGAGCCTCCTGAGTCGCTAAGTTGATGTGCAGACACCCAGCAGGCATCTGGGCGTCTGCGCTGGCATCTCTTCGATGATAAAAGCTGCACTTACTAATTGTGAGCACGCTATTTAGAAATTGTTGAATGGAACCTGGATTCAGATCACATTCTTTCCCGGCTAAAATCCCTTCCATGATTTTTCACTGAAATGAGAGTAAAAATCTCAGCCTCTCCCCGGCTTTTTCCGAGCCCTCCCTACTTGCCAATCTCATTTCTCTTCTCTTTCTCTCTGTTTTACTGGGCTCACGCCACAGGCTGGCTTCGTTTCTGTCCCTCAGACACCCTAAACTGGTTCTTCCATCGGCACCTTTGCACTCCAGGCCTGTCTCAGCTCAACGTGTCTCCTTGTCAGAGAGGTCTTTCTCTTTGAGCCATGCTTTCTAAATAGAGCTCCTAGGGCAGACACGCTCCTACTCACCATCTCACTCTCTTTATTTCCTTCAGAATAATGATGACAATCAGGTTCTTTTTCTCTTTTGGTCTGTTTCCTCCACTAAAATTTCCAAAGGTGCTGTGCCTTGGTCACCACAGTATCTCCATTAGCAAGAACAGAGAATGCCATGCAGCACAACTCAAAATATAATCACTGAATGAAGTAAGTGAAGCCTATGGGCTAATATTAATGTCCAGTATAAATCCTTGGGAATATGAGCATGTTAAGTTCACAGTCACATGTTCTTAGGGCCCAAGACCACTGAGATTCGAAGCATCAAAGCAGGATCAACCCATGCTGGGTGGAGTGGGGGGCAGGGGTTAGAGTGAAGGCGGAGCTTGAAGTTTATGAATTAGTGAAGTTAACTATGACCACTAGAAGAATTCTAGAGAAGTGTCCACCTTCCTCTCTCTTTCTCCCTTTTCTTTTTTAATTTGGTTGCAAATATGGGCAGTGATTCAAGTTCTGACAAAGACTTTTTAATCTAAGCTTTATTGAAAATGAAGTAATGCTTTTTTAGCTTTCTTTCAGTGTTCCTTTTCTGCCAAATGGATATCATTTATTTCTTTTGTAATAAAGGCTATAGATATTTCAGTTGGTATGAGGTAAGATCTTATATATTAATTTCCATGCTTTTCTTCCTTCTCCTTATATCCTGACACTTTTTGTAGTAGCTAGAGGGTCCACACTGATACAACAGAAATGAGGATTTTTGTATCCAAAATTTGTAAAGGAAAGAAATAGTTAAGTGCAGGTTTGCTTGTTTCTGCCTGTCAAACATCCTGAACTGGTTCTTGCATCAGGAACCAGTTACTAATGGGGTTTAATCTGGATCAAAAGCAAAGGTTCTGAGGGGAACTGAGCACCCCACTTACGAGTTTGTGCCAAAACAAAGCTTGAAAAGAAAACCAGGGTGGGGGTTGCTGAGGGCAGTGGGAACAGTAGACCTTGCCCACTCTGCCCCTCCTTGGAGCACAGAGAGATTTATGTGGGATGTGACCTGTAAGGGGAGACCGGGGTCCCAGGGGAGAGGATAAAGTGAGAGGTGGCAAAGGACAGCCGCATGAAAGACAAGCGAAAGCTGCAGGGGGCCACCTCTCTTTATTCATCACCAGGGCAAAAAGCCAGTGAGGTGGGTCTCTCCTGTGTCAGGAGAGGTCTTGCCTATGTCCGGAGGGGGACTTTCTCCACAGCTGCCTGGAGCTCGGCCCTCAGCAGAAGGACACTGTCTGAGACCTGAGACTTTGCAGAGCTCCCATCTAAGGATCCCGTTTGGAAGCTACCCTTCGGCACAGAGGGTGAGGTCCTTGGGCCCCTCGGAGAGGCAGTGAGAGGAGGAACAACACATATGTGAGTAGAGCTGGAGAGCTGGGAAATTCATTTCTTGTACACAGATTGTTCACTAGGAGAGGAAGATATCTGGCAGAATATTGGTCCGTGCCTTGTGTCACAAATAAGCCCAACCGTGGTCTCATTTCTAATTTAGGGACCTCCTATAACGTGTTTCTTGGAGGACTCTGGTCTTGAGAAAGTAAACTGCACAAATCAGTTTTTAGAATGTAGGCGTCCAAAAGGTAAATAAGCAAGCACTGTGGGCCAGCTCCTGACATCATCGCTGCAGAACCTGTGAGCTGCAGATCCAACCCATATCCGAGACCGCCCGCACTTGACCCTTCAGGGGAGAAATACTTTATACCGTTTAAAGGAGTCCTTACCCCCCCAGCCTCTTGGAGACTCCCAATCCTACCAAATTATGGAAGTCAGCAGGACACTGAGAAGCTGGCATGACGAAGACATCTTGAAACTTATCCTTGTTTTATTATACATCATCCTCTCTAGAAAAGGGACTCGCCAGCCCTAATAGCCCTCTCAGTGGGAAGCGGCTACAGTGGTTTTCCTTTTTCTCCCCCAAGGAAAAAACACCAACATTCTAACACTTCAGCAGGTTATCAGGGGTTTAATTGTCTAACCGTGGCTGCCTCTTCCTTATTATTCCTGCAAGGGCCATAGTCCTTTGGCTCTTAGGTCAACACTCTGAAACACGGAAGGGCCCCATCCTTGGGGTGGTGGAGTCTTCAGTAGCCTGGCAAGAACATGGGGTGGCCCGCGGACCCACTCCCTGCGTTCTCTGCTCATTCTGGGTCTGTTACAAGAAGCCTGCCCGGAGGTCTGTTGGCCTCCCTGCCTTGGGCAGCAGCTGCTGGGTCAGAGCAGACACACAGTGGTGGGGGGGGGAGAGTGTGGGGACGTACCTGTCAGTTCCCCTGCTGCCCTATTTGCTACTGCCTTTCCCACCCTCCTGAAAACTGGTTTTCTTGTTCCTTTTTTTTTCTTTTCCCCATTTCATTTCCACGACCTATGGAGTTCAAGCAGTTCATTTCGCCCTGCTTCCTGGATCTGAATGCTTATTGTCCACAAACACTGCTCTTTGGAAGGGGGACTGGATCCTGGTTTCCAGATCATGTGGACTTGACTTGTGACTATTAGTATGGGAAGAATCTGTGGCAACCAGTGGTCAGTCCATCTTCCATTCTGCCTTCCACGAGAGGGTTAACCAGTGGGGAGCGCGCAGAGCCCAGAGCTGGTCTCTCTCCAGTGTTCCCCGGCTGATAGGCTGCAGGGCTTACCATATTAGGAGTGTGTGAAGATTCAGCTGCCGGTGTACACAGCAGGAGCTCTCCTGTCAGTCTGAAATGCAGGCGCTATATTTAGCAACAGGCACTTGGGAATAGCAGCTTCGTGTGGGAGTGGGTTGTTGAAATACAGATGTGTACTGAATCTCCACTCCAGTCCCTGCAGAGGCTGGACACTGAAGCCCTAGGAGCGAGCTGGCCTCCCCCCCCCCCCACCTCGTCCAGAGCGTCTGGATGGCATCTTTTGCAAGTCTAGAAGAATGATTCAGTGTCTTTCATCTCTGCTGCTTTTTTCACATGGAGGGAAGAAATCCTGACCCCAAGAGCCATCACTCAAAATGTTGTAAGCAGGGACCGTCCTCCGTCCAGCCCTCTCTTCCTCGCCAGTGTCACATTAACTAACCACTAAGACAAGTGGAATAATTTTATTACCTTATGACTTCTCGACTTAGGAAATAAATAAAAGGAAGCACCTCCCTTTGGTTTTGCAGGAAACGTATCTTTGGTTACATTACAGAAACCCTTGGGTCTCAACATATGGCTTCTTTTATAAAATATAACTGTATACATTAAATATAATCATTGCATAGGAATTGATTTCTTATAAGTCCATACAAATTTATGCAATATAGTAACATTCTAGGAAAGTAAATATTAATGAAAAACAGTCTTGTAGATGAAGTTGTTAACTCACTTGGTGATATGGAAGTCAGTGCCTTGTTTAACCAATGGGTGGTAGCTCTGTTTTAAGGGTGATTTGTTTATCCAGGAATAATCAGTTCCAGGGCCATCTTTAGCTCTCTTTCTCGCTCTCTTCTGGATGTCTCTCTCTCTCTCTGCGAAATTTGCCACTTCAATTGACAGAGACTCTAGGTTAAACAGATTGGCTAAGGTCGTTTCTAACTGTGAGCCTCGGGAGACCTTTAAGAAATGGGATTCTCCTTATTTCCGCATACTGACATCTGCTGCAAATCCATGAATTTCTTCAGATTATTTGGTAGTTAGCTAGAGAGTTTTAATCAAAATATTGCCTAGGCCTGAAGTTTCTCGTTGGGAAATTCATTTGAATAAAAAATCAAAGCCATAGCGTCTTTAACCACCATCCAGTACAGCCAGGATGCCTCAGAGCTCCAGGTAGGATGAAATGATCGGGCCACTTACATGGCTTTGGTTGAAACTAACAAACTGTAGTATAATCGAGTATGTGTGATCTGTTTAGAACTCCCAATAATCTGGTAATCAGAGACCTTTTGGATGCTGCAGGAGGGTATCTGGATCCTTATAGCAAAAGAATTTAACTAGGTCAGCACTTTTTTTCATGTGCAGTCATAGGACTGATCATTACTATTCAACACAAGCCTGCACAGAGGATATAAAATGTACATTATGACCAGATATGGAAAAAAGAAAAGGTTAACCATGGCACTTCAGTGCAGACCCAGAGGCGCCTGGAAAAACTGAGGTGGGGCAGATATTGGGGACAGAGGCAGGGTCAAGGGAGGAGGCAAAAGGCTGAGCCTTGTGTACTGACAGCTAGAGACCAAAGCCCAGGAAGAAGCTGGAGTGGAGGACCCCGCCCGGGATGGCCGGTCTGCAGAGGCACGCAGATGGAGTGTGGTCATGGGGAACCTCAGGAAGGCAGTGTTTAGAGATTGGCTACCCGGCGCCAGGGACCTGCCCCTAGAAGACCAAACACCTTGGAGTCCAGTGGTAGTTTGGAAGGGGTAGCGGGAGAGGCAGAGGGGGATGCAAAGCAGACACGCATTCAATGAGGAATTAGAATACTTATGATTTCAAGATGAGCGCTCAGGCATAGACAAATCAGCAAGAATCTAGCTTCCAGATAATTACAGTTCATAATAATGATTATGATAACTGTTGCTCATTGCCCATTATGTGCCAAGCACTGGAAACATGGAGCTAAGCACATTGCATGCACTGTCTCATCTATTTTTATAGCAACCTTATGACGTTGATTCTCTTCTTTTCATCATTGAATAGATGAGGAACCTGAGGCCCAAAGAGGTACTTGGTTAATAAGTGATAGAGCTGACATTTGAATCCAGCTCTCTCCGCCTAGAGCCCCCAAACTTAACAACGTCATCATGCTGACTACCCAGATGCTACAGACCTTAAAACAAGTTTCGGGCTTGATCTGAGGGGAAAAGTACAAGCTCTGTCTCTAGAACTGTTATTTTTCTCTCTACGAGTTGAATCTGAGGCTGTTTGTTAAACAAAGTACTTATTATATGTAAGGCATTGGGCTAAGTGCTAGGCCTACGGAGAGAAATTTGACAGAGTCCCTCCAGGAATATTGTAGTGGACAACATAAATCAGGCACAATGTGGTCAGTGCTTAAAGGGCTAGATATTAAGTGCTGATGGGAAAGCGAAGGGAACCAGAGAAAGCTTGAGGAGGTGCTACTGGGGAGCCTTGAAGGAATCAGAACAGTTTGGCAGGTGGACAAGGCAATGCAGTATATTCTAGGTGGAGAGGGGAAATTACTCGAAGTATGAATCATCAGGGATCTACAAGTAGCCTGGTAAAGGTGGGTGGAGTGGTGGGAAATGAATCTAGGAAAGTAGGTGGAAAACCATATTATAAAAGGCCAAACATGCCAGAGTAAGGAGGTTAAAGTCCATTGAGTTCAGAAATAGAGCTCCTAAAATCTCCTTGTACTAAGGTCAGGACTGATCTCAGGGATGATTCTGCAGGACAGTGCTAGAAACGTCAGCTTGGGGGTAAAGAAGAGATCCTGAGATAAGCAACCAGCACATCCTGATAAGACCCAGATAAACAAGGTTCAATAATTTGTCCTGTAGGGTCATAACTGTATTTTGGAATAAATAGGTAAGCCATCCACCTTTGCTCTACAACACCCTTATCCCATTAGTCTGAGTTGCTAATGAAAACTTGTTTCAGTACTCACAAAGATTTCCAATTTCCTTTTAACCTTCAAGAAGCTGATTAAATTAAGCACTATTGACATCCAGGCTCTTAAAATAGAAACTCACTGAAAGGGATCAGCAGTCAGAATAACACATCTAGTGTCACCCTCTCGTTTCCCTCTCTGGCACCGTCCCTTGCCTCAGGGACAGGATATTTTTCATGGATGAAATTCTGTCAGCTTATAGGTTTCCCTGCTGAACCCCATTCTCTACGCTTTGAGTAGCTGCTTGCTGAGGAAAATCCCAGAACCAGACTGATTCCTTTCACTTTAAGTTGGTTGCTTTAACTTTAAACTCTGGATAAAAACCTCAGGTGGGTACTCGAGAATGGCCCGTAATCCTACTGTGCTTCCATAGGAAGTACACTCACCTGTTCTTCTAGATATTTCCTTTCCCTGGCTCCTCCAACTTTCCATGTGTGTCCTCCTCCCAACTAGTGACCTCATCTTATCACTCGGAAAACGGAGACCCTCAGAGGGGAAAACAGGATCTTCCTCCAATCTCCCCTCTGAATCTGTCACACCTGTGCCTATCAGAGGTCAGTTCCCGCACCTGTTCAGGACTTTACCCCTCCTGTGATCCCCTCTCTCTTCTGCACCAATTTTTTTCTTCTCTCCTGGGCCATCCATTAGTGTGGGATTATATGCTAGTATCTCCCACCTTTAAAGAAAGATCTTACGTTTCCCCATCCTGCCATCCCTCCACACACTGCATCACTTCTGAGCTGTGTTTCGAAGTAAGACTTCTGGAACAAGTTGTTTAAGTCTGGGCTCTGTACTCCTCATCTGTTCAAGTCATCCCGATGTATGACTCCACTGAAACCGCTGTTAGGTCTATTCTGCACCTGCACTGGTAGAGCTGAAAGGGTTTGGAGAACACAATCCTGCTGCCTGGCTTCACTTTCATTTTGTGGTCACTGACTACTAGTGGGTCCTTAATGCTGCCCTATGTCTCGCTAGTTTATCTACACTCCTAATCTCCTGAGTATTTTATGTTTTCTCTGCTCTCCAATACCTTCCCATTCGCACTTGGGTAAATGACCTTGCTTCCTTCTACCTTTCCGTTTTACAGAAAACTGAAACAGCCCAAAGAGACCTTCCACAGGTGCACACAGCTGAGTACACCCAGCACTTGTACCTACGTCCAAGCTTCTGCCCTGTTAACTCAGGCCCTGAATGTTGACCTGCCCCTCCTGAAGGGTGAGCCCTCCTTTTGTGCACCAGATCCCTCTTCTCTCACCTGCCCACTCACTGTTCCAGCAATTCTGCCCTCCCCTCTCACATCGTCAATGCTTCCCTCGCTACTAGATTTGTCCCAGCAGCCTACACATGTGTCACTTCTTCTGTGAAAAGCCACAGTAGCAACAAAAACTTCTCTTGCCCCCTCCTCCAGCTACTACTCCATTTCTCTTCCCCCTTGTATACCCCATTTCTTCCAAAAAGTGGGCTACACTTGATATCTCCTGTTTCTCTCTTCCCACTCTCCTGAATCCTCTCCAGTCCCACCAAGGAATCTCTTGATCTACTCCAAGAAAACTCTTCTTAATGAAATCAGCCAATGGCCTCTACCTCGCTAACTCCAAAGGTCAAGGCCCTTGTTTGACCTATCAGCATTTGCTCACACTTCTCTTGTGAACACTGGCTTCACCTCACAACTGGGACCTCCCAAGAATCTACTTTTCCATTTACTTCTTTGGCAGCTCCTGTCAGACTCCTTTCTGGGTTCTTCTTCATTGTCTTAATGTTGGAGAGGAGCAGGGACCAGTGTGTAAACCTTATCTCTTTCTTTTCTATGCTCTCCCTCTTGCTGGTCTCATCCAGTCTCTCGGTTTTAAATCCCATATACGTGCTCTGATTTCGTATACCCACCCCCGTCCTCTTTCCTGAACATACATGAATCCTGAGATTCATGTATGTGTCCAAATGCCTGTTCACTTTCTCCATAGGCAGAGTTAATAAGCACTTCAAACTGAACAAGCCCCACACTGAATTCTTCATTTTCTCCCCCCAAAACCTGTTTCTTCTGTAGTCTTCAATAACCTTGATTGAAGTTTCTCAGACCACAAAACGTGAAGTCACCCTTGACTTCCTGTATCTCTCACGTCTCACATCCTATTCATCAGCAAAACCTGTTGGCTCTACCTTCCAAAGAACCTTCACTGTTAATAATCCGGCCAAGCATCCTCATTTATTGCCCAGATTACTGAAGCAGCTTTCAGTATAGTGTGTTGTTAACACAGCAACCAGAATGATCCATTTAAAACCCAAGTCAGGTCACAGAAATCATCTGCTCAACATCTCTCCATCTCACTCTGCAATAAAAGTCTGAGTTCCTGGGGCGCCTGGGTGGCTCAGTTGTTAAGCATCTGCCTTCCGCTCAGGTCATGATCTCAGCGTTCTGGGATGAGCATGATCCCGGAGTCCTGGGATGGAGCCCCACATGGGGCTCCCTGCTCAGCGGGAAGCCTGCTTCTCCCTCTCCCACTCCCCCTGCTTGTGTTCCTTCTCTCGCTGCCTCTATCTCTGTCAAATAAATAAGTAAAATCTTAAAAAAAAAAAAAAAAAGTCTGAGTTCCTGCTACATCTATGAGACTTGCCTGTCGTGACCCCATTCCACTTCTGCTTTCCCGAGATCCCTCTGCTCTCCCACTCGGACCAGTCTGGCCTTCTTGCTATTCTTTCATAGGCCAGGCACATTCTTGCCTCAGGGCCTTTTCAATCATCCTCTGCTCTGCCTGGGAAGTTTTCCTCCAGATATCTGCCTGGCTCATCCCTCACTTAAGGGCCCTACTGAGATGTCACCTTTCTGTGTAGGTCATCCCTGACCAGTCTAAAATTCCCACCCCCACCCCCTACCCCAACACGTCCTTTCTCCGTGCCCAGCTTTACCTTTCACCTCAGCACTTCCTACTCTCTTCCATACTGTATATTTTATCTTAGGATCTGCCTCTCCCACTGGAAGGGAAGCTTCCAAAGGCAGGGATTTTTCGAACATTTCATTCCCCACAGTATCTTCAGGGCCCAGTTTTCTCCACTGTCAACAGGCCGAGGAAGATAAGGACAGAGAAGGTCTAAAACCTTTTTTGCTGACTAGGCACAGACTGAAAAGGCAGACCTGGATGCAACCCCTTTATTCTCCCAGCTTCCCACTTCATTATCTGTAAGACTTTGGAAGAATGAACATCTTCATGTCTCGGTTTTTCTAACTACCAATAGGGAATCATAAAGCATCTACCTCCATTATTAAGACTAAAGGTTAATACATGTCTAGTACTTAGAGCAATGCCTGAACATAATGCTATCTGTCGTTACTCTCATTGTACTCCTTATTGTTACGGAAACACCCTCCCCTCTGCTTCCATAATACCACGGGTTTCTGGTTTCTGCTTACATTTTCCATGGAAATCTAGGGTTTGTGCGTGTGTGTGTTTCTTAAAATGGATAACACATCTTCACTCAACTACAGAACAAGCCCCAGCCGGAGCACTGGAATAACTAGAGCTTTAATTGGGAGGAATGAATCCCCACTTAGAAGGAAACCCACTAATTTTATATAACCAGGTCTTATCAAGTAAGCTCGGAACCTCCTGCTTAGGAAACCTGACTTCAAGCACGTGATCTCGTTTCCCAGTTCCTCATGCGCATACATATAGATTGCTTCTTTGTATTCGGGTAGGGAATGCTACGCACTGTAGGCTGTCAAAATGCACTTATATTTGATTTTTTAATGACATCAAAGTAGCGGCTTAACCCAGAATCCCAGGACTTACTCAACAGGAAAAACAGAGACTGGCCTTTGGTAATTCTTTGGCTCAGATATGAATCCATGACGCCTGGGAAAAGGAGTCTTTTTTTCTTTTTTTCTAAAATATTAATCAACTGTCCTTCACTAAAATAGATTGATTTTAATGGAGAAGAAATAGAAATTGATTCTGATCCCAACTTTGCTGTGCATGAGTCTTTTGACAAACACGAAAGTAAAATTTAAAAAAAAATCAATTTATGTGTAAGTAAAAAGAATGATAAAAATTAACATTAATGAGAACAGAAAAATAGAATCCTACCAACCAAGTTTCATTTGGGGACATTTCTTTGTAGTCTTTGGTTCAGCAGAGTTTTAAAGAAGAATTTTGCAGCTTCCTGTCTATATTATACAAAAGGATGTCCTAGATCCTCTGATCTTCCCCAGGACACGACCCCACCCAAGCCTCAGGGAAAGGCCTCTGTCTTAGATTCCAGGCCTTCTCTCCTACAGTGTCCCTCTGACTTCACCTTAAGACAACTCCTTCCTTTCCCTAGGGGCCTTCTGCGTGCTCTTCCTTCCTTCCACTCCCTTCCCTGAGCCCCTTCCCAGTCAGACCTGACCTTGAATAAACATATGCATCCTGAAATATTATTGATTAATTATACTTTTTATGTTGTTTCTAGATACTTAGCATTTTATCAGAGGGTAAGTCCCCTTTGTGGTTAAAGTCAAAGAAAGAAAATCTGACTTGTGAAACTTTATCCATCAGCCCTCTCAGGGGGCAAGCGTTTCTGATAGGAGAGTCTTCCAAAATGTATGTATGACACGCGGGAGGTACAGCAGCTTTGGAGCAAGCAAGCTGGGGTGGATCTTCCGTTCTGCCAGCTAAGTGGCCC